>NC_137131.1:40024402-40481902 GCF_949319135.1 Squalius cephalus
TGTGAGTGGCATACAGTTATCAACTTGGAAATTAACAACAACAACAAAAACATCAACAATACTTCTAAAAGATTTGTATTTAAAACATTTTTTTACGTTCTATTCATCAAATAATACTAAAAAAGATTATCACACAATATTAAGCAGCACTGTTTTCAACATTGATAATAATAAGTGTTTCATGGTTGATAATAATAATAATTATTATTATTATTATTACAGCTGCTGAAAATTCAGATTCGCCATCACATGAATCGCAGTTATTTTAAATTGTAATAATATTTTTTTATTATTATTTTTTTTTTAAATAACCCAACCTTGGTGAACATAAGAGACTTATTTTCAAAAACATTAAAAAAAATCTTCCCAACCCCAAACTTTTGAATGGTATAAACTCGTTTTATTTAGTCATTGTGTCTTTTGTTGTTATGCTCATGCATGTGTAGTGCCAGAAGTTTAGTGCTTAATTTGTATTATATATGTCTTAAAGGGGTGGTATAATGCCTGTGGCGAGCACGACGAGGTCGAGGGCCGTGGGAGGACGGCGCGAGGCCGGTGGCGCGATTGATAATGAGCGACACGTGCGCGACGCACCGGTCTCGCATCTCTCACGGAGGAGCGGAAGCATAAAGGAGGAGCGACGACAGTGAAGAGCGAGAGAGGACAGGCCTGCATTTTATTTGATGTGTTGTTTCTGTTTTGTGTGTTGCCAGCAGTCGTCCGTGAGGGGCTGCTGGCTTTTATTTTCATTTTTGTATTTGTTTATTTGGTTATTAAAATGTTTAAGTGTTCGCCGGTTCCCGCCTCCTTCTTCCCATAACATCATACCCCGTTACATTGGTGCCGAAACCCGGGAAGAAGGAGTGACACGCTGTCGGAGAGCCCTCGCTGCTGGGGGGGATCGCGGTGCTGAGGAGGTCGGGCAGCACGAGGGAGCGACGGCCGCCGATTGCTGCCCGAGGCGATGGTGCTGGAGCGATGGAAGATCTGGTGGGACGGAGAGCTCGACACCGTGCTCCTGGATCGAGGAGGGGTGGCTGCCGTCCAAGAGGGAGCGGAGGAGTCGCTCCCGTTCGCCGTGGGCCGGAGCCTGTTGCCGTCGGCCATGATGGGGGCGGAGCAGGGAACGGGAAACTCGCTGCCGGCTGCCCTCGACAGGAGGAGTCACCGCCGGCCGCCAGGAGGCGGAAGAGCGTTGAGTCGTCCCCCAACGAATGTCCAGTACCATCGCATGGCACCGCGAGTGACTCTCAGCCGGTTGAGGACCGAGCGGCAGTGTGTCCGGGAACCGGATCAAAAATTTTTTTTCCTCTCTCCCCTCTCTCGTCTCTGTCGCTCCTCGTGCTTCCGTCTCCTTTTCCCTCACCTCGTCTATCCATACCTCCAGCCCAGGTACCGCAGCCGCCGTGATCGGTCCCCCCGGGGAGGGGGGGAGGGGGAGTAAGCGCAGTCTCGTGGGTGCCCCCCGGCCTGCGAGGGGCGATGGGGGTATGTGGCGAGCACGACGAGGTCGAGGGCCGTGGGAGGACGGCGCGAGGCCGGTGGCGCGATTGATAATGAGCGACACGTGCGCGACGCACCGGTCTCGCATCTCTCACGGAGGAGCGGAAGCATAAAGGAGGAGCGACGACAGTGAAGAGCGAGAGAGGACAGGCCTGCATTTTATTTGATGTGTTGTTTCTGTTTTGTGTGTTGCCAGCAGTCGTCCGTGAGGGGCTGCTGGCTTTTATTTTCATTTTTGTATTTGTTTATTTGGTTATTAAAATGTTTAAGTGTTCGCCGGTTCCCGCCTCCTTCTTCCCATAACATCATACCCCGTTACAATGCCCTTTTCACAAGATGTAAAATAAGTCTCTGATGACCCCAGAGTGTGTATGTGAAGTTTTAGCTCAAAATACCCCACGGACATTTTTATATAGCATGTTAAAGTTGTCATTTTTTGAGGGTGAGCAAAAACGCACCGTTTTTGTGTCTGTCCCTTTAAATGCAAATGAGCAGCTGCTCCCGACACAGTGGGCGGAGCTTCAAGAGCTCCTGTCCTTTTACCTCACACAGACTACGTTTACAAGCTGTTAAAATTCGGGTTATGGTCGGGTTAAGGTCACTATTTGGGTTTCTGAAACATTCGGAATAACCCGTTTACATGCGTGAGCAGTTGGCAATATCCCGATGTAAACGGCGACGCACGGTTAGCGTCTGGACGTACGGACAACCTTAAGACGCAATAAGCGTCATTTCCGATTCTTCTTCCTGTATCCAAAGACGACAACAACAGCAGCAACACGCGGATAATGAATAGTTCGGGGCAGATAGCGATCGCCTTTGTTTGCGCTTTCCTCCTCGCTCCAAAAGTGTGGTGCTGTGCTGCGTCTCGCCATGTTTACCTCTACTGCTTGTTTACTTCCGGTATACTGCACGCGGGTTTCTGTATGCGCCGTCTCTACTCAAAAGACCAAGATTCCTTGCGAATAGAACATGCGCAGAACACAAATCAATGTTCCTTTTGATGGGGATATGCCGATACGCGTTTACATGACCAAATATTCGGGTTAGAAAAGGGGTACCCCAGGGCTCATATCCGGGTTTTTAAAAACCGGGATATGAGCATATTCGGGGTTTTGCCGGTGTTTACATGGCCGTGCGCGACCGGGTTATTGCTAATATTCCGGTTTTGAACGGGTTATTGGCTGCATGTAGTCACAGACATGCACGGAAAATTTCAAAAACTTTCAGCCTTTTATGTTCAAACCTATGTTCATAGTTAGACAATGATGGAGAGACTCAAGAAAAAGTGACAACATGCAGAAGCAACAGAACATTGCTCAATGTTTAGTTGATCAATTTACCAGCCGTTTGTTGTACAGTAGTCCTTAAAAAAACGATTTATTTAAAAGCAAATATCTTTGAACTTTGAGCGTTGTAACTTTGTAACAGCAACATTACACACTAACTAAAGTGAAATCATAATCAACCACTCCTTTAAATGATATATGTTCTGTAGTATATTGGTTGTGTGTTTGCATGTATGTCAATAATGTTGTCCTGAAAATGCTGAAGGAGTCTGCCTGTAACATTACAATATCATATAGCGCAGAAGCAGCATTATTAGTATTTAAGCATGCTAATCAGATCATAGATATGACTTTAACACCATAAAGTTAATGTCAACAGTACATGATCTAGCTATGGGTTCATGTGATTCATTCACTGCCCTTATAGTCTTTTTCCCCCCTGGTTGTCAGATTTGATTCTTATGAGCAAGGGATCTTGCTTCTGTCCTTTGCCCAACTCAGCTGCTGATTTGAGCGGAAGGTTTTTGCTGCAGTCTGCCCAATGGTGGTGGCACAGATAGGGCATACCTGCCAGGCCGACTATAGCAGGCACAATATTTGAGTTGCAATCTCATGGCGTTTGCCTTTGCAGATAACTGTGGAAGGTCACTGCCAGCTCATGCCGATGTCTTGATTTACAACTGAGCTCTGGCCTGATGCACATACTGATAAGATTTTTTATTGTGCTCTCAGGGACATCTTTTCAAATGTGGTTAGCATTTGAGAGCCCCTCTCCGTCTGAATTCTTCTTTGCAATGTAATATTGTTACAGACCTTAAGGTAGGTTCCTTTATTCTAAGCTTTTGATGTGAACAATAAATTTGAGCACAACAATATTTCTGTAATAAAAGTCTCATATGAGAAACGTCACTCTAGCGACATTTATTCAGCACCACCAAACCGTCACTCTGGTGACATTCTCACCTCAGTCTGGAGGATCAATCGTCAAGCCTGGGCCATTTTCGGGTAATATCATGCGTTTGAATGACACAAAACATGATATTGGCTTTAGCTGCAATATACAGAGATATTTCTGATCTTCTAACCCCAACCATAAATAAACCAGCCTCTCAGGTGCATACTGTGGCACCTTTTTCCAATGTGCAAATATTTACAGTACTGTACCTTACTGCAACTTGATATACACAAATGCTAATTGTATTAATCTTTTTAGATTCATAAAACATTGAATTCATGGAAATTAGTATTGTATATAATGGATGAGATTAAATCCATCCAGTGCATCACATTTATTTAAAGAATTTACCTAACAATTCATTCTGTTCTGTGTGTGATTTTTGGTGCCATATTCAGCTAAACTAATGGCAACAATCTGAATAATAGTATTGTATTATATTATATAGTACAATTATTGTCACTGTACATTTGTATGCCAATTATGTTTTTGTAATAATGTCTATATTGTATGTTTCAGAGTATATCCAAATATAGAAAAATGTACATGTACATATTATATATGCGTCAGGCTTAAATCAGGCTGAAAAAACAGTGTATGGCATTAAAATAAATACAAATAAAAAGCTGCACCTATATGTCAACTAACTCAGAGTATTAGTTGGGTATTAGACTGTTAGAGGTGGGGTTAGGGTTAGTAGAATAAGTTGACGTAGTTACAAAGTTACTTATAGTCAGTATAATGTATGTTGGGGAGCATCAGTGTTAGCAGATATTGAGCAGACCGTCTACTAATGCTCTAATGACAGTTAGTTAACATGTAGGTGCAACATAACTTATTGTCAACAGAATGTCTAAAGGGGACCATCAAAATAACGTTTTGGATTGCCCTTTTAACAGTAAAGTGGCCTTTCTTTAAGAAATTCTGCTGTGCGGTTTCCAGACAAGCTTCCGAACACTTGGCACAACCAAGCACAGCATGCTTCAGCTCTCCAAGAAAACCATGAAACTTTGATGGAAAATCATTTCACCACGGGCTCTCCTCTGCCGTCCCCCCTTCATCTTTCTAAAGGTTGGTTTGATCTTTATCTCTCCTCTCAAAAACATTTCTGTTTGCCTTTCGGCCTCCTCGTCCATCGTCAATCTTACAGCCTCTGACAGAACAGCTCGACCAATTGCTTCCTGTGTGACGGCAAATACCACTAATGGGACAAAACAGCCTTAAACATAGAGCGAGAACTCTCTGAGAGAACCTCAAATCCTCAGTCTCTTGAGATTATTATGAGGACATCTGAGCGGTGCAGCTTTGTTTGCTATAGTCTTAATGAGCATCATGGTACATCAAGATCTCTCCTGTCCCCTGAAGTCCCATTAGTGCGATGAAACACTTTGTTCCCTATTATTTCACCCTTTCTGCAAGAGTTTGCCGCTACTTAACCTCTTAATTGTACTGCATAACCATTGGTTATAATGACAGCATCTTGTCTCCAGCGTCACATTTACACTTGTGTATGTTTTTATCTTGTTAATTCACATTTAACTGTCTCCACTTGAGGATCAATGCAGTAACATGGAATGAGCTTTATAATCTTCAGGAATAAACTGTGACTCAGATAATAACTGCTAACCTAGCAGAAAAATGGCACTAAAAGTGTGCAACAATAACCTTGGGAAGGTGCGCAAGAGAATCTAAGAAGAAGAAGAAAAAATCTAAACAACAGCGCACTGATTAATTTAGCCTACATTTACATATAATACCTGACACAAGCTGCCTTGACAAACGTTTGCGGTTGCAAATGTTCGGGACTGTAGCTGTACTTGGCAAGCTGCTACTTCTCTCCTACCATATGGCAGTTTGACAGTGTTTTCTCTGCTAATTAGTACCTTACACATAAGCCAGGGCAACGGACCAAATGTCAAAGCATTCCTCCTATTCTTGCATCAATGATACCACCTGAAAAACCTAGACACACTTATATATGTCTTTTTCAAAGAGAGTGAAAGTGGGATTGTGATCAGAGATTTCAACAGGACACATCCAGAAAAACACAATCAGTGAAACTAAACATTGTATTTATGTTGCAAGACTCTGGGTTAGGTTCTCCCATTAGAAACATTTACATGGATATGTACAGAACAATACCCAGACAGCAAAATATTGTTGGGCCAGATCTGGGCCACATCTGGTGCATTTGCATTCCACGAGTACCAGATGTGGGCCGGATCCGGAGCGACACTATGTTGCTGTCTGGGTAGGAGCTTTCAGAGTATTTCATTCCACCTCTGAACACAATAATATTTGCACAATGAACAGATGCTCTAGAAACTGTTTCATTCTTATGTATTTATCGGTGGGTTTGTCTCTAAATAGCCTCACCATACCAAGAGAGAGACTTGAAGATACAGACTTCAAGGTTTTAAAATGGTCAAAGTGGTTGTTTTATTGTAATTGGCAATAATTGTATTTAATACAGTTTGATAGAGTTCATCCCTGCTAGTGCCAAAATATTGATTACTAATCGAAATAATACCATCAGAATACTTACAATCGATGTAAACCATGCAGGAGCAGTCAATTCCATAAAGATGGAGTTTGTAATTTTGTAAAGGAAGTCATTTAGGCAGATTAACTTTTGATTATGTGTTTCCAACTTAACTCCCATAGTGAAGATTGCTCAATCTGAACAGTCTCTTTTTGGTTTCTTAAAGCTACGGTTAATGATAATTTAAAAGATTGCCAAACTTCAGACAAGTTTGTATGTATGTCACCTGTCAACTCATAGGGCCAGTTTCATAAACATAGCTATTATGTCAAGACAGAATCTCAAGATCTAGTATGACCCACTAGCTGTTAGTCAAGGGGCAGTCACACTAAACTTTGAAATGCAAAATGCAAAATGCAAATGCATGCAAAATTTCTTCGGGCACTTCAACGGTCGTGATATGATGTAACGCTCTGCAGCGTCTTTTTTATAAACATGAATTCAACATATAACAAATAGTAATACACTCAAAATTTAAAAAATATACAATCTACTCAACTGCACAAAATATTGTTCTATTAATACAGCCAAGAGGTCATGCAGAGAAAAATCAGTCTTCTACTGGTCAAATGTGTTCATGTGATGTGAATTTCCAGCTCAGAGTTTACCAAACTTGAACTTTGGAACGCAGCAAAATGTGAATTTTTTTCCCATGAGCTTCCTTCTGTGTTCTGCTGCATTCATATGCG
Source organism: Squalius cephalus (assembly GCF_949319135.1). NCBI lineage: Eukaryota > Metazoa > Chordata > Actinopteri > Cypriniformes > Leuciscidae > Squalius > Squalius cephalus. The sequence continues at coordinate 40,031,381 of NC_137131.1, forward strand.
TATGAACGGAAGTCAATGGAATAAAAAGTGTAGTGTGACAGGAACCTTAAGTCTTACTTTTTGGTATCAAATTAGGCACATTTATGTTTTATGTAACTGATTTATAAAAGAGTCTTAAAGAGTTTAAGTATTGAAGCTATACTTTTTAATGATTTGTCTGATGCTCTCTACTTCCATTGTAAATGCCTTATTGTAAACATCTGATGGGTGAATCAAAATAATGTTCAACCATAATTGACTCTCTAATGCATGCAGGAGTTTGTCTTATCATGTCTTATGAAGGTGGTTTTGGAAGGCGGATGTGTGGTTGAGGCAGTGGCAGTTGTTTTACTCAGTGGTTTATTCAGAAGTATAGCAAAACATCTGAAATCATAGCACCTTTATTGCTTTGTTGAGTCTTTTAGACAGAAAATACAGTTCCAGTACATGTTGAAGAACAGGCTAATCTGATTATATTTTCTAACACTGTAATCATGCTAAGCACTCCAAATTTCATTGACACATTGCCTTCTGACAGCATGAGTATTTACATATAAATAAATATTCCTGTGTGGCTATTTATTCAGTCACAGCATGTAGATTGAGATAGTCTTTTAGTCTTTTACATGTTTGGCTTTTCATAATTACGCTGCCATGACTGAGAAAGATATCAACCTCAATTTTGGAATATTTACAAAGTGTTTACATTACAATGTTTTCTTATCAAAGCAAGACAAATACAGTGCACAAATAACATTACAGACAAGAAAAGTAAAAAGATGTGGTTTGCTGCCAACATGTTTACAACCCTTTAATCTGTCATATTGCAAGATCATTTCATGATTCAAAAGAACAGTGATTGCAATTTTTGGAAACAAGATACCCATTCATATTCATTGTCTCTAGAAACTTGTGCTGTCTTTGTTGTCTCTTATATGCCAAATGGTTGCAAAGTTACTTATAGTCAAAATAATGTTCAAAAGGTACCATCAAAATAAAGTGTTACCAAGTATATACATACATATATACTTAAACATATACATATACATATATTAGCTTTCTTTCCTTCCATTGACAGCTAGAGAACTACCTCTTTGATGCTTCAAAAAGTCCATAAAGATATTGTAAAATTTTATGAAGAGACTTGATCGCTCAGTGTTGTGCCTGAACGCGTTCATTGAACGATAGTTCATGAACTCGTTCATATTATGGGCGAACGTGAACTGAACGTACTGTATTACTGCCTGATGAACGATACTGTGAACTCGTTCATTCTGGTGTCTGTGAACGGCACACTCTCTCAGTTTAACTTCGTTCAATAGGGTGCCAGATTTCTATAGAGCCTTCCAGGCGAAAACCCGGCTAAAACACACCGTAAACAGGCCTTAATATGTAGCGGAAAAACACCCTGAATTCTGCTTTAACAATTATTTCACGCTAGTTTTGGGGTTTTTCCTACCTTTATTTTTAATCATTACTAGAATAAACTCTCTTGTTCGATCTCGTTCATCAAAATTAACGAATCTTTTTTCGAGTCATTTCGTTCATTTAAGGGGCTTTAAATGTTATACCATTAACTGGCAAATTCCCCGAACACATCCACCTACGCAATCTTGATCATATTCTGAATTAAGAAATCATATAATGCAGTAAAAAATCGTTTACAGGGATCATAAATAATTACTTTACCTTCCGAGTCTTTCGTTCATTTGTCACGTGACAGACGCAACGAACGGATTGTTCATTTACGACTCATCACTAACGTTGCAAATCAAAACAAAAAGCAGCATGTTGGCGTCATGATCATTTAAACGAGTTTTATGACACAGGTCGGTGAGGATGGGAAAAATCTGACGCATAGCTTTAGTGTTAAAACTGATAAAATAATTATCTATATGGGCTGTGGCAATCATTTTGAAAAAATAATAGCTTGCAGCAACATGGAAAAAAAGAACTATGAACTAGTTCATTTTTGGAACTGTGAACTTAGTTCAAATTTTTTTGAGTATGAACACTACAGTATGAACTGAACTAGTTCATTTTAAAATTTGTGAACTGAACTTTGAACTAGTTCATGTAGAAAGTGAACTTTCCCAACACTGATCGCTTTATATGATGAACAGATTGAATTGAGGCTTTTCTTCACATTTAAACATTCACCAACTCTCACATCAGTTGTGGTAAACGGGAGCATGTTCGCGTGACGAGCGAGAACCAGTGATATTCATTCTCGTGTTATGCAGCACGTTTGAGGTTTGTTCTCGTGTGTCAAGCAGGTTCGATTGAGCTTCTGTTTATATTCATTGATCAATGTTTAAATGTGAATAAAATCCTAAATTAAGTCTGTTCATCATATAAAGCGATCAAGTCTCTTCAGAAAATAAATGTGATTCTTATGGATTAGTTTTACGATTACTTTATGAAGTTTTGAAGCTTGAAGTGTCAGTTGACATTCTAGAGGGACAGAAAGCTCTCAGATTTCATTAAAACGATCTTTATTTGTGTTCCGAAGATGAACAAAAGTCCTGTGGGTTTGGAAAGACATGAGGGTGAGTAAATAATGACAGAATTTTCATTGTTGGGTGAACTAACCCTTTAACTGAACCAAACATCATAACATGTTTAAAAAAAAAAAAGAACAAAAAAAAAAAAAAAAAAAAGAATTGTTCTAAATTGACTTTGAGGAAGCTTTGTCGTTCTAAATGTTCAGTAAATAACACAATTTCTTCAGCATTTAAAGACTGATTCATTTTAATAAAGCAAAGCCGCATGGTTAGCCATACTGTTCTCATATGAGTGACTTTGTAATTTGTCCCCTGACACTTCTGCAAGGTTGTATAGATGCAGTCAGGTGCTTGGGGCCAGACTCAGGGATGTTTGAGCCCTCTTCCCCCTGCTAAGGATCCTGACATCAGGGTCAGTGATAATGGCTGTGGCCAGATGGTCCCTGTCCACTGGGGAGAAAGGATGCAGACAGCATGGTCACTCCCTCGCTTTAGAGGTTGCATATTTCACCACTATTTAATACTTATTACATGCATCGTTTATCTTAATTATTTCTCTATGAAAGTTTGATGTGGAACACAACATAGTTGACACAAGAGTAAGTACTTTGCCCTTGTTTGCAGATGATGAGGTGGGAGGCAAGAGGTTTTAAAGGTACAGCAGGTAAAACAGATTTACTAAGCAGCCACTTTACTTCATGGTATTTCAGTTTCTTATTCACAAACCACCTGCAATCCAGTCTAACCAGGACTTAAATATACTGCGATAGTGCTGTGTCTTAACGTTTTTTCAAAAAACACCTTTTTTCACATATGTGACATTGTTGCAGCTCCTCTCTTCCCAGTCTGTCAGTAACGCTCTGGGGTGAGTTTCCCAAAAGCATCGTTAGCCAACTCTGGTCGCCTGTTCTGTCGTTATCAGCTTAGTTCAACGAGTCGGTGTATCTCAAAAACATAGTTCTAACGAACATTCGCAAACAGCATCTGAAATTTGTGTGGTTGGAACGACAGCTCTCGACCTGTGGTTAGAACCATAGTTTCTTGTTTGCATGACATGTAGACTCAATAAATCTTTATCTTGAGCCAAGTAAGCAAGATGACATTCAGTACAATCTATAGCTTTTATTTAGAAAAGTAACTGAGAAAATTGAGAAATAGTCAAATACAATTAGCATACAGTTTGGATTGGCGGTATGGTTCCGTTCTGGGTGAGAACTCCATGTGCATCCATGCAGCCTAGCATGGATAAGAGCAGGGAGAGCAGCAATAACCCCCCTTGGAGTAAACAGAACAGAACCAACATGAATGTTTGCAAATATATGTAATTCAAGATTTTAAAGTACAACATAATTCGAGAATTTATTCTGAGTCAAGGGGAATCAGAATGCCAAATCCTGACTGGGTGAGAGGAGGAGCTGGGGGTTGAGGAGGGTAATTCGCTCCTGAGAAACGCGATAGCTGCTGATAATACTGAAGGAGCTTATACATGTATACGGTGATAGGCGTCGTATTCCTATAGGTAGATGTGGATCAGCTGAGAGTCAGCTGATACGAGCTTGACTAACGTGACCTGCCAGAACTAACGCTACGCTCGATGTCTGTAATTTAAAGCAAAACATCGACCTCAAACAGATGAATTGAAATAAGTTATTAATCCACCACCTGTGTGACATCATTAACCAACGTGGTTGATTGACAAATTTGCGACAGTATGGTTTCGGCAAACAGTCGTGACTAGGTTATTTCTTCAACGATGCGTCGTACTATGGTAGTCAAGCAGTGAGTTACGTCATTGTATGGGGAAAAGCACCCCTGTTTAATTCCTGTCTCTATGAAGCCCCTCCTTCTGAAAAGTGTAATGTGCTCTGATTGGTTAGCTGGATCATTGTGTTGTTTAATAGTAATTGCACACCCATAACCACGTTTTCCAGGGTTGAAAAAAGTAATTCAATCTTGTACATGGGGACAACCCATTAATAACGCAACTCAACAAGCCTCGCCCCGTTTTTGGCGTATGTCTTGGGCAGGAATTATTTAAATGAGGAATATTGTGACGTACATTCCTGGTAGAAAAATAAATCAATGTAAGTGTTTCAGGGAGTTCCGAAACAGAGACACTGATAATAATAAGGAATAACTCCCTTAGTAGTGTCTTTGTGCTTTGGAACTTTGCAAACCTTTTTCAGCTCAAACAGCAAAATTACACACTTAAAAAAAAAAAAGAAAGAAAAGAAAAAAAAAAAGTCCTGTCTTCTCCACTGTTTAAATGCAAAGTATTAATTTTAGATGACTGCAACCCACACGATGTCAGTGTTTGAATAAAATCTCTAAATGGTAAAATAGTGATAATTTTATATTTTCATGATGCCTGATGTAATAGCTGTGGCAATGAGCGTTTCACACTCCCGTCAGCCATTTTGAGACGCATAGCAAATAAAATGTTGCATTTATTTTCACTGTCTGGTGCTTAACAGATATTAAAATATTTTAAAATGCAAAAATAACCCCTTTCAACAGAGTAAGACAAAACCCTCACAATAAAGTTTTAGTTTTTATTTTGTTTATTTAAAAAAAAAAAAAAACTAACAAGTAAAATAATGAGGACTAGAGGAAACCTGTTTATGTGGAAAAAAAAAATTTTTACACCGCCAGTTAAATACCAACACACAACTCTCTCGATAAACTCCACAATTTAAAAACATTGATGTGTACGTCAAGCAGGGTTAAAAATACATACAGTGTACTAATACACCCGCTTTCCTTCAGGAAGAAAAGTCTTCTGAAGCGTGTTCTGGTGATATGCAGTTGGTAATGCTGCATAATGCACTGTAATTGATAATAAGACCCCCTTCCAACTCAAAGCAGAACGGGTAGATAGCGCTGCACCTCATATGTCACGGAGAGCTGGCTGTCTCGTCCTTCCGCGTGGCATTCGCTACTGTGGCTGAAGGATAATTGCCAAGCACTGCTGCAGAATGAAGGTGTCCGGCCAAGGCTGGGTCTCCACAGTGATAAAGCACAGAGAGATAGAGGACTGAAACCATTACACACCAGCTAGAAGAAAGGTGGAGGGAAAAAAAAGCGTGCATTGCTGTGAAGGCTTTGAGCAAACCAGACCGTGTATATAATTCCTTAACATGTCCTTATTTTTTGTCAAATAAACCATGATTTTCTACAGCTAACACTTTTGCATAGGCCTACTTTTTTTTTGTTTTCTTCATGTGATATACAGATATAAACGAGTCAAATTTTAGAACAAAAACACTCTGGACAAAAAAAAAAAAAAAAAAAAAAACATTTACAATGTACTTTCTCTCAAAACATTTTTTTTTTTTTTTTTTTTTTACTAGCACAAAAAAGATAGTTTTTTTATTTATTCCATTTTCTGAAAAGTTGGCCTTACATCAAGGGTTTCTGTTTCCTACGATACACCACGTTCAACACATTTTAAATATATGTTAATACAATTTTTGTCTTATTCACAGTATTTTTATGTTTTTTTTTTTTTTTTATTAGTGCACTGTAAACAATTGATCAATGATCAATAATTTATGACAACATATTTTTACATTGCTTTAACATTGCTTTAAAATGTTTAACTTTATACAAGATTCAACTTTTTTTAGGTCAGTTTAATGAAATTGAATTCATTGTATGTACAAATTTAAGGCAGCAACTTTTTTTTTTTTACAGTGTAGCAATGGATTTGATGGATTTTTATTAATTTTGCAATTGTTAAAATTAACAAAGTCTGTATGATGATGTCAACATTTCAAAAGATGGTTAAAAGTATTAAAGTGATCATGAAGTTTCACAACCTGGTAAGATGTCAAATACAAATTGATTAGGCATTAAATAGATCACAAATTTTTGTGCCGTTATAAATAAAAAGTGTCAGTGATTGAGCTCGACCAGAACATACTGTATATCTGCACATTCATACATCATAAGTCTGCTATACCTTTCAATAGAAATACTTTATTAAGTTACGGACGTTACAGGAACAACCGTTGTGCTTTTGAGAAGGGTGGAATATTGAGAAAGACACAAACAGATCCGAATAAGAACTGTAATGGCTTTTGAAAACTGTAGAGGTAAACAATGCAACATGAAGATAATGGCTGATCTTACTCTGAGGCTGGATTACTCATTGGTTTGACTCAGCTGTAGGAGGGCTACAAGCGTAACCCCGAAGTCCAGTGCCACCAACAGCACGGCAACCCTGGCTCCGGTTTGGCTGTCATGAGGGGGCCAGAAACTGTATAAATAGCCTTTCCGCTGAAAAGCTTGACAGGCAGTGTCAAACAGAGGCAGGAATTACTTCTCGAGTATGTGTCTGTATGTGTCATATGGCACCATTGCATCTCAAAATGGCTGACTGGAGTGCGAAACGCTCATTGCCACAGCTATTACATCAGGCATCATGAAAATATAAAATTATCACTATTTTACCATTTAGAGATTTTATTCAAGCACTGACATAGTGTGGGTTGCAGTCATCTAAAAATAATCATTTGTATTTAAACAATGGAGTAGAAAGGACTTTTGGTTACACTTTATTTTAAGGTGTCATTGATACAGAGTAATTCTATTGAAGTACTGAGTAATATTAAGTAACTATGTACTTCGGTTTAGGGTAGGATAAGGATTTGGTTGAGGGTTAATTTCATGTAATTATGCATAATTTACTGTTATTACTATGGTAAGTACATGTAACATACAGTCATGCTCAGAATGAATCATACCCCTGGTAAATATGATCAAAAATGGCTGTAAAAAATAAATCTGATCTTTCATTCAAAAAATTGGCACAAATCTAACCTTTCATTGAAGTAAAAGAATTGTAAGTGGGGGGGAAATCACATTATGAAATAAATGTTTTTCTCCAAAACACATTGGCCACAATTATTGATACCCCTAGAATTTTGTATGAATAAAATATCTCTGAAGTATATTCCCATTAATATTTACCTTCTTTTTAGCACACCAAGGTTGTTCAGCTATGACTTCTTGTTTCACAGGAGTTTATATATGAGGAAACACAAAGGCCAAATTCCCTTAATCATCCATCACAATGAGTAAAACCAAAGAATATAGTTCTGATGTGCAGCAAAAGATTGTTGACCATCACAAAATAGAAAGTGGCTGTAAGAAAATAGCTAAAGAATTGAAAATCCCCATTCTGACCATCAGGGCAATAATTAAGAAGTTATAATCAACTAAAGATGTTGCGAATCTGCCAGGAAGAGGACGTGTGTCTATACTGTCTTAATGGACGGTGAGGATGAAAGTTTGAGTGGCCAAAGACTCTTCAATAATCACAGATGGAGAATTGCAGAGATTAGTTGAGTATTGGGGTCAGAAAGCCTATAAAAAAAAATAATAAAAAAAAAATAAAAAAAAATCAAACAACCCCTACATCCCCACATGTTGTTATTAATATTTTTTTTTTTTTTTTTTTTTTGAGGTTGGTTGGGGGTCCCCCTACTACGACCGCTGGTAGGGGGCCCCAAGCAGCCGCCTACCTATGCCTCTATGTTAAGACCGCCACTGCCTTTCCGTAGCTCAAGGACGCTTTACATTGTACATTACAATACATCTGCACATAAAACACACATTGCAAACACATAAGGCCACATATAGTCACATTATCCAAAATACATGTTTATAGCTGAGTCTTGAAGGTTGACAAAGATGAGATAATTTAGGAGCATTAACAAAAAAAAATGGTTGCTGCCTTACATTTTTAAGAACAAACAACTTGGATATTTAAGACATTTTAACGTAAATTACATTAAACTGGCTAAAAAAAAAAAAGCAATATAAAAACTGTCACAATTTGTTTTTTTCATGTTCCTGTTTCATGTCTGTCATGTGATCCCCTGTTCAAGTCATGTGATCCTGCCATGTGTTCCCTTGTCTTATGTGTCATGTTGTCATTGGTTCATTGTTTCATTGTTCACAGGGGTGTCCCTTGTCTTGTCATTAGTCTTGTGTGTATTTAAGCCCTCATGTTTGCCATGTGTTTGGTCAAGTTTTATTTGTGTAACCACTGTCTGGTAAGGTTCATGTTCATGTTCATGTTCATGTTCATGTCTACGTCTTGTTCTAAGTTCATGTCACTCCATGCTTTTGTTTTATGTTTGTTCACGTTCTCCTAAATAATCTGTACTTGGGTTCTCTGCAACTTGCCTCCAGTGGACTTCATTACAAAAACATGTTGTCATAACTTAATGATCATATCATATCAATAATATATGATCATATCATATCAATAATATAAATATTATTTATATTATATATATATATAAAAAAAAAAATATATATATATATATATATATATATATGTATATATATATATATATATATACACAGTATATATTTACAGTGCACTAAATGCATGGGCAGACTAAGAAATGGAGCATTACAATAATCCAGACGTGATGTGATTATCACATGAATTAAGATTTCAGCATCAGCTAGAGTGAGAGAAGATCGAAGATGTTCAGTATTACGAAGATGGAAAAGAGTTTTTAACAGAAGGAATATGAGAGGCAAAATATAGAGTTGAGTCGAATAAGACAAATGTATCTTTATTTTTGGTAACACTTTACAATAAGGTTTAATTTGTTAACATTAGTTAATGTATTAACTAACAAGAAATAACCATGAGCAATACATTACTGTATATGTTAATCTTTGTTAATGTTAGTTCATAAAAATACAGCTGTCCATTGATTGTTCGTGTTATGTTCACAGTGCATTAATGTTAACAAATACAACTTTTAATTGTAATAATCTATTAGTAAATGTTGAAATTAACATGAACTAAGATTAATAAATGCTGTCATTTATTATATTCAATATTGCAGTGATGCAGTAAATCACAGAAGAGGATGTTTATGAGACAGTGGTTTAATGCTCTTTACTAACCTTAAACCTTGTCAATTTACTGCAAAACTGTATTTTTTCTTTTCTTATGGACAAAATCAATATTAAGCAATGTTTTACTTAAACTGAAACTGTCTGAAGTCGTAGGTGGTTTAGTGCCACAGGGATTTGCTGTCCTTTGAGATTTATTGGGCGGAATCGAATAAATAAATCCAATGATTGAATTTGAAATTCATTTGCCATTCAGTCCATTGAGACCGTCACATGAGGAAAAAGTCATTCTGAATATTAATTTGCAATAATTTTACAATACCCTTAGGTGAAAGAAATCTTTATAGTTCACAATAAAACGCATTTAAGAACTTAATTTGAATGGCGGGGTAAATGCTTATTTTCCATAACCACTTTGATCGGGGGAAAGGCTACAGTCTTGTGCGCCAATGTTTTTTGGGTCACTGAACAGTCATTTATGGATAGGACATATCTACATAGTTGGCTTTCACTTGCAATCTAGATTAGTCAGACCATCTGTTAAACATCTTTTTGGTCCATTTAAAGAAGTTTCTTCAAGGAAGTCACATTGAACAGGAAACGAAAGTAGACTTTCCGCACTTCTTTTCCATTTTAGCCTGCAGATATTCTGGTTATAAAAAGAGTACTAACCTACTTTCATAAGAACTTTGAGCCTTGAAACTCATGGTATTAACTCAACATGGTGTTGATGTCACTGCTGTTTTACACAGCATTTCTCTTTTTGTAGCGTCTAATAATTATAACTTTCTGAGGCTAAAATACATTCTTTTATCCCAGTTTTAGTTAGTTTCTAGTGGACATGCGACTCCAAAGACTCGTTTTGCAACTTGTTTCGTTTCTTCTCAGTGTTGCTGAGCATTTGTAAATATGTCATCACAATTTTTTTTAAATCTATTATATTTGTTAAACTTTATTTGTCACAGTGTGAATTTATATCCAGCAATTATCATAACTATTTATCTTGCAATTGCTACTTTAGTAGACTGTTGGGTTATGGTGAGGTGTTAGGGTTAGGGTTAATAAGTTGACGTGGTTAAGTTACTTTTAGTCAGCAGAATGTCTGTTGGAGGATCCTCAATATAAAGTATTAGCAGAAATTCATATTTGTTCACCACACTCACAGTCTTTACATATGTATGCCCTCACGAGCAGCCAGTGAATGTTTCAGACACAAGTACAGTTGAGTTCCTGTGCGTGGAATTGTAACGTCTTTGTTCTGACGCACGGCTCCGACTCTCTGTTCCTAGTTTATCTATTGGCTTGTAGTTTATGATGGAGATATGTTTGGTAGCCTAAAGTGGCGGTGTGAATGTGAGAGATGTGATTCAGATGCACTGTGATTATTTCGCAGCATACTCAACATAATGATGTGTTTGCATCATAACTCAGCATTCCGACACATTTCCTCTCAGCTCACAGTACACGTTAATTTCCTCTCTCTACAAGACCCAAAGCGCCTCAAAAACAAATAAATTGAGGTCGTTTCAGCACATAGCGGGGATAGTTTCATTTGTCTCGGTTATTACAAAAAGGCAGTGGTTTTCCCTCTAATGAGTGAGAGAAGCAGATGAGAGAGTGAATGGCGAGTGTATTCTCGGATAAGGCCACAGGTCAGTAAAGCAATCGGAGAGGGATGCTCTGTCATGCTCTACAAGTCATACCGCTCAGGGTGAGTCAGAGGGAGGTTCGGCTCTGATCCATTTCACATCCTGAGCACACCTCTCCAAAAGTGATGCAATTCTTCTCTCTCATGCGCCCCACGTTGCCATTTTCAGGGCGTTCCCTCCAGAGAACCATATAGAGTGCAGCTGTGATGACGTGTTTTTGAAGAACATCACACAAGTTTGCATCGCCCCGGTTCCCTCGACAAAAACCCATTAGGATTTTTTCATTGGCTTTTGGATTACTGCAGAAAATAAGCTCTGTGACCAACAAACGTTTATGATTCTTACACGTTTTGATTATCATGATAATCTTCACAAATGAACACAACTTTCATGAATTTTGAAGCCTAAAAACGAGCTATAAACAGTTTAGACCACAGTCGCATTTAATATCACCACAATTAAGCTTCAGCTTATTTCAGTCTTTATTTAAAAACATTTTCCCTGAAAGTTTGAGTTATAATAGTTTGCAAGAGCATGATTATAAACACAATGATACTGTAAGACTAGAAAAAAAGTGGCATAGGATTTACTCTGAAACAGTTTTCACTCAAAAATTAGTTAATTTCACAAATAATTACAAAGAAACAAAGCAAAACAAAAAAATAACACATTGAGTTAAATGTGGCACTTTAAATACTGAAATAGTATTTTCTTGTAAAAAAGTGCTTTAATAATCAATAGCCGCTTTCCGACCGGAGGAACCTTTTCACAGTTCCTAGAACTATTGGCTAAAGTACCCGGATGTCGGCGTGTTCGCACCGCAGGAACTAGGAACGATTTTAGTTCTAGGAACTCCATTTGTAGGAACTAATTTAGGTCCTACTTCAGAGTAGGGTCTAAACCAGCACTATAGGAACTACCCGTGACGTTAGTGTACGCTGATTGGCCGAACGCACGCGGAACACCAGCACCCGCCATTTTTAAAACAGCTATAATGTAAACACACAGATTATAGCCTATATATTTACTCCAGAAACTAACTATACAAACATGGAAAACAGTGATAGATGGATCTCTAAACCTTTATGCTGAAGAGAAAATCCAACGCAACTTTGAGGGGACCAAGCCAAACATGATTATGTATTTCTGCTCAGCTAGCAACACTGGACATCAACCACACGGCATAGGCTAATAACTTTTTTTCATATACTGTCTACTTTCTATAACAGTTCTATCTGATAAGATATTAAACAGTACTGTTAGACAGATCGCTAACTAATAAACACAGAGAATGCGAGCATTGTTTGCTCTGGCGTTCTCAGCACCGCCAAAATAAAGGTCCGTCGCTCCGTCAAAATAAAAGTCACCGTGCTTGCGTCACTCCCTTACCCCTCCTACCAGTTCCTATGGCCACTTGGCCAGTGCGAACGCAAACAGCAAAACCGAGTTTGGGGGAGAGTAGTTCTTAGAACTGTTTAGAAGTGGACAGTTCCTAGAACTAAGTTCCTGTAACTACTTGGTCGGAAAGCAGCTTTTGTTAGCCACTTATTAGCAACCGTCTTTTTAAAGAAAAGTAAAAGCTTTAATAACATAGTAACAAGTGATATAATATACCTTGAACTTGTGATAACCCAACGCTATCTCACGACCAATTCGTATGAATTTGTACGAGTGAGTAAGAGGTGCTAAACCCAAGTGATGGCTAGGTTTAAGGGCGGGGTCAGGGGTACGTCATTCGTACGAATTCATACAAATTGGGCAACTTGATTTAGCAAAAATTATTTAGCAAGAATTGGCCACCTTGTAAAGTACTTACGAACTGCCGTGAGATCAGGTTGGATAACCACAGACCTTATTTCAGGCATTTAACCAAAAACCCATTGACTTCAGGACGATGGAACTTGTTTCCGTGTTTTGGCCTGCAAAAACACATCATCCCTGCAACACTTCATCGATGCTTCTGGACTAGAACGGAAACTAAGATGCTCGGAGAAGCGTTTCAGATTGTCTTGAGATGGTGTCTGACTCTTCAATGAGGTTAGCTGACAGTCATTCTTCATTACCGGCGCTGACATCCCGGTAAAGAGCTCGATATTATCAGGGAGGCCTGTCTCACTCTGTCTGATTGTAAGCACCTAAATCATTGACGTTGACACTTTCCAGGAAATTATTTGTTGCATCCCTCTCTGCTTGATTGAGGGGTAAACAAAGCAGTGGAGAGCTATAGCTGATGAAAAAAAAAAAAAAAACTCCTTCCTGATACGCATTGATCTGGCATGCTTGCTCCTGCAGACGTAAAGCATATTTAGCCCTCGTTTTGGCGGTTCTGATCTAGTCCAATTACGTTCACTGCTCTCCCGCAGCATGCTGTACACTTCATATAAAGGCTAAATGGAAGCACTCGCCATCTCAGCAGAGGCCAGAATAGAAATCATTAAGTGCTCACCGTTCCCCACCGGTTCTCTATTCCACAACTGGAAGCATGCTTATGACTGAACATTTTCTTATTAATTGCCAAATCATGAATGCTAACCACCGGCTAACTGAGATCTGAGTACTCTAAAATGTGACCATCGGCGTCTCCGTTAATAACATCACTTCTTCCTGCTGCTTAATGGCTATTAGATATGCTGCTATGATCGTAGTGTAGGAACCAGTCTTCTGTTTCCACAGAGATATGTTGTCTCTTTGCTTCCCGGCAGGATTCCTCCAACCTCGTCACTACAAGACCTGCATGACCAGAGCGTGGGGTTTCAATCAATCCTGCCGACTGGTTCCCATTTTAGGAACCCATTGGCGTTTCTTTCTGCACTGCGGCCACTTCTTTCTGTCCCGCCGCTGAGGCCTGGCTCTTACAGTCATGCACAGTGGGACAGTGAGTGGAGTTATTAAACCTCCCCCCAAGGGGACGGGAGCACGAAAACCACGCAGCCCCTTTGGAGAAATCATTATTGGAGCGGACAGAGCCCGTTAAAAGCCATGCCGCTGTGAAGGAGGAGGAGGAGGGAAGAACCAGAAGTGCTGGACTCAGAGCCTGTGGCTCACGGTGACCCCTGCTTACGTATTCTGGAAACTGACTCAGGTCCCTGTTCTGGGAACAGCTGGAATTAAAGAGCTCGTATTATGAGGAATCACATTTTCCTGGATTTTTTTGCGATTAAACAGGCTTTATTTTGTATTAAGAAAACATAATGTAACTTTCAGAAAACTCCCTACCCGGTGTAAAGAAACTAATCTGGCAAAAATAGCTAGTTTTGTACTTGCACAACTGGCATCATCCACTGGAGGACTATATTATAGGACTATATCAACATTTATTTGCAGTTAAGAAATTTTCCTACCAATCATGGCAAAGTTAAACAGCCAAAGGAGCATATTTCTCAATGTTTGAAATCTGAGGAGGTATGAGGTCTCTAATGTAGTAATGTAATTTAGACAGTAATTAGCAATAAGCTAAATTAGCAATATTATCTATACGGTTTCATTAATATTATTAATATAATATGGTGATTACATTAGCAAGCTTACCTTGTAAAAATGTCAAAAAAAATCTTAACGAACTGCAATTTTGAAAGTCTCTTGCTCACCACTACACTTAAAATGTTGGGTTGTCAAATATGGACAAACCTAACCGTTGGGTTTAACTATAAAAAAATAAAAAAAAATAAATAAATAAACCAACGTTGGATTTGTCCATGTCTGACCCAAGCATGGGTTGAAACAACCCAGCATTTTTTAGAGTATACATTTATTTGATTAAAAACACAGTAAAAACAGTAATATTGTGAAATATTATTGCAATTTAAAACCTAATTATGGGTCAAAATGTACCAAAGATGCATGTACCAAAATATTCAACTTCATTTTAAAAACTCTTTTTTAATTTCTGTTCTTTTGATTTATATTTACATTGTTTATTTAAAATAGTATTGTTATATATCTGGTTTAATAAATACATACTCCAATGATTAAACCAGAAAAAAGCTATCATGATGGGCAAATTGTGGACACTCCAGCTGAGAGAGTGCCATAGCTTGTTGGACGTAGCAACAGTAACTAAGGGAGGCAGGTCTATGCAAAGGGTCAATTGTACACACCAGGGGCCTCATTTATAACCATTGCGTACGCACAAAACAGGCCCTGAAAGAGGTGTGCGCCACTTCCCACGCATAAGTTGTGATTTATAAAAACAAACTTGACGGGAAAATTTGCGCACTAGCACGCAGACTCTGACCCATGCGTACGAACATTTTGGAGATGGAGCAGTGTGCGACACCGATGGTGAGCTGGAGTTAAATGTATTTTTGGTCACTTTTAGACAGAAACTTTTAATATAGCATAGGCTATAACGGCAGGTGAAGTAAAACCGTAAATCTTCATTGAGTCCTAATCATAAATACAGTGCATGTTTACAATAACAGTTTAAATATGGAAAATAATGATTTAAACTATGTTTTACTTATGATATAAATATTTAGATTAAATATGCCATTCTCATTAATGGAGTTAAACACTTAAATTACATGAAATCATTACTGAGAAGTTACATCATTTTATATATTCAATAAATATAAATATTTGTAGTGGATGCGACGCATTTGAACACTTTTTCTGAAGTGTGCTGTGTTTTAATGTTTTAACTACAGAGAGAATTGCTTATCATGATAATAGCAGATTGTCTGAGAAAATATTTTCGTGCAAATAATGCACAACAAGGCCTATCTGTTTCCATTAAAATATAAATCAATTAAAAAATACTATTTTATTTATTTATATATATATAAAAAAGGATAGGCTACTAAACGATTTTTATCACTGTAATGTGATGGCACATCCGTATCTCATGTTTTCAAAATGTCTTGTACCGTTAAAGGTCCCATTGCATGAAAATTTCACTTTATGAGGTTTTTTAACCTTAATATGAGTTTCCCTAGCCTGCCTATGGTCCCCCAGTGGCGAGACGTTTTGATGGGTGTAAACCAAGCCCTGGGTATTTTTGAGAAAATGAAATCTCAGACGGGCGAATCTAGAAATCTTCCCCTTGTGTCGTCATAAGGGGAAAGGTTACCTCCTCTTTCTCTTCTTTGCCCACAAAGAGAATTTGGCCCACCCATGAGAAAATAAGCTGCGCGAGCGCGATATTGTTTTTTCCTCTAGAGACATCATGGCTTGCAAACGAGCGAAGCATGGCAGTTGCTCAGTGTTTGGATGTACAAATGAATACAAAAGTATTTTTTTAGTTCCTTCATCCGAGCCTCCGAAGAACCAGTGGGTTATGTGAATTTCTGATGTGTAATTGTTCAAGTTCAGACAGATAATCTTTCTCTCAAAGTCGTTCAATACTGTTTATGCATCAGTAAATCAAGCCAGTGACTAAACGATCAACTTCACGTCGTTTCTCTTAGTAGGATGAAAATAGTCTTACTTAAAATGTGATTAATATATATATACAGAAAGTGATCAAAGAACAATCCCTTTTCAATCGCCCAAGATGTCAATCACACAGCGCAAGTTTATCTGGACACTTGCCAAAACTCGTTATGAAATCAGTGACGCTGTTACACTGCACAACGAAGCTCTTACTGTACTTACCTCATGTTTGCATTGGTGAAATCATTAGTGAGAGTGCAGAAACTGCGTTGCAATGATACGATCTTCATTCACGCTATCAACAGGCTGTCATCTGCTCATTGCTCATCACTGCAACCTTTTATGTGATGGGAATAGATCTAAATACTTAAAAAACTTCTCACGATTCGTTAATCCCGATAGCTGCAATAGTAAAAACGTATAATAGCTGTAATAGTAAAAGTTTTCGAGAGAGTTCCACATGTAATGCTAAATATTTCATATGCAAGCATGTCAGCCAATCAGAGCAGTGGGTGTTTACACTGAAGTCTCACAGCAGACACGCCCCTTCAAACAGAGCGTTCAAATCAGAGGCTAAAATCAGGCTAGGAAATATGCCTTTTATTTCTAAATTATAACAACTTTTGATCTAAAAAACATACTAACACTATAAGGGCACCCCAGGAAACATTCTAAAATAATAAAATAATCCATGCAATGGGACCTTTAAACATGTTATCAGGTGGATTAATATGCATATGCAAATGATATGCAGATGAGGATATGCATAGTAAAACTAGGCGTTGTAAGCTCCATATATGGATATTTCGGGGAGGAGATGCATGTGCACACAATCTTCCGCTGACTGGGATTTATAATCCCCCAATATTCAGTTTTATGAGTCTGAATATTTTTTTGCGTACGCCATTTTTGGCTTCCGGGCGCACGCACACTTTTAGTAAGGATCCTACACACAGTTTTATAAATGAGACCCCAGAACACTGATTTGCTCTCCATAAGAGTAAAACAAATTAAGCATAACTAATATGCAGTTAAAACTTAACAATGAAAAGGTCAGTCATATATTTCCATGTAATTCGTGGCAAGATAAACCAGGTGAGTGTTTGGCTCAGGGTTCCTTAAGTGACGGAAGTAATGGCGACGATTAAAGTTGAGTTCCTCACACAAAGTGCAGGGATCACAGGTGAGAATCTGTGGCTGCTTAATTACTTAGCAGACTTGTGTGAAAAGTGAGTTAACGACGTAAGAGTGTTTTCAGGCCAGGAGATCGCTAGTTTTATTTCCAATTATCTACATGTGGATCCATCTGTGGGACAAAGTGTCTTGGCGTGGGAGTACTCTTTTTATTTCATTAGAGGAATCTATGTCAATATAAATGGAGCCGAGCGCAAAATTAGTGTGGAAGCCTTTGGAGAATTTGGTTTGTGCAGTAATTAGAACGGATTTCATCATCTGAATACTCCTTCTCCTCTCACCTCTCCAAAGTTTTGACCTTGGACTAAAAAAAGCTTTGCATTTAAAACAGACAAGGGAGGACTCCCAAACTTCAGCAACTTCTTCTTTCTCATGGAGAAGCACACAGTGTGCATTACCGCAAAATTACTCTCTCTATTCCTGTAGCATTTCATTTAATGTGAAGAACGCAAAAGACCTTAGTTACTGTTATTTGCCGGAATGATTAAAGGTTGGTATTCAGCGGCACAGTGTTCAGGTGACAGCTTGATTATCCCTTTTCGGGTTGCTTTTGTTGGAGTTGGGAATAAACCCAGGGCGGGGGTATCAGGGGGCTCCTGTCTTCATCTCCCTGCCCGCAGGAGGCCCACAGATGCCGGGGCTTCAATCCTGTCCTTGGCTGTCAGTGTGCATGGCTCCAGAGCAGCTCCCTATTGAACTGATGAGGATGTGAGTGAAAACTCCACAATGTCACCCGGGAACAGGAAACTTTGCGCTGTCAGGATTGTGTTTGTTTTGATTTACAGCATTAGTGGAGCGGGCCAAACTTGAGCAGCGTTATTGCCACTGTCTGAAGGGAAGAAAATCACCATGGTGACTACATTGCTTACAAAAAAACTTGCTTCTTGGCTACCTTTACCAAACTACAAAACAGTTTGTTGTTCGCCTGGAGAAAAAAGGAGAAGTGTGTAATTTTGGTGCCACTAACGTCACCGAATTGTAAAAAAAAAAAAAAAAAAAATAATGACTGTTTTTAAGCAAGAACAGTTGGTCAGGTCAAATGACTAGTACCTTCCCAAACTCATGCTATTAGTTGAACTAATTACGCTATTTTGTGAAGGTCAGGATATTTTAAAAGCACCAGTGTTTACATTCATCAGGGATATTTAAAATAAATAACAGAAAAAAAATTACACACATTTACACCAGCAAGAAAATACAGGGGAATAGAGTAAAAAATAACTAATTAGCATACTTTCCCCAGTTTGATTAATCACATTTCACTATACATTTTCTGAAATGTTATGTTTAAATATGCAAATGAGGTATTAACTAATTAGATTTGCATACAATTACACAAAATATATCTAAACACAACATTCCAATCAACCAATCAAATTTGTGAGGGATCAGTTACAGTTTATGTCAAGTTTAGGCTTGCAATCAGGGTTTGGTGCTACTACATTAGTGTTATTCACCCATCATTTCCCTCTGGTATTAGGGATAACATATGGGTAGGGTTAGGTATGGTTATGATTAGACCGGTAGATGATTCAGACAGGAATGTTGTTCCAGGATCAACAAAATATGTTGACCCAGGAATGCGTCTAACTCTGCAAAATCAGGACGTGTGTAAGTGGAGC
Organism: Squalius cephalus; assembly: GCF_949319135.1. Lineage (NCBI taxonomy): Eukaryota > Metazoa > Chordata > Actinopteri > Cypriniformes > Leuciscidae > Squalius > Squalius cephalus. The sequence continues at coordinate 40,050,581 of NC_137131.1, forward strand.
AAAAATCATTTTGAGAAAATGACCTTTAAAGAAATGTAACTGAAATCTAGTGTAATAAATATGTATTCTGGACTTTTTCTTTCCACTTGTATAAAAGGAAACAAAATTGACCAGTGGCTAAAAAAAACTATTGTTTTGGCTGTTGTGTCCTGTCCACTTTTTTTCATAGACACTGAACAGAGGTCTTAAATATTTCGGGCAATAAGATCATCAAATGTCACAATCAAATTCAAACTCAGATCATTTACTGTATATGTCCTCCACAGCTCAACATGATGTGGTCTATGCTTGCATGCTGACAATAATTTAGTATTTTGTACAAAAACTTTGAAAAAGGGTTTATTCAGCTAAATCTGCAAATACATTTTCCTTTCCACTCCATCCTATTACTTGTGACTGCTCAATTTGTCCGAGCCCCATCTAAACTTGCCAGTCAACACGAGCGTCGCACCACAAGATTGGAGCAGCTCACAAGTTCTGTTGTGCGTCATTGATGTTTGAATGAAAGATGCAAGAATCCATTTCTGCCTGCTTCTCCTGTGCTGCTATACAGAAGGAGGAAAGGAAACACGGCTGCATTCTCTTTTAAAGCTCTGTTTTTAACGCTTGTTTACACATTACGCATTATGCAGTGTGCTGTTAAAAATCATTCTTCACACTTTGTGGGAGGAGGTCAGAGCATATCCACCAAAAGAAGGCAATATTTCTGCACGTTGCATCACACGTAGGCAAATAACTTTGGCATGTTCCCGATGAACATATTGATTTGTGTCAAAACCAGTGAACGTGCATCAGTTTTATGATGAAGGGAATGTAAGAGAAAGGAACAAGATCATCCGCGCTGCGATTCAAAGAACTTCTGGAGTTGGCGAGCTGTGGGCGTCTGAAGTGGGAACCGTTGAAGGGTATCTGCGATGACAGAGAAAAGTAATTTTGGTTGAGACCGAAGTGACAGGAAGGACAGCGTGACTTTGGTTCCCTTCTACACCTGTGAGACCAGTAGCGAGGTAGAGCACAGGTATTATCAAATTCCTCCTCCTCTTCTTCACCAAACCCCGCATCACACGCCTCGCCTCCGCAGGGGGGGGGGGGGTCTGTCACGTCAAGGACACGCCACAGTTGACACGCCAACAAGCAGCTAATTTATATCCTTCTCCTGGACAAACATGAACACAGCGGCAGTCATGTCACCCAGGAGTCGGCATAAATATGCAAACACAGATTCCGAGGAGCAAAGGCTCTGTCCGTTTACCATCTTTTTTCAATCTTGTTTTACCTCCTCTGTGGTTTGTCCTCTGCTGACTTTCCCGTTTGTTGGTGGTCATTAAAACTACTGGGGTTGTAGGTATGGCTATACAGTGAAAAGAGTGACGCTGCAAAGGCTCTGTAGATAAACAGAAATAATCACCTCTGTTACAGCTTTCATTAATAATGCAAGGGTGTTTTGCGCTGTATTTGAAACTTGGACAATTTCTGCAAGTCTAAATAACAGGAAGAAAAAGTGTTCGTGAAAGTCTCTACTTAAGAGAGGGAGAGATTGTGTCCACAGCAGGGTTGTGCACAAGTCAGAATTGAATGATTAGCTCCAGGAATTCACTGAATTGCAATTCACAGAAATTCAACACTGTCATTGCATTCTAGGAAGTGTTTTTCCACCCCGGAACTGTCCAGACTTTGCAATTGTAGTTACAAATTACAGTTTAATAAATGTGTTACTACACAATGCACTATAGTAAGGCATTCCTTACATTTAAATTGCACTTCAGTTTGGATTTTTGAGTAGCCATACAATTCAAGTTCAAGAACTGCACAAAAAAAAAAAAAAATGCATTCACATGCAGTACAAGTCTCAATGCTATACAGCCCTGGTCCACAGGTATCCAATAATGAACAAGGCACAAAAGGTAAACAACTGTGCCAACTCCAAAATGCACCAATTTCGATGATGCATACTGTCCAGCCAACATTTCATGGTTGGACCAGTGTAGGTGTGATATGGGCTTGAGGCTAATTCAGATAGGGCTGACATGGAGCCACAGGACAAACCCACAAGACCCATATCTCAAGCTCATATCACTCTTATACTGGCCCCAACATAAAATGCTGGCTGGGTATATATGCAAATATACACACTGAATAAATAGCAACATCAGTAGTTACCACAAAAGGCCATCTAAAGGCACACATGCTGGCTGACTTGAATGGTTTATCTGAGTCCCTATGGCCATTACCCAACACTGCTATCATGTTCCGCAGTGGATGCCCAGGGCCCCTTTGAAGTCAAGAGACAAAAGTCAATTCAACACACTGGGGGTGCTAATGAATTTGTTTGGAGCTTAATTCTAAATGGTGAGGGCCTGTGGACAATAATTCATGGCAGCAGGTAGACTCTGTGGAAAGCCAAATGCTGGATGAATTGTAATGACTGAACTCTTTTGAGAATATATCTTTGAGAGAAGTCATGAGAATTGTAGTGTAGAAAAGTATAATTATGTGGCCTAAATTAGATCTGGGAGAGGCAAAATTGACTTTTTTCAATTCAAATCCCCTTGTGCCGATGAGTTTATGTATTTACAGAGGCTGTAAGCGCATTGATGTAAGTTTTCTGTGTAAATGGTTTCGCTGTTGCAGTACAGCATAATTTATACAACAATATATTCATTTGCTCTGATTCCATCAATCAAGTGGATTAAATCTCTGTCCCCTATGTTTCAATCAAGACTAAATGAAACTTGCTTAACAATTCACCTGTATTAGATCAAGACAATCTCAAAAGGCAAACATATTTTCCGAAAATGTTGTCCTACTCCTAAACATTACCATAATTCATCCCTAAAATCAGAGGGAAACGATAATTGTATTACACTGATGTAGAAGCACCTAATCCTGGTCGTAAACCTAAACTTGACATGGGCTGTAAACTTGCCCCTCAAATCTGATTGGTTGATTGGAATGATGATCCAGGAACATGTTGTACTTGGCAAACTCACGCTCACCGGGAAACATCACCACCAAAACACTGTTCTTGTGTCATTTTGAAGGGTTCTCTTCAATAAACCCTACACGACCATTTTCATTGTAAGTAAATAATAATAATAATTAAAAATAATAATTAAAAAAAAAAAAATATATATATATATATATATATATATATATATATATATATATATATATATATATATATATATATATATATATATATATATATATGGTATTCTTTGGAAGACAGAAAATCATACTGTGTGGGTTTCCAACAATGTGAGAGAAATTTTCATTTTGAAAGTTTAGCTCTAGGTAAAATAATGGATTATTCTGGAAAGAAAAGTTGGACACAGCACTAGAGTGACATTTAAAAGCTTGAATACCAAAACTCAAGTGATGTTTTTGTTGATGCAGAATAAAAGTTACTGGACTGATGTTTCCTTATGAGAGTGTGTTGATTAGATACATTCCTGCCTTTGTCAACAGAAAAAAAAAAAAAAAAGCTGTCAAAAAGTGGTTGGGACAAACTCATCCACAGCAAAAAGTTTGGGGACAAGTCCCTGTCGTAAATTATGCATGGTCAAATCTTTTGCTAAGATGCTCCTTACATCCAAAAGTTTGCATCCTGAAATAAATGTAAGAAGTGCAATTCAGCAGTTCATATCAGTGTGTCTGTCTTTCATAACGACACCCCACCGCTTGGAAACTCAGACTTTGAGAACTCAGCGTGAGATGGGACTGTGGAGACAAGAACGTGAGGAAAAAATGAACTTGATTAAGCGAAAAGGGGGACGCATTAAGAGTGAAGAAAGCATAAGCGCTTTAACTCCGCTGCTTTGCATATAAATGAGAGATTACAGAGAGACTATATCTTATCAGCCCGTTGGAATACATATGCCTAATTACAATATATTCAGAAAAATATGCAAGTGTAATTTGCACAAAGAAGATTAGGTGCACAGAGAAAGGTCAGGCCACACCGGCTCATACTGATGTGTTCGAGCTCTGATGCTCTGGAGAAATAAGGGTTCGAAATCAAGAAGAGCTTCTTATTCAAAACCAGTCCTTTTTTAACTGAAACATTCCTTTAGCGGTTCTCATTTTCAGTCGTTCTCAGGTGCGGACAGAACACCGTATTACTCTGGACGTGTTTTATGTTGCACTGATTCTAGTTGTAGACAACAAACACAGCATGAGCGCTGTAGTCTGATTCATGACCAAATGACTCATATGATCCTGTTCTTTTTAACAAATCGCTTCCTAGGATCGCACCTGCAAAGTGACGGTGGTATCAATGACGAAGTGTGTGGGAGGGTGAAGGCTGCCTGGATGCGCTGGAAAGAAGTCAATGGAGTTGTATGCGATAAATGAATACCAATCCATCTCAAGTCAAAGACATACCAAATGGTAGAACGCCCAGTTGCGCTGTAAGGAGTCAGATGCTGGCCAGTCACCAAGAGCACTGAGCGCACCCTTCACTGCTGGATTGCTGGTGTGTCTCTCTTTCAACACTGCTGTAATGATACAATTTAGCAGCAAATGGGTGTTGCACCGCCAATTATGGAAAGACTGGGGCAAATTTGTCTTCAGTGGTGTGGGCACGTCCTACAAGCGGCACCAGGAACCTCCAATGACACCGCCTACTACTTTATGGTGGACAAGCAGAGATTGTAGGATATGATCAAAGCTGATATGCAGATCACCAAATGATGCCCGAATGGTGCACTCGACCATGCGAAGCGATCCGTGCCATCCGATCCATGCCACGATCCGAAGAGCGCTGAAAATACGCTATAGAATAAGATGTCAAAATGACGAATCACGGAGACAAACTCATTTGTCTAAAACCCATCAGACACTGAATCAGTCTCAATGAATCTCAAGTCACTACTTGTGCTCATAAATGACCAGAAATAAACCAAGTTTATTATCGATAAACCGGTTGTGAGACTAAATTTAAACCTATGAAACAAATGAAATGTTGCTGTAATTGTATTAACTCTATCCCCGTAAACATTTACTAAAAAAAAGTTACCAACCAGTGCCAGCATTTTTGATTGTATTCACAAAACCTTCATGACCCCCAGAATATTTTGTTGTACGAATATCAATATATGGATATATGAAAAGAAAGAACAGAACAGCCTCTGCTTGACTGTACTTCTCGCTCCTTCTGGTTTATACAGATATTCTTCTTCACTTGTTTTTGGATCCAGAAATGCTGTACCATTTCGGAAGATCCGTAACAGCGTCCTCTATCATAAAACATGGAATGGCAGGAAGCGTAATAAGTGACTGAAATTATTATCAATGGTGGGGAAAGAGTTAAAGAAATGCACCGAAATGCGAGATGTTACCAGACATAGCATTGGATTTGTTTAATATCTTTATTTATGTGTGTAAAAATACAATATATGGTTTAATAAAGTGATCTAATTGAATAATATTAACACAAATTAACAGAAGTGTTAAGGGAATCATACAATTCTTTAGGACTCCCATCTTCAGTCTGCAGCTCTGCTATCTAGGATTCGTCTTGCATTCATTCCCAGACAGCAATAGTTTTTATGGGGATGGAAGGTACTTGTGACAGTATGCTGTGGAGTGTGTCAGTCAGTGAAGAGGTCATCCAGGTTGCTGAGCTTTCAGCTTTGCCTTTATTTTGTTCTTTCTCCCATGAGGCAGAGAGCTCAAGGACAGGCCTCGGTGAGTGTATATTGCAAATGCAAACACAAACAGACATGACGGAGCCATGGGAACTTCACTTTGGAAATACAGTATACAGTTCTGCAATTCAGCCTTACCTGTGTGATTACTTATTTGAACTATGATATTACTTCATATACTGATTAAAAATGCAAGGGTTTTACTTATGCATGCACAATATAACATGAACTTATGAACAATTGTAGAAATCTTTGAGGTTCACCGAATACTGAATCATGTTAATGGAATTCAAAGGTTATTCATAATAAATTATATGAATTAAATGTCCAATGCCATTTGCATACACTAGTTGTCTATTTTGGCATTTACGGTTGTGATATTTAATGCATTGTTTTGTGCTTTACAGTTGCATCAGTAAAATTCGTAAAGATTTGTAGCATAAAGCATCAGATTGTTCACATAAAAGGATCAGTGTTTTGGATGTTGTCAATGTTTATATTGCTTTTTTCCCCAGTGTCAGTGTCTGTCCGTGTGCATTTTACATGCAAATGTGAATGAGATTACCCCGGTTAAATACAGCCGTTCACAATGCCTGAGACTAAAAGAGAGTGCAACTGTTCAATTTTACACTTGATCTCACAGCAAAAATCTGTCTCTTAGAACTAGACTGGAATGAAAATACATTAGCTCATTTTCTCCACAACTAATGTGCTGAGAAACATAACTGTCCATGTTACACATATTAGATTTTGTTGCAATCAAACACTAGTTATTATAATAATGAATAATTCAGGTTGATTCACATAATTATTTTGTGAATGCTTATGTGTTCTAGGACTATGGGTTATAGCAGACTAAATAACCAACTAACTAACTACCCGACCGAACGAACGACCGAATGAATGAATTTTCTTTCAAGACATGCCTAAAAATTACATTTTGGATGCCACTGAAAGTCACCACATTTCACAACAACAAAACACATTTTAGAAGACATGCATTGTTTGCCACATGTGGCATCAGACTGGCATGTCTTGAAGTCATAATAAAGTGGAAGGGGTGACAGCTCTTTTCTTCTGTATCTGAATGTAACAAAGTGTAAAATAAATAGAGCAGGGACTTGATTCATCAGTTATTGATTGGATTTTGAGATGTGGTCATTGCTCTCAAAAAAAGAAAAGTAAAGTAAAACTTATTTTTTTACTATTAACAAAAAAAAACAAAAAAAAAGTGTGAGTAGTTGCAGTTTTCCAGTGCATAGTCACTTTTTGCTGCTTGCCAACAAGATACCAAACAAGTTTACTCTATTACTTGTATTAAAAATACCACAGTTTCTTCACACCACATTTGATGCTGTTTTCTTTAATGGATCACTAGACCTTCTGTCTCCCTTGATAATGAGAGACATGAAACCCAACCGTGTCAAACGTCAAAAAAACTGTTAAAGGAAAGTTGCCCATGAGATGTGTGGCGACAGAGACGAATGTGTGTGACAGTAACAGGCTTGTGGTGAGTAATGGAGGAGGAAGTAAACACAAATAAATGTATTAAACTGAGGACGAACTTCGTCCTCTCCAGTCGCAGAGTCTTTGACTGAGAACCGGCGTGAATGAGGCTGAATTATAGGCCATTTACCCTTGCTCGACTCCATAGAATTATTCAAATTCAGAGGGTGTTTCTCCGCAAATGGCCACCTTGACTTTCATTCGCTGTTAAACGCGTGCTGAGCTTCACCAGGGACGGATAAGGGGTAGAATTTGTTTTAAGGACAGCTCACTGCTCAATAAATGTGTTTTGCGCATTATTTGATTGTGGGTGTTTATAGGATTCAATGTATATATTTGATACTATTTTTTTTTGTACAAAAAATACAATTTGTAAAGTAAATCTGTAAAGTTTGTCTGCATACGCAATGGCCCCAGAAAGTAGTTGGACACACTGTGCATCAATGCCAATGAAAAAAGGAAATATCAAATCATGTTGCATCTAAAAAAAAAAAAAAAAAAAAAAAAAGACTTCACTTTATTTTGATGGTTCCTTTAACACATTCTGTTGACTATAAGTAGTGTTGCACCTGCATATCGACTAACTCTCATTAGAGTGTTAGTATAGTATTAGTAGACTGGTACGGTTAGGGTTAGAATAAGTTGACATGTTCTTGAAAAGTCACTTATAGTCAGTATAATGTCTTTTGAGGAGCATCATAATAAAGGGTTAGCAGATATTAAGCAGACAGTCTTCTAATACTCTAATGAAAGTTAGTTGGCATGTAGGTGCAAAGTTACTTAGCAGAATGTTCAAGAGGGCCCAACAAAATTAAGTGTTACCAAAATGCAATCACTTTTAACTCCTTCCTTCAATCGACTAAACTTTTTGGCAATCCATGTTTTCACTTTTATATGGTAGAGGGTGCTATTACACACCTTCTGAAATATTATACAATCTCTGCATTCAAGAACAAGGAAAGAAGAAGCAGAAACTAGACAGAGGCTGCATCCGAAATCGCATTCTCTGAGGAAGAAGCCGGAAGAAGCAAGTCATCTGGTTACTTTTTGCCTACTCTTTCGTGAGCACTATGAATTTGGACAACTTTTGTCACACTGTTTTTCACCAGTTGATGGGCCCCATTGACTACATCAGGGTTCACCAATCTCGGTCCTGGAGGGTCGATGTCCTGCAGAGTTTAGAGCTGGTTGGAGCTAAACTCTGCAGGACAGCGGCCCTCCAGGACCGAGATTGGTGAACCCTGGACTACAGTATGAAAAGAAATTGGCCACTATGGAAAGGGATCTCAAATGAATCCATCAACTGTTTGGTTACTGACATTCTTCAAAATATCTTCTTTTGTGTTCAGCAGAAGAAAGAAATTCATACAGGTTTGGAACAACTTGGGTGAGTAAATGATGACAGAATTTTCATTTTTGGCTGAACTATCCCTTTAAACAGCATGTAAATCAAAACTGTTACTGAATGAAATGTTGTCCTATAGGAAGATGCACAGGACTGTGCAAGGCTGCGAGCTTTGGGGGTGTTGATTTACTCAGTCTACTTAGTCTATGTTGTAATTATCGTTCGGAATCTGATCCGGACAAAGTCTTTGACAAAAACATGATTTTCTCAGCTTCAAAATGTTTCTTTTTTTTTTTTAGCCCAGTTGTTCCCTATATATACAAAATATCACACTGTGTTGCTCAGTCAAATGTTTGAAATGTCTTGTCTTGTGTTCTTCTCTTGGTTTTCCCACTGTCTGTCAATCTCTGGTTCCAGCATGGCTTACGGATCAATCAGGAAATCCAATTAGGGCATCATCAGTCCGGGGCCTTCGCTGTGTAAATAATGAACACTGACACACAGGGAATACGGCCCCATCTATCAGTGCTGCTTTAAACTGTTTTAAGATACGCTTCCCTCTATTTCTCACTTCTCAGCTCTTTCATCATCAGACACATGATTGACTGTTTGCTCTCTTTCCTCCTCTCTCTGGCTAGGCATGAACGTTGTGTGTAAAGAGCCATGGTCTACATGGAGAAGCCTGTTTGCATTCTGATGTGATCTTTAAGGACAGCCCAGGGCAGTCTTATAAGTTATATGCAACTTTAAAACTGCACCAATGAAACCACCTCAACTCAGTTCAGAAGATCCCATCAATGAGAGTAACAGAAGTTTTAATGATGTAAAACAGTATTTATTGATGTATTTATTATATTCATTTAATAGGTTCTCTTTTTCTTTTCTTTTCTGGAATTGTTTACCCGTGATTCTAATTGTCTAAATTACAGTGGTGAAATTCGCTGCTGTGCAATTTCATCTCGACTGACTTCATTTGCACATATCATGGTCCACTGCTCAAGAAGGATTTTGTGAAAGCAACTTTTTGTTTTCTGCTTGCTGGCAATTTATCTAACTTTTGACAACATGGTTTGCTTTTTAAAAACTCACGTTTATTAGATATAGTGTGTCCATTGGAGAGTGAACATTGTGTACTGCACACTGCAAATCAAATTCTTCATTTAGTGGGAGCTTAACATTTTCCAGTAAATTAGAAATATACTCTCTGCCTGTGGTTTTACACCTTAGTTCAAAAACCTGTAATATTTATAATCTGCAAAGTGCATAATTCCAGCACTGTGTACTGGGCGTCTTGATGATCAAGCCTAGTCAGGTCAGCTCACACTAGAGCACATTTCAAATAGTTTGTCGCCCAATCATGTGAAGCTGACTAAAAAACTATTGTGGGTGTGTTAAGGTTATAATAGAAGTGCTATCTTAGTGTAAGTAATGGTTAAAAACATGAAATAGCAAATCAACTTCGGGCGCATACTCTTATTTAACAGATTCCAGATACTTCATTATGTGATACATTTTTGACAATGTGATATGGACATATTGTTTGAACGTGAGGTGTTAGATTGTTGTTTTTATAATGGGGTGCCAAAAACAGACAGTTATGATCACTAATTAGCAGCTTCTCACAAATAAATCTCACATCTAAATATAACATATTTGATTGCACAATGCACATTGGAGCTTGCGGAGGCTAACCACAGCCAAATATAGGTATTATATTGCATTAGAGTTGTAAATGCATTGTATTAGCAAAAAACCATCATACCTAATGCATTTTTTAAAAACAGTCAGCAATTACAAATCATTTTGTATTAATCGTAATATTGACAGTGTGATTGTATTCATGTGTAGTATACTGTATACAATGCTAACATTCTGTTCTTTTCTTGTCTTTTTTTGCCTCCAGGCTTTTATTATTATTATTATTATTATCAAGGGCTGGCAATCAAACAAGACATAAAAAACCTCTTATCAGAGTGAAGTGTCTTCCATTCATGTGCAACGGCAAACGGGCTGCACTTTGATTTCATTTGATATACAAATCCACCTGTGCAATTGAATTTGTTACACAGAAGACCTTGTGCATGTCCTTTATATAAATCGGGTTTATCAGCATGATGTCATTAACGTCTCTCCATAATGTGAGATATTATACGTTTCCTCTCTGATCCTCGAATCAGTATGCATGACCGGCCTCTCGTCTTTCTAACACGGCAGGCAAGACTTAGCAGAATAAATTCATCTACTAATCATGTGCAATTCATTTGGCAAATTTCTGTTCTATATAACCACCTCTGGAGATTCTAAAGCCACATTTTTACTTAATAGTGACCAGCCTTATAATTCCCATATTCACACTGAGCATGTATAAAAGTGTTTTTCAAGCGTTCTCAAAGGACAGTCAGTTTCTTCAGAGTTAAAAAGGAGGCAAAGGTGACATAAAAGTGTCAAAAAAGAAAGTCATGTTTGGAATGACAAGAGGTTGAGTACGTGATTGCTGTTTTGTTTATTTCATTTATTATTAATATTATTATTATTATTATTTCATAATTATTATTTAAATTGGGTTATGTTGGGTTTCCATATTTTATGGGGACTTTCCATAGACATAATGATTTTTATACTGTATACAATCTACATATTCCATCCCCAACCCTGAACTCATAAAAATCATATTTTAGTTTGATTTATAAGCTCTTTTCTTTATGAGGAACAAAAAAAATAAAAAATAATAATAATTCCAACAAGGTCAAAGATTTCTGGTATTACTATATTTGTCAGGACATCTTACAATGTAAGGTTTATGAGGACCACACACACACACACACACACACACACACCAAATGCCTTGGGCAATTATGGAGGGAGAATAATTCTGATCCACTTCATTTCTCTAAAGGCATTCAAGTCATTCTTAAACCCATCTTTAAATTATCTCAAATGAGCAGAGTTTAGTCATTTCCATTAATGTTATTAAAAGAAGCTAGTTTCATACTGAAAATAAGCCGATTCATTACAGCGACTGGAACATCATTTCAATGCTAATGATTAATATGAAGACACAGAGGGACGCTGGGTAAACAATAAGGCAGCCTGATTATGCAGTGTCATCTTAGGTACAAGCGCAGTTCGCTGTCTAGATAGTGACAGAATATGAATATAAAGATGTTGGCAATACACTGATGATACAGAACATCTTTGAATATTGTATTACAAAAGTTGAAGCAATCCTGCATCACTGTCGTGGATGAAGAAATGTGAAATGAATCAGTCTTCTGCAGCAACATGAGAGAAGACATGTTCCCTCTAGGGATGGGCAGATCGATGCGGCAGTATCGATATATCGATACTCACAAGATACTTACCTCTACAAAAATATCGATATTAAAATTATATTAATAATTTTTGCATCACTAAGTGTTTTTGGTACTTCTTTTTAAGGTTTGAGCTAAATAGAAAACACCCCTCCCTGACATATTTAGCTGGCCCGTGAGAGAAGCGAGCGACGTGCCCTGCCCACACGTACACGTCATGTACACGGCAGGTATCGCACACTAGTTGCACACTTCTTCCACATAAACAGAATAGTACTATGGCAGAAAGAAAGCGAAGTGTGGTGTGGTGCTACTTTTCAACGTCAGACAAAAATATTGCAAGATGCAATATTTGTGACAAGAAAGTTTCACACAGCAGCAACACAAGCAACCTCTTTAAACATTTAAAAACAACACAGCCTGAGACGTATAAAGAGGCTGAACAAAAACAAGCTGCCAACAGTGCCGTGTCCCGCTCCACCCTCTGTCCGACAAAAGACGTTGCAGGAGAGTTTTCAGGGAGGCAGACCCTATCCAGGTACTACAGAGTGCACATTCAGTTATTATCACCTTCTCTCTCTTTCGCTATGCTACATTAAAAACCTAATACATTAGCCTTCGGGCAACCCACATGTTATATTATACACATACTAATGGGGTCTGTAATATTTAAGAATAGATATGTTCACAATTGTTGCATCTATTTGATCAAAAATACAGTAAACACATTAATACATATATTATTACAATTTAAAATTACTGTTTTTTATTTATTTATATTTATTAATATTTAATATACTTTAAAATGTAATTTATTCCTGTGATGCAAATCTGAATTCTCAGCCAATACTCCAGTCTTCAGTAACATGATCATTCAGAAATCATACATTTATTTATTTGTTGTAAAATTTGCTTTTGTAATAAATTTATTAATGGCCAGTATGTGTCATGTGGATGTAATTTGTAAGTGTAATGATCAAATTTTACTAAACGTTTACATTATTTAAAAAAAATTAAGCGGTATCGGTATCGATAAAATTGTACCAAAAAATATCGGTATCGTATCGAATTAAAAAAGTCTGGTATCGCCCATCCCTAGTTCCCTCATCAGAGGCCACGCCCCCTTACGTCATAGACCACGCCCCATCCAATGACAGAGAAAACAATGATTCCAACATTACATTACATTTACATTTATTCATTTAGCAGACGCTTTTATCCAAAGCGACTTACAAATGAGAACAATAGAAGCAGTTAAACTAGCAGTAGGACAACAAAATGCAAGTGCTATGACCCTTCTCAGTTTAAATAAACGCATTTTTTTTTTTTTTTTTTTTTTAATAGAACAGAATAGAGTAGTAGAGAGAAAGTGTTAGTATTACTGGATCAAGTGCTGTCGAAAAAGAAGTGTCTTCAGCCGTTTCTTAAAAGTGGCTATGGACTCAGCCGCTCTGGTTGAGTTCGGCAGATCATTCCACCAGCAGGGAACAGTCATGGTAAAGGTCCGAGAAAGAGATTTTGTGCCTCTTTGAGATGGCACCACAAGACGCCGTTCACTTGCAGAGCGCAAGTTCCTGGAAGGCACATAAGTCTGAAGTAAAGAGTTAAAGTAAAAGGGAGCAGAACCAGTGGTTGTTCTGTAGGCAAACGTCAGTGACTTGAATTTGATGCGAGCGGCAACTGGCAACCAGTGCAGTTTTGTGAGGAGAGGAGTGACATGTGCCCTTTTCGGCTCGTTAAAGACCACTCTAGCTGCGGCGTTCTGGATCAGTTGCAGAGGTTTGACTGTGCAAGCTGGAAGACCAGCCAGGAGAGCGTTGCAATAGTCAAGTCTGGATAAAACAAGCGCTTGGACAAGGAGTTGAGTAGCATGTTCTGATAGGAAGGGTCTGATCCTCCTAATGTTGTACAAGGCAAATCTACATGACCGGGCAGTTCTTGCAATGTGGTCTGTGAAGTTCAATTGATCATCAATTACCACACCAAGGTTCCTGGCTGATCTAGATGGAGTTATGGATGACGAGTCTAGCTGAATGGTGAAGTTGTGGTGAAGTGTTGGGTTGGCCGGGACCACGAGTAGCTCTGTCTTCGCAAGGTTTAGTTGAAGGTGGTGGTCCTTCATCCAGCCAGAAATGTCTGTCAGGCAGGCTGAGATACGATCAGCTACCGTCGGATCGTCGGGCTGGAATGAGAGGTAGAGTTGTGTGTCATCAGCGTAGCAGTGATAGGAAAAACCATGTTTCTGAATCACAGATCCTAGTGATGTCATGTAGATGGAGAAGAGAAGTGGTCCAAGCACTGAGCCCTGAGGCACTCCAGTAGCTAGATGTTGTGTCTTAGACACCTCACCCCTCCACGAAACCCTAAAGGACCTACCTGAGAGGTATGACTTGAACCATTGGAGTGCGGTTCCCGAGATGCCCTTCGTCTTTAGGATTGACAGGAGGATCTGGTGGTTAACTGTGTCAAAGGCAGCAGACAGATCCAGCAGGATGAGAACTGAGGATTTGGAGGCTGCTCTTGCCAGTCTCAGAGCTTCAATTACTGAGAGCAGGGCCGTCTCAGTTGAGTGTCCGCTTTTGAAACCAGATTGATTGTTGTCCAAGAGGTTGTTCTGTGTAAGGAAGGAAGAGATCTGGTTGAAAACAACTCGCTCAAGTGTTTTCGCGACGAATGGAAGGAGAGATACTGGTCTGTAATTCTCCAGATGTGCTGGATTTAGAGTGGGTTTCTTAAGCAGTGGGGTTACACGAGCCTGCTTAAATGCTGTGGGAAAGGTACCAGTGTGAAGAGAGGTGTTTATGATGTGTGTGAGTGTGGGTACAACTGAGGATGAAATGGCTTGAAGTAGGTTAGTGGGAATAGGATCAAGCGGACAGGTGGTAGGGCGATTGGAAAGGAGGAGATTGGAGACTTCTGTCTCTGAGAGTAGAGAGAAGGAGGGTAGAGAGTGCGTGTTAGCTGGAAAAGTGTGTGTGTCAATTTGTGGATTGCTAAATTGGCCGCTGATGGAGGTTGTTTTATTTATAAAGAATGTAGCAAAATCGTCAGCATTTAGTGTTGATGAAGGAGGAGGAGGAGGAGGGTTGAGAAGAGAGGAGAAGGTTTTGAAAAGCATGCGAGAGTCTGAAGAATTGTTAATTTTGTTGTGATAGTAAGTCATTTTAGCAGTAGAGATATTATCAGAGAAGGAAGAGAGGAGGGACTGATAAAGACCAAGATCAGTAGGATCTTTTGATTTGCGCCACTTCCTCTCTGCACCCCTAAGTTTCGAACGATGTTCCCGGAGAACATCAGATAACCAGGGGGCAGAGGGTGTGGCGCGGGCTGGCCTGGAGGAAAGGGGGCAGAAGGTGTCCAAGCAGGATGTTAAAGTGGAGAAAAGATTATCAGTTGCACTGTTAGTATCTAGTGTTGAAAGCTGATCAGGTGGAGGAAGTGTGGATGAGACCAGAGAGGATAGACGAGAGGGTGAGAGTGAGCGTAGGTTTCGCCGAAAAGTGACCTGTGGAGGAGTGTGTGTTGTGTTCCGTGGCAGGTTGATGTTGAGAGTGAGGAGGAAGTGATCTGAGGTGTGCAGTGGAGTGACCAGTGTATGGTCAGTGGAGCAGTAGCGTGTGTAGATAAGGTCCAATATATTACCTGATCTGTGAGTAGTCGCAGTAGATACTCGCTTGAGGTCAAATGAGGCAAGCAGAGTGTGGAAATCAGCAGCCTGAGGTTTTTCTAGGTGGATGTTGAAGTCTCCAAGAACAACGAGAGGAGTACCATCCTCAGGGAAGGACGAGAGTAGCACATCAAGCTCTTCCAAGAAACTGCCGAGCTGCCCTGGGGGACGATATACAACTACAAAATGGATATTAATAGGGCTAGTGATAGTAATTGAATGTGATTCAAAAGAGCTGTTGTCACACAGAGTTAGTAAATGATCAAATTTCCAATCGTTTGAGATGAGCAGACCAGTACCACCACCCCTTCCAGTCAGGCGAGGGGTGTGTACAAGCTTCAACAAGCTTTTGAAGTTTCAGTTGAAGGTACATAAAGTTTAAAGTAGGCCTACAGTAAAGTGAAGTTTTTTTTGTGTGTGTGTATGTATTTATTTATTTAGTAATGAAGTTTTGCTTTATTTTAAAATATTATATAATTTTAAGTAATATATAACATTTTATTACCTTTTTACTTCATCATTACTCCATATATATATATATATATTTAAAAAAACTAGAGGTTTTCAAAAACATTAAATCAACATGAACATTAAGATTATATTTCTAAAAACCTGACATATATATATGACATATATTTTTTATAAAAAAAAAAAAAAAATCCTGTATGTCATAATTTGTCATTTTGGAATTTAAAGCATACATGACATTAACTTGCATCTGGACAGTGGACGGTTTAACTAAGCAATTTAAAACCGTATACCATATTTCCCACTGTTTTCTCTTTCACAATATTCCTTACACAGCACATTTTGTTTGCCTGCATGTCAGAGGACACATATATTCAACACTCAACTCAAAAATGTTAAAGTTTCCCTGGCGGCCGGCTAATTAATGACCAATATGTGTCCTGGGGCCATTAAAGATATTGTCCTTTAATAAATCAATCCTCGGATCGATTGTCACATAGAAAGAATTAGTCTAATTATTAGTGTATGACGGTGTAAAGGGCTCTTGATTTCGCAGTGCTCCTTTGGTGTCTTGTCTAGGGGGATTTTAATGGAAATCTCTTATCTCCAGAAAGTCTTTCAGGTGTTCAAAAGACTTCCTGTTAAATAATATAATCCCTTAAGCTCCGACAATTACCACTAATTCCATTTTAATTCAGTGGAAAGGTGAAGTGACAGGGAACATTTTATAGCTTTGGAGCTGAAAATGTAATTTTGATTTCAATTACTCCGGAGAGTTAGGGCGAAGATAAGACGGTGAAGGTACTGGGCTGGAAGCAACAGTTTTGACAACTGCTGTGTGATTTCAACAATACATGATGCTGCGGAATAAAAATAAAAAAATAAAAAAATAGTTGACAAAAAATGCAAATGTTGCCAATATTTACTCATCCTTAAAGGAATAGTTCACCCAGAAATGAAAATGATCCCAGCCACTACAAGTCATTCACAACATTGAGGAGCAGTCATGAAATCATTAGATGCACGTTCTGGCAAACGCAGAAGGCATTTATTAACCCACTGGAGTCTTTGGATTGCTTTGATGGATCGATGCGCTTTTTGGACTTTAAAAAACTTGGCTGAAAGAATAAAGTCATGCACACCTCGGATAGCTTGAGGGTGAGTGAATTATGGGAGGTGAACTATTGGTGAACTATTACTTTAAAGCAGGGATGGGCAACTTCGGTCCTGGAGGGCCACTGTCACAGAGTTTAGCTCCAACCCTGACAAAATCGCCCGACCCTGCTTTAAAGGGTTAGTTCAACCAAAAATGAAAATTCTGTCAGTAATTATTCACACACAGCATCGTCTGTCAATTACTGACAGAATTGTCATTTTTGGGTGAACTAACCCTTTGAGTAGTTCTGACCCTGTGCTATTTGCTTTCTACGGTGAAACAAACGTGGATCGTAGATAAATAACACTTTATTTTAATTCTCCTCTAACAGATATTCTACTGACTGTAAGTAACTTTGCAACATTCAACTTATTCTACTGACCTGAACCCTAACACCTAACCCTAACCTAACAGTTTACTGATACTCTAATGAGAGTTAGACAGCAACATAGTGTCGGCCCAGATCCGGCCCACATCTGGTACGCGTGGAATCTAGCACTACTATAAGGTATCATCAACAGTACTGAGTGATCTGATGGAGAGGAGATTTGAGTATTGAATCCTGGAGGAACATGTATAACATTGACATTTCTCAAGACACTTTTCCAAGACATCTAAAAAAAAACAAACAAAAAAAACATGCAAACCGTTGGTTTTATTTTTTTTTAAGTTCTATTGGTGCCTTTTCACAGTGTGTAACTGATGGCCTTCCATTGAATATTCCTCATACTAACTCGACCTTCACTGACTCGCTTTGTTGAGTAATGTGTAGAAGCTTTGTGACATCTGAAAATGAAAGATAGACCTCCATTCTGCTGTGGGGGTGATTTGCTCTTTATTTGTTACTTTTCCGTCTGTGAAAACAGAAAGAAATAAGAAAAAGAACGAGCTAACAGAAAGAGAGAGGGTAAATGTCTGGTGGCAATTTAAAGATGTTTCAGGCCTTTATTTACCCCGCTGATCAGTTGACCTCCAGAGATCAGATGGGTTAACCTGTCCCAGCTGCCTCCATCTGATTGGTAATGGGAAGTCTCTGCGTCCTAAAACAAGTTTCTTGCCACTAACTTCCTCACACACATGCTTTGAGGTGTGTGTGTGAAATCCATGATTGTGCTTGAGTGGCATCTGCTTCCGGGAGAGGTGGAATGTCTGCCCTAGATGCTGTATAGATAATACAGCATCTAGGGCAGACATTCCACCTCTCCCGGAAGCTCCGGGAGTCTCTCGCATTTCGATAGCAACTCCCTGACACCCGCAAATAAATGCCATATCTCAGAAATCAAGCGAGCATGTTTCCACTTGGTATTATGCATTTTCGGATGCATTTGGTCCAAGACACATTACTGTTACACCTGGTATTATCACGCGTTATAAATGCTTGTTCTACTTGAGTTTGGATTTTTGGGAGATTTTTCCGTCTCACTCAACTACATCACGCTCACGTTCAGTGCACGAATAAGGTCCTTGCACACTGAGTCTGAAACTTCCGTATGTGATTTTGTTGCATTCGTCATTCTGTGGCTCTGAATTATCAAAACACCTCTCAAAATGCTTGCCACGGATGCGAAAAATGCAGCCAATTGAACTCGATCAATTTTTTTTTTTTTTTATGAGGGATGAAAGTTTCGAAGGCAGCGTGTAAACGTGATTGACAACGTGAGGTCGTATTTATTTTTTAACGTGCGAAATATTTCGGACGAGAATTTCGGACTCGGTGTGCAAGGACCTTTACTATTGAATGAACAAACCTGTGTAAGGCAGCTTATGTGAATGAATATAATAGTATAATATATATTTATATTATGGTGGGGGTTTGTGTGTTGTGCCATCTCTCTGAAATTAGTTTTTGCAGGGTGGGATGTCTGCTAGGGTACCAAAAATGCTGTTTAGTTTGGCAGCTCGCTAGGTTATGAGACACAGGCAAGCACACAGCGAAAGAAACTTTACTTTTTGAGACCCGATTATGCTCAAAATCAAATTCAACCCGAAAACAGAGCCGACACTTTGCACTAGATTTTTGTTGTAACACATTTGGATTACAGCCCTCTGTGGACCTTCAGGGATGGCGTGAAAGAAGAGAGGAAGTGGAAAAGAACTAATGAGAGCAGCAGTTTTAACGTGAGAGTCACTTTAGCGTGTATTTGCACGTAGCTCAGAAGCTTTGCAGGATGAACTGCAGATGCTCAACATGTTCCCCTGTGGAAAGAAAAAGGGGAGTATCTGTAATGCTCTACCTCAAGCTCAATCCCTCCTTTGTCACAAATTGGTCTTATATGAATGTTTTTAGTGTGTATGTGTGCATGACAGAGAGAGAGAAATGGAAACTGATAAAATCTGTATGGCCTTTTACCACATTGTAATACCCAAAAGAGCAACAGGGCTTAAAGGACTCATATCGTGATGAATCAAATTTTTCTTGATCTTATGAGATAAAAGAGTTTGATGCACTACGAAAACATAATGGAACTTTCAAAACTTCCTCTCCAGTACAAACAGAGAGAGAGAGAGAATGTGTAGGAAACATTTGTCTGGATGTGGCCCGGATCTGGGCCGACACTATGTTGCTGTCTAGGTTTATTAATTTATTAAGAAATGAATTATTTGATTCCACAAGGATGCATTACATTTATCAAAAGTGAGAGTAAATACATTTATTATGTTACAAAAGATTTATATGTTATGTAAATGCTGTTCTTTTGAACTTTCTATTCATCAACATTCCCTAAAAAAAGGGGTTTCCATAAAAAATATGAAGCAGCACGACTGTTTTCAACATTGATAATAATAATAATGTTAATAAATGTTTCTTGAGCAGCAAATCATCATATTAGAATGATTTCTGAAGGGTCATGTGACACTGAAGACTGGAGTAATGATGCTGAAAATTCAGCTTTGATCACAGGGATAAATTACATGTTTAAAATACATTAAAATAGAAAACAAGTATGTTAAATCATAATAATATTTCACATTATTATTGTTTTTACTGTATTTATAGTAAGTTGAATAAATGCAGATTTGTATACAATTATAAAATTGTCTGCATTAAATCCATTTACTTTTTATGTAAAGCAAACTGTAAAAATAAAACGGCATGTCTTGTGATACTTTTCACTGTGTTGAAACTTTCTGAATGTTAATAAACTGATTTTTTTTTCTCTCTCACACAAACTCACTTTCTTTGTCAAACACAGACACAATCAGACAGACACACGCGCACACACACATATACTTTCCAAACAACACAATGTGATGCAAAACCTCTCACTAATGATGGCTCCTCTCGGCTCTGGTTGTACATGTTACCTGATGGACCTAAAAAGCAGGAAACACTGCAGGTGATTTTACCCTGTGCTGTTAATTACCTCCCTTGACAAGCGCAGTGTGTAGCCACTGTTTAGCCCTTGTCTTCTCACACACTCATGCATAAAACACTAAATAAGAGACTTTTCAGCACAGACAGAATAATGAATATGATTTGACATCCCTTCTGAGAATGAACTGAAATATCCTTACCACATACAGTAGCAACACACAGTGATCCATGGACAGTTTAAACACTTTCTTGGAAATGCGTACCTGAAAATGAAGGATTTCCGTATTATAGCAATAAAAATGATTTTATTGCCAACCAAGTGTTAAAACTATGGAAGCTTGTTTTCACCACAGAATAAAGGTAATTGTGACTTTTTATCTCACAATTCGGACTTTTTAATCTCAGAAATGCCTGATATAAAGTCGCAATTGCGAGTTATAAAGCCAGAATTGCATGATATGACGTCGCAATTGTGTGTTCTCAGCAAAATCAGGACTTGCCCATTGACAGGCGACGCAATGACACAACCATGTAACTGTTAAAATTGCATATTTGTCTGGATTTAAACATTGTTGGAAACATTTGGGATAATGTAAGTACACTAGTCAACAACAACAAAAACAACATGGTTTTTGAATATTTTAAAGAAATAATCGTACATATTGTGCCTTCAATAAAGATAACTTCCTCGAACATCTAATATTGCTGTTGAAGCAGTTTTATACAACTTTTAATTCAAAAAAGTAAAATGATGTGGATATGCTTGCTTGTTTTGTATACATGTATACATTTAACATGGTATTCGCTTGCTGTTTTGCTTGATTAAAGATGCAAGTCAATGTGATGTTGCTTTAGAGTTGCAGAAACTGCAGATGGACTCTCTAATAACATATATCAGCATCAAATTTAAATCTATCTCAAGATAAATGAATAAATAATTAAACATATTTTCCAGTTAGGGGTCTAGCGGTCCTGTGAACATGTATTTTTTTTATCCTATGAATCTGGTTATCAGAACTGTAAACATGCGCATCCCAGAAGGCCGTTTGAGCAGAAATCCTCCGTTCAGGCTACACTACATACTGTGTTAATTAGTCCCACTTAGATTTCAATTGGTGCACTGGTGTAGATTAAATATTAAGGTTAAGGATTTTTGTTTATGCCTACCATAAGGCTGGATAATAATTTTATTAAACTTGTAAAGGAATGAGTGGCCTTAAGTGGGAAACAGGTAAATAGGCTATTAATAATGTGTGAATGAGAGTAAATACGTCTATGCCCTTGTACAAAAACAGCATTAAAGCCCCTGGAAAGCATGAATAAAGATCACAGACGTAGAACGTGAATGTTTACTGTAAATCGCTCAGAAGGAAATGCATATCACTGACACAAATCATTGTCTTTTTCAAAGCAAAGGCATGTGTGAGCTCTTTCTCCACTTCAGCGCAGTGTTTAATGCCGTATTTATTGATGCATTTAGTTGTTGGATGTTACTTAACATCAGTGTCTGAAAGATTGGTGTTTTCAAAGAACACACAACAGGGAAAGGCCAAATTGATCAGCACATTACTAAGAGCTGTTGGCAGGGTCTACCAAAAGCCTGCCGGGTCTTTGAGAGAATTTAATTCAAACAATAGAAGTAGAATCAATGGCATTACATTTCTCACCATCTTTAACCACTCGTAATGTCACAGCACTATCATTACTGAAAGTCTACTGAAGTCAGAGACCTAAAAAGCTATGCTGATGCCAGACACAAGATGCTAAAGCTGAATGTACTCAAACCTCCAGGGGGCGATAAAGATAAATTCAAACACTTTTTTTTTTTTTTTAAGAGTAATATTCTTATTGACATTAAATTGAACAAAAGTGACAGTAAAGACATTTATAATGTTACAAAAGATTTCTATTTCAAATAAATTGATATCTATTCATCAAATGATCCTGGTAAAAATGTATCCTGGTTTCCTCAAAAATATTAAGCAACACAACTTTTGTGATACTATTATCACAACTTATTGATAATAATTAGAAAGGTTTCTTCAAATCAGCTTATTATAGAATGATTTCTGAAGGATCATGTGACACTGAAGACTGGAGTAATGATGCTGAACATCCAGCTTTAGTTATTTTTCACAATATTACAGTTTTACTGTATTTTTCATGAAAGAAAATGCATCCTTGTTAAGCATAAGAGACTTAATTAAAAAACATTAAAAAAATCGTAAACTGGAGGTTTAATTTTTACCTAAAGGAGAAGACATGCTAAAACAGGTTTGATGGCAGATACAATGGCATTAGAAAATGCAACAAGTATCAAGAATCTTATTGGCCTCAGTGCAAAGGTGACATAGTCACATGTTGTAACATGTAGTTATATAGTAATAACTGTAAATTATGCATAATTACAAGTAACTATCCCTAAACCAAACCCTAACCGTAACTCTATAGTAAGCACATGTAGTTAATTAACATTACTCACTTATTTGAGTAAGTAAAATGGGTAACACTTTATTTTACAGTGTCCTTGTTACATATGTTACATGTACTATAGTAATAACAGTAAATTATGCACAATTACATGCAACTAATCCTCAATCAAATCCTAATCCTAAAATAACCCTATAGTAAGTACATGTAGTTGCTTAATATTACTTGGTGCTTATTTATATAATTACACTGTAACAATGACACCTTAAAATAGAGTAACTGTAAAATGTAACTACATCACTATAACTAATTTTTTTTTTTTTTTTTAAGTTTATTTAGATAGGGACAGATACAAATAACATAGATAAGCTTAACAGTCATCTGATGTATGTATCATAGTGTTTTTAGCTAAAGCTAGTTCACGACACTTGTCCCTAGTAGGGCTTTTTGATAAAAAATACAGTTTTACATTATTAAAATAAGAAGAGAAAAAAAGAGAGGAGAAAAAAAAAAAAAAAAAAAAAAAAAAAAAAAAAATATATATATATATATATATATATATATATATATATATATATATATACAGAGAGGGCAAAATGTAAAGACTAAATATGAGAACAAGATTGTTCCTGAATTAACCACGATTTGGTGCTTTTTGTAAAGGTGGCTAATGTCGGTATGCATTTCAAGTGGTCTGGCAGAGAATTCCATAATTTTGCCCCTTTTATTGAAAAGGCAGCCTGGGCAAATGATGTTCTGCGAAAAGGAATACTACAATTGCCTTTTGACGCTGATCGGGTGGTGGATCTGGTACTTTGCTGTCTTGATATTGTTTTACACAGCGGTAGTGGAGCAGCATCATTTAGACATTTGAAAACCAGTTTAACCAGATGCAGAGAGATAAAATTAGCAAAACTTAAAATCTTATATTTACTTTGAATTAGGCAGTGATGGTACCTTATTCTTTTCTTGTCCAGGACTTTCAGGGCTCGGTTATAAAGACACTCTATGGTTTTGACTGATGACTGATGAGCTTGGGACCATGTGGTTAAACCATAGGATATATGTGAGAAAATCATAGAATTTAGAAAGATAAAAGCACAGTCAAGAGTCAGGCAGTTTCTTATCATCATAAAGCAGCTCAAGTTGGCCTTAATGGTTTTAATTTACTAACCCTAATGCTTGTTCTAAACCTGCGTGACTTACTTTCTTCGTGAAATAACATCTTGGAATATCTTACATTTTTGTCAAGCTCCAATTAACAAAATTAGGTTACACAAATGTGTTTGATCAGAAATATAGTAAAAGCTGTAATATTGTGAAATGTTATTAGAATTTACAATCACTGATATCTATTTTAAATGCATTTTTTTAAATGAAATTTATCCATGTGGTGACAAAAGCATTCTTTGATGAATAGAAAGTTCAAAATAACAGCATTTATTTAAATCTTTAGTAACATTTTAAATGTCTTTACTGTGACTTTTGTTAAATGTAATGCCTCTTTGCTGAATATATGTATTCAATTCTTTCAGAAAAAACAAACAATCAAAAAAAAAAAAAGCTTTGTGTGCTATTTTATAACTGCATGGACTATTTTATAGTGCTTTTGTCCTTTTAAAAGCTTGAAAGCCACAGATCACTGTATTCAGTCTATGGAAAAGAGCAGCGTGAACATTCGGTGTCACTTCTTTTAAATCTAGTGGAAGATTGAATGTCATATGGGGTTTGTAACTGCATAAGGTTTTTCGAAATGACAGATTTTTTTCTTTTTCTCTGAGCTACTTCTTGGATCGCATCTTTGGCCACAGTATGAATCCATACCAACCAAGGAACACTTTTCTTGTTCCTGTTCCGCACAAAGACCTGTACCTGCTCATTATTTTCTGCCCTATCGATGTTACACACAATTTCAAGACAGATTTGTTCCGTTTCTGTGACTCGTCCAATGAGCACTCAGGAAAATTCGGCATCTTTCTTCGACCAAATCTCAGTTGGTCCCGCACGTCTGCCGCTCACCGCCCAGCAGAGACCTGGTGCACATCGGAAATTGTTCTCACAAAGCCATGTGAATAGGCAATGGGAACGTTTCTTTCCCTTCTTGTGGTGTGACACTAATTTGCTTCCCCTTGCACTTCCAAGGCAATTAGCTTTGAAGCTTTTCAGAAGCTATTCTAGCCCAAGTCGATAGCTAGCGTAGAGAATAAGAATTTAAGCAGGTCCACTGGGGGAGGCTAGATAAACATATCAACAGAAGGAGGAGAAACCAGAGAGAGAGAAAAAAGTGAAGGGAGGGGGGAGCAAAATAAATATAATTACTCCAACTGCTCACCTGTATGCTTGGCCTTCATTACTGGGCATCGGTTTCATGCTAAATTCACTTCCTAGCAATTTGCCTCAGAGCCAAAGCACAAGCACCAGACAGTGTAAACAAAAACTTTACTGACGGCTTGGGCAAAACGCCACCGCTGAAAACATGGTGAATGAGGAGAGAAAGCTAAACGAGAATTCGACAATGTGTTCGGCCCACACTAACTTGTGATCTGTTGTCTCAATAATAGTTACTGGAAACGAAGGTCACAAAGTGTTGACAGTATTTTGTTTTATAATGACCAGAACCACATGAAATCTGTGCACAAAGAACTCCACACCCGTCGTTCACGTTATTTGCTCGGATGATTTCTTAAAGAGGATCTATCATACATATGTTATTATATTATTTATATGTTCAACTTTCTTTAATGCTTATTGTTGCTGTTTGAACATGAAAACTGTCTGCAAAGTTACAAAGCACAGTCCCTCAACGATGAGTTCACTGGTGAGTATCAGTGTCACTGTTTCTGAACTCCCTGAAACGCCTCTATTGTAGTCTTACATTTTCTTACGGGAACGAACACGTCACAGTATTCCTCATTTAAATAATTACCAAGGCATATGCAAAAAAAAAAAAAAAAAAAAAAAGAAGAAAAAAGGACGAGGCCTGTTTGAGTTAGTTAACGTGCGTTCTATTATTTATCCGTGTCGGAGTTCTGACTAGGAAGACAGACGTTGCTTAGCAACACGCGCCAACGCGCCCCCTTTCCTCGGATTTCCCAGCTCGGAAGTCGGACAACCGTGAGGACACAGAGCAAGAATTCCGATACGGAATCCAAGATGGCTGCGCCCTGTGTGACTTGTAAGTATGAATTGTTTTCATTGTTTTTGGACCGCTTTGGTTGTTTAAATGACGATTTTAATCACTCGTATCACTGCAATACCTTACTGCGTCCGTATCACTGCCTGCATGTTTTTTCTCCGATTCGGACGCGCAAAACATACCAGAACGCTTGAAGTGTGGAAGTGACGTCATATCCGAGGGCCGAGTCGGTTCGTTGACAATAATAGAACGCACCATAAGTATAGTTTGTTGAAACTCAGTTTTATGGTAAAGGGCGTGACATTTACTAAATAAACTCGAAGCAGCTGACCAATCAAAACACACTGGCCCAGCTAGCCAATCAGAGCACATTGTGCTTTTCGGAAGGAGGGGCTTCATAGAGAAGGAACTAAACAGAGAGCGTTACTGACAGACTGGGAAGAGAGGTGCTGCAACAATGTAAAATATGTGAAAAATAATGTGTTTTCTGAACATTTAAGCATTAAAACCTATTCTAGTAAACTCCAAAAACAACTTTACAGTAAGGTCCAGTTCATTAACAATCGTTCATGCATTAAATTAACAAATAATATGTTTACAAAGCATTTATTAATCCAGGTTAATGCTAATTTCAACTTGCATAAATGAAAATATAACAATAAATCGTTAATTCACTAAAAACAAACATGCATTAACAATGAAAAATAGTATAGATCTAAATTAATATTAATCTAGATAAATAAATGCTGTAAAAAATTGTTCTTGATGCCTAATACATTGTAAATTGTTGTCAAATACATTGACTAAAATATCAATGGCCATGGCAATGAAAAATATTTAGATGAGCGAAGATTTTTTTTTTTTTTTTTCAATATAAAAAAAAAAAAAAAAATTAGGAAAGACAAAAGACATTGCGATCTCAACTCAGTTGTTTCTCTTAGACAGCGTTGAGGTTAAATGAAGACTTTTGCGTTTCCATCTTTTCAGTAGTTTCTCCTGAGGAAAAAAAAAAAAGAAGACCTGAACTTGAACATTGAAAGTTCAAGAATTGAATATGAACGGCCCACATTTAAATTTTCATTAAAATCAATATTTGGTGACATTTTAGACCAATTACTGAGCAATAAAGATAGAAGAAGAAGCAGCAATTGTTAAATTTTCCCATCAAATAAATGTAGCATTTGAAGACGAGTCAATCTAGCGAGGAACAAAACAAGGCACAAACATGCACAATTTAAAACATTTATTGCAGTAGCGGTATACCTGTAGAGCAGTAACAAGGAGTAACTGTTTAATATCTATGATGGCAAACGTCCCCACAACCAACAAACATACTGCTGAAAGCAACTCACACCACTCTTGTCTCTTTTCATATTGTTTTTTATACCCTTTTTTGTACTTTAAATATTGTGATCAAACATAAAAGTGCTATACAAAATGAATGACCTCACTGCGTTACAAATCAATAATCATCAACCCAATGAAAAGAAGGTGAAACTAAGTCATTTTAAAGCTATTTTGTCTCGGTAAGCATGCGGTTTCATCGTCTGAACTTTCTGCCATGCCATGTGACAAGAAGGGAAAAAAGAACGGCCCAAACATTTAAAGGAAAAACAGAAATCAAACTAAAATCTCAGTCCTTGTATAATGCACATGCTCTTTTGATCACGTTCTATTCACTTTTTTTTTTCTTTTCTTTTAATACCTTCCCCAGTTTGGACAGTGCATTTTTTATTTATTTACTCTTCCTCTGGAATGACTGAGTATGTTGGCGCCTGACAAACATTTACTGTGTTCGGCATTCAGAGACTAGGGCCTGCTGATGTTTCACTGCCGGAGATTGTTTAGATCGGTACGATACGTAGCATATGTCATGAATTCACAGACATGAAAACTACACTCACTTCTCTTGCGTCAAAAATCGTGGGCATACACGATATTTTATGAAAGAAAAAGTTTTTTTTTTTTTTTTTTTTTTCTTTCTCAAATACTACTCTCAATTAAAGCACGAGTTCAATTAAACATGTACAAGAATGACATTTGAAATTAGATGTCGAGAATTTACAAATATATTGCTGTTGAATTGTAACATCGTTCTTCTTTTTTTTTTTTTTAAGAGGAAAAGACATCAAGCTTTCCGTGTCAGTAAGTAGAAATTGAGCATTTACATCAATAATACAAAATAGCTCTGAAAAAATAAGTTTGCCAGGTTCATCGACTCAGTAAATGCAAAAAACTGGGCAATTGTGCAATGTTATGACCGATTGGCATTACCATCCAGGATTCGTTCGTTAATTCTCCTCGAGAGGGGGTGTGTTGTGTGCGTGTTTAAGTGTGTGTGTGTGTGTAACCATGTGTATGTTTGCTTTACAGATCCAGACTGTGGTCCTCTGTTCCAGAAGACAATGACGTCAATGACAAAAGGCCGATACGATGAATGATAAAAGACAGCTGTCATGTTCACTGATCTATTCCATGTGATTATTACAAGTACATAAAATCGGTTAGTATTAAGTCCTATTTACAAACACTTCAACGATGACAGACTAAACGATACTAACAGTGTTAATAAGCACAAAGCTTTCTCAGTTTGTAGATTCCATTTTCTCGGATGGTGTAGATTAATATAGTTCCAAAACAGCTCAAAAACAACCACGTCACAATATTTGTATATATTGGTCAGCCATTATATTGTTTTTTTTTGTTTTGTCTTTTTTATAACCGTGATACATAGAGCATAGCCCTGTTTTGTTTATCCTGAACGTTTGTTTGCAGTCTCTGTTCAAGACGAAGTATAAGATGATCCCTTTTAATGTGAATTTGCAGCAAACCATGAGAGTTTGAGGGCAGTTATGGATTTGCATGAGAAGATCCCGCAGACGGGCCGTCGGCGAGTCGGATTCGCATAGTATACTGTCCTGCATAAGCGATAAAGTCTATGTCTACTCCATACACGTAACTATCACACCGCATAGGCATCGATCTAAGAAAAGGAGGGGAAAAAAGGAGGAATGGACTAAAGCTCTCAAAAGTTGCTGGGATGATCCGATAGAGAGAGAGAGAGAGAGAGAGAAGATGGACACAAAATGAACCCAAAAACACTCTTAAAGCTGCTGTTCTTTAGGACTGTCGTGGCCAGAGGCGGGCTGGTAAGATTTCAGGCTGGCCAATGGGATGTCGGCCATGTGACCGCCGCTGCCAAAATGTCCTTCCGAGCTCCCGTAGGTCTTCCTGTCCCCAAACTGCTCCTGGCTTCCACGCTCACCTTTCCAGCTGCGGGTCAGTGTGTGGCCATTGAGCAGTCTCTCTTTAGCCCACTCCTTTTGGTTGTTGAAAGAGGAAACGGGGGACTTGGGCGAAGGGTACGAGCTCAGGCTCGGAGGCATCCAGCAGTTGTCGGAGTGGCCCAACACCAGACACTCTTGGGTGCACATCTCTGTGGCCTCCACCAAGCCTCTTGGGCCTAGAGGTCCATCTGTGGACACAAACAAAGCGAAAAGACTTAGGATTGTGTGACGAGTTCATAACTTCCAAAGCATAGACCTAGAGTGGATGAAAATGAAGCTGTGTGAGATGAACATAATGTCTCAAAGGCTTGCATCAGATCTAATTTCCTAAAAAAAAAAAAAACACATGCTGAATAAAGAGACAACTGCAAATAACACTGACATTCCACCCACACCAGGACGCAAAGTGCATTGTGGGAATCGATGTGGTATCATGGGCTCAACTGCACTGTCAAATATAATCAAGACTATAATGAAGATAATCCTTAAGGAGTCATTTAGTATTTGCAACATGCCGCTCTGTGTATTTGACTTAATCCTGGTTGGACAGGATTAACATAAAATGAGTGAATGATCAAACACATATTAAAAGATACTGTGACTTCAGTAAAGCGTCATTAAAGTTGCAGGTTATTCATGATAAATCCTCACAAGCAAATGTCTCATGTAGAGACAACAGAAAAAGAAAGGAAAAATCAATCAAACAAAAGTTTAGATATTAATATAATTAATTTTATTTGAAGTTAAATGATCAATTATTATTATTATCATGATTACGACCTCCATTCAAGCCAAACACTTTCATAATGCTGTAATATAATACCGTTCTGTTGAAAACACACTTTCATTTTAACACCAGTCTGCGAATCCCAGACACAAGGCATCTATTATTCATACACTTTGTGTAATACAATACTGTTTGGAGCACTAGGGTTTCAATTCTGCTTCTAATTTCCACCATAACAACTAACATTTCGAACATTTCCTACAATGAACAAAGGGCTTTGAAAAATGCATCGTAGAGGGAGATCAGAGATCGCTGATTTGTGTTTGCGAGATCTGTATGAACTGTATATGAAAGACAGCCACATGCTGTAGCCGGACGGAGCCGATGAACACATGAAATGGGGAAAAGATGAGCGTCTGATGAGGGGAAAAAAGCCAAAGTGCCATGTCTCTACATAATTGGTGTGATAAGCATAAGTGACTGCCAGAGTTACCGCAGGAAATGGAAGAATCGCTGAAGCAAGAGATTTTATGGCATCACTTTAAAATACATTGGGACAAAGGACAGATGACTAATACCAAGATCAACATAATCAGAACACAGCGAGATGCAACAGAAAACAACAAGTTTGTTTTCTTGGTTAGTTCTATTGTCTAACCTATGAAGACATGCCAACATTCTCAATGGTTGTTACTCTTGTATTTTCTCTTTAAAGTATCAATCAAAGTTAGAGTCTCTTGAGTAGGGGTGGGAATCAAAATAAATTGAGCCTAACTGTGACATGTTCAGTGTTTGTTTGTATGGGTTCCACCGTCACACCCAACCTGATCTCACGAGAACATGTAACTATGTTATGATGTGGCAAATTTGTATGAATTTGTTAGAAAACAAAATAAGTATGAAGGTCCAACCCTGACCACTGTTTTTTATAAGGATCCAGATTTAAAGAGGAGTAAACCCTCCTCTGGAGTTAATCTATTCCTAACATGGCAGCTTCATTCCCCTCTTGTCATCAAGCCAATAACATGGGCCATTTGGTGCTTCAGTGTCCCATAAACCAGCGTTAGATTCGGCTCTTATCTCTCATCAGGACTAAAGCTCCATACCTGCTCCTGAACGAGAGGCCAGAATCGATATTTCCATCACTCTGACATGTTTGTGTGAGAGCACGCAATGCAAATAATGGCTGATTTACATCCATAATGTGTGATAAAAATGTGGAATAATGCAGCAACAATCACATCAGCAACAAATAATAATGAATCCACAATACACGCTGACGTTCAGAGATTTTTAGTCACTTTTTTCACAAGGCGTACTGTATGCGCGTGCCATTTATAGAAGCCAGCCCTATTTCCATGTGAATTTAAATATTTATCCCCGGAGGGAGACCTGTCACTCCCGTCTGTTATCAAGGGAAAATAAACTAACTGTAGAAAAGAACAGCCTCCCCACATTCAGACATATGTGTTTATTCCAACGTGATGGCGATGTTGAAAGGAGTTTGTTATTTTTTGTGCTGCCACTCTGTAATTTTGAGGCTCCTGCAGGCATTCGGCATTTTTAATCTACCAGATGGAGTCAAAATGGTTTAATTGCTACTGCCACTCCCTTCGAAGTGAATGAGGAAATGGTATTATATCCTGGTTGTGGAGCTGCTACCAAGTTTCTGTTGTACAATTACAGTGGCATCAGAGCCTGACCAACTGCGTAGAGGATGTAATCAACCAAAGTTCACTTAAGTTCAGTGACGTAAATCCAGAATTGGCCTAAACTCATAGGTGTGCTCACTGAATAGTATACATTAATATTTAATATTATATTAAATTGCTTAATGCCATGTCAGCACCGAAGGATGGATATATATATACACACACACACACACACACACACACACACACACACACACACACACAGTATATACAGTACTGTGCAAAAGTCTTAGGCATGTTAATATCCCATGCCTAAGGTTTCTTCAAGCATCTTGGAGACGTTCCCGCAGTTCTTCTGGATTTAGTCTGTCTCAGTTTTTTCTGTTTCTTCATGTAATCACAGACGGACTCGATGATGGTGAGATCAGATCATCCCGGCTGTTGTCAGACTCCTTGTGCATACACAAATCTCATTGGATTATTACAATTAATGGCAAAAAGAATGTTTGGAAATGTAAACTGATATTTCCTACTGACACACTACAGCAAAAGATATAAATAACTGACTTAAAACCATTTTTTGGGGGGGTATTAACATGCCTAAGACTTTTGCACAGTACTGTATATACACACCATTGTTTTTGATCTCTTATGATACTTGATTCTTAATTGAGAATTGTTTCTATATTAATACATTTATTTATTTCTGTGATCAAATCTGATTTTTCAGCATCATTACTCCAGTCTTCAGTGTCATAAGATCCTTCAGAAATCATTCTAATATGTGGATTTGCTGCTCAATTAATATTTTCTTATTATAAATGTTGAAAACAGTTGTGCTGCTTAATTTTTTATTCCAGAAACTATGATGCATGTTTTTTTCAGTAATCAATAGAAAGTTCAAGAGAATAATTTATTTGAATATATAAATGTTTTGGCACATTATAAATGTCTTATATGAATCTTTTTTTTTTTTTTTTGAAAGAAATCAAATCAGATCTGTCCCCTTTCAAATTGAAGAATTTCAAAATCCTGTACGCAACACAAAACATATTCCCTAAAGAACTTCCTCAATGAATTAAGAACAGTACAGTTCCAATGGCATGAACCTCCCAAACTCTGGCAGCTCCAGCTAATTTTTGCTTATTTGAACTGTTTTTGGAACTTACAAACATATATATTTGTTTCCAGGCATAACGATAAAGCCTCTGCACCCTGACTCCAGGTAATTGCGTCGAGCCAGCCAATCAGATTGGAGCTTACCATTTTGGAAAAGCCAATTTTGAGCACAATATTAGACAGTGCACTGATGGTCTGTGAGTCCTTGCCTTCCCCTTCCCCACAAACCGCCCTCACATCACTGAGCTAGACACAGTCCATCCCTATCACTCCTCTAATGGTCTCTGAGGAGGCATAGGAGCATGGCATTATGGGACTGACATGAGGAATCATGAGGGATGAATTAGAGACTGAGTCACAGTGACAGGAAAATGAATTTCACAAATGAGATTGGAAAGAGAGAGGGCGCTGAGAACGAGAGGAGAGAGAGGGAGAGTGTGTGTCTCTGTTTGAACTTGCCCCACATTTCCTGCTCCAGCAGTGTATTATGTGTGTGAGAGCTTTCAAACCACGGTAACTTTATGGTGAATTTGAGAGGATTTTCTGATTTTTGACAGACAACCCTTGTGCACCACAGGAAATGGAGGACGATAGAAAAAGGGAGGAAACACACTTCACAGAAGAAAACAATTTCACCCTCAAACTCCAACGATGAAATGCATTTCCTTTATTTAAAAAAGCTCCTCTTTTGAATGACTTTCCTGTTCAAAAGACTGTATTTCAAGCACCTGAGGTTATTCAACTGGTCTGCATATAAAGTGCTGTGTTCAGTGACAACAATTATGAAAGAAAGAGAGAGAGAGAGAGAGGGAGAACGATTTTCACATTTACTGAAGGAGATGTGAGTAGTGCTTGCCACTGCAAAAAAAATCCCCGGCAGGATGCCATTTTTTTTTTTTTTTTTTTTTGTGAGTTGCTTTGCTAGAGTGTTTTGATTAGTTGTCCACCCTCATGTCCTAATGATATTCTGGTGCCGAGATATGATTGGAACGTGTTGCTGAGTGATTGCTATGGTGTTCTCAGTGTTTTAGTATTTAGTTGTGGTGTTATGGGTGGTTACTAGGCAATGATATCGAGATATCGTCAGAAGCATCAGCCATCTGCCTTATCAAGAGGATTTGGCATTCTCAATTAATGTATTCAATTATTATTATTACTTTTATTATTAAATTAATATTACAATTCATTTGCCCTACTATAATTTTATAGCGCATCACCGCATAACCGACGCACTGTGAGGATAATAAAAGATGTTAGATTAGCCTTACTCCTCAACATGGAATACTTCTCTTCCCATTTGTTCACTATGGGCTGCAAGAGAAAAATAAAGAAAGACAGTTATATTGTGTCGAGGTAATGCTTATTTATTGAAATGTGGTAGCTAGGACATTGCTAGGTGGTTGCTAAGTGGTTTCGTACTAGTTTGTCTGTTTTATTATCTGTCAGATGTTTATGTTATGCAAAAAGTTATGCAGCAAAGTTTAATACTTGTGGTTAGGAGTTGTGTAAAGTCGGAAATTGTGACCATCTTTTCTTTCCTACCTACTGTGAGGTACGTCTGAGTGAAACAGATAAGGCGGAACTTGATTTTGTCCATCGGGAAATGATTGGTTCGTTGGATCGCTGTCATTTGCGAATTTCTGCGATCTCATGAGTGACGGGTTTCTGGAGGGGAGAGGTTATTGTCCGCAAAAGTTAATGCTTGTGATTAAAGATTATGAGGCCACATGAATTTTAAAAAAAAAATGGATAAATCAATTACTGTATAATAAACACTGAAAAAAATGTCACCTTATATGTCATGGTGACTTTAAAAAGCAACAGTAAGAAAGGAATTAGACAGTCATTTTACAACAACGACCTTTACTAAGAAATACATCACATATTCAGTTCAACCTGGGAAATGTTAGGTCACAACAGTGATATCAATTCTTCCCCAGTATCTTCGATCAATGCGTTTCAAACCTATTTCCCAGTTCCCTCCGTCTTGATGAAATCATTTCAATCGCATACTGAGATTGATCATGTCAAATGACCCTCTGCTCCAGCCATGTTAACTAAATTACTCTTGCTCTGTTCTCTTCCCATTTTGTCCCTTCATTTGTGATTTCCATTCTGCTGACACGGTTGCATCTTCCATTAACATGCAAATCGGTGCTCCACGAGACCTGCCTCAAACAGACGAACCATATCCACCGTACATCGACCACCGTACGGTCCTGCTGTGTTGGCCTGGACCAAACTGATCAAAGATGGTCCAATCATTGGTGATAAGTTAACATAAAATAAAAACAGACCTTATTTACTTGTGTCACCAGTCTTATTGTGTACATTCCATCCTTCCACATTATTAAAGAAAAAAAATAAAAATCATCAAAACAGCCTTTGCGACAACAAATTTAAGCGATAAGAACCAAAGAACCAATTGCTGAAAGTGGAAATGAATGCTCTGTTGATCAACAGACGATTTAAATGCCACACTATATCCTGCTTAACTACTGAAATGTGGAGTCTGAAATCATTTTGCATTACGCCACCTTCACTATCATCATACATCATACGCTAAAAGCATTCAGGAAACCATTTCATGTCTTCTTCAAAAAAGCACCATCAAGCACACACATTCAGGTGATAAGAACCAAACAACTGGATCTATTTCAAAGAAAATACCAACAGCTTTCGTTTTCTCTATGAATCTAAAAGAAATTAGGCACTATTCCTGATTTACAATCTGATTTATGCTCTGTGACTAAACATTTAACATTTAATGATATTTGAGAAGAGGGAAATGTGAAATGTGTGTCTTTTTTTTCCATAGATCCATGGACATGGATTAAAAACATTCACAATCAAGGACTCCTGGCGTAATAATCTTTTTCTGCAGTGTTATTATGTTGACGTCAAGGTTATGGCATCCAAGGTGAATACAATCAGAAGCCAGAGGAAGCGACGCTCGAGCTACACCTTGATTAAAACAGAAACATGGAA
Source organism: Squalius cephalus (assembly GCF_949319135.1). NCBI lineage: Eukaryota > Metazoa > Chordata > Actinopteri > Cypriniformes > Leuciscidae > Squalius > Squalius cephalus. The sequence goes on from NC_137131.1 coordinate 40,086,337, forward strand.
GCAGAACTGTGTCAATAGGAAACATATTATTTCCTTTGTTCTGGCCGTCAACCCCTCCAAAATATCATGTTTACAAATAAGTGCCGTGACTGATGCGTTCTTCCGTGTATAATGATCGCTCTCCGACTTCCCGAAAGTCAACTCCATCGCCCTTGTGAAAAAAACAAAAGGAATAAAATCCTTGTTGTTCAGAAGCTCAGCTTGGGTCATTCTTCCAATTACATGACTTCTCCAGATGATTTCCTACACTCCAAAAAATGCTGGGTTGTTTTACCATGGTTGGGTCAAATATGGACAAACACAGCCGTTGGTTTAATTTTTTTAATTACATTTAAACCCAAAGGTTGGGTTTATCCATATTTTAACCAAATGTGAGTTGAAACAACCCAGCATTTTTTAGAGTGTAGAAAATTAGCTGTGCTGCGTCTTTTTTTCTTTTCTTTTTTGTTTTTTGTCAAATGTGGCAGGCAACTGGGGCTGCGATACAATAGCACACGCAGGAAGCTCAGGGAATATCATGCCACCTGTTTTTCATTGTGTTTGACATCTCCCTATTCATAAAGATGTGTTCGTTCACTCGTACGTCTATCGTAATGAAAAGAAAAGCCAGATAACAGCAGTTAACGTTGCTGGCTCTTTTCATCAAGGAGTTATTGTTGGTAAATTTGAGATCAGTTAACAGTTAATTAGATGACTCTTTTACAGAAGTATCATCTGACTTCAAAGATACTGGTACAGTAAAATGGGACCTTTTTGCCTTTAAAATACACCATATATTGGCATATATATTAGCATAGCAATTGGTGAATTAGTATGGCAGTAAAGAACATTTGACATTTACCTCGTCACCAAGATGGTAACCCCCAAAATACACAACAGAAAAAGTATTCTAAATTAGCAGAGCAAAGCATCAAACACTACTAAACCTCCCACTTAACATTAATCTTGCAAAAAACAAAACAAAAAAAAAATTATATATATATAAACACTTTATTTTATAATTTACTCTGCCTTTTGAGTGTCATGGCAAAGCATGCTGGGAAATGGAAATCCCAGCCCAGTTTCATTTAAATTTAAGTTCATCTACACTTAAAGAAACAAGTTAATTAAACTCAAAACAATTAAACTGTTCAGATTACTTAAAATGTGTCAGTTTTGTGAAAAGAAAGTTCTAAATATTCATGAAAGTTAATTTGAACAAATTTGTTTAATTTAAGTGTGCCCTACTGAGCTTCAAACCAAATAAATATTAGTGCTGTCAAAATGATCAATAGTGATTAATCACATCTAGCATAAAAGTTTGTAAATGTATAATATATGTGTGTGTGTGTGAGTGGGCTTTTTAGGCTAATAAACAACCAACTAGCAACCAACCAGAACACCCTAGCAACTGCACATAAACATGCTAAAACACTCCGAGACATCATAGCAACAACTGAAAACGCCCCAGCATCATTCTGCCGATTTTTTCAGGAACAAAAAACGCTAAAGTGTTCTCCAAAAAAATATATATTTATAGTTCCATGGATATTTTTTTTTTTTTTTTTTTTCACAATTCTTTATTTGTTGTTGTCTTTGTTATTAATTGAAATGGCTCTCGTTCTCTTATCCTTGATTGTCTCCGGCCTCTATCGCCATGACCCCCTGTCGTCTAGGCGCTCGGTTGCCGTGACGCCCTCGCCCTAGTTTGGCTTGCTGTTTGACCTCCAGTCAGTCTGATGACTGCACCTGTCACACCAGCATCACCATGGCACCCCTCAACCGGCACATGTCACCTTGTGCGATGATCAAAGGCTGGACTGCAGGATGCTGGAAAGAAATCAAAACCTGTTTGTGTGTGTACTGCCATCTTTAATGACAGGGAGGGAAGTTGTTCTGCTTCAGAAATACAAAGTATTTTTATGAGTACACACAAACACAGGTCAATGACATGACAGTTTTTTTTTTTTATATATACATTCTAATGTAATTAATGCAGACAATGACTTAAATTAAGACAACTATGTGTTTAACATCTGAATTAAATTAATTTATTAATTTATTTTGTCAGTGTCAAGGTGGGGTTACTCCACAGAAATCGCAATTAGTTAAATAATTAAAACTCAAATTAAAAGAGTGAAGTTATTAGAAATAAAACTTTAAGAAGAAAACTTTAAAACAGTTTTACATATTAAATGATGAAATGTTATTGGCATTAGGAAAACTTTTGTAGGCCAATCAAAGCTTAGCTTAACCAACATGAAGGGATATGTTCTGTTGTCACATGTCAATCAAACAATAAAACATGAAATTACATCACACAAATGAACCCTGTAGAGTCCAATGACTGTGTGTTAATATCAGCACATCTCCAAAAATGATCAGATATTTAGACTTTTTTTTAATTTTTTTTTTGTTTGTTTTTGTCAAATGGTATGACACCAAAAAAAAAAAAAAGATGCTACAAGAATATAAGGATTTCTCTTTTTCTTAATTTCAAACATTCTTATTTGTCACTGACCCACACACATCATATCTGCATGGAGAAACCATACAATCAATGAAACCTCTGTCCAGAAGAGTCCAGTTCATCCGACACCTGAGTCTCTCATTGTCTCTTATGATAATTATAGAGATGTCACTGACATTGTTGCAGTAATTGCTAGTGTGTGAACTGATTATTGCTTTAGTAAATGAACGGTTAGATGGATCATTTCAGATGATGATTCCAGATGGATTATCACACGAATAACTCACTAACAAACGATTTTCACAAGGCTACGAAAATATAAATATGGGAGTTCATGCTGACTTTTTTTCTAGTATTCGAGACCTTGTCCTATTTTTTACTGTGTGAAAAGGGAAAATAGGATCATCCATAAGATGTACAATAAATGAAATAAAATAGATGGAATCCACTCTTTTGGTAACAATTTATTTTGATGGTCCACTTTAGACATTCTACTAACTATAAGTAACTTTGCAACTACATGTCGACTAACTCTCATTATAGCATTAGCAGACTGTCTGATTAATATCTGCTAATACTTTATTTTACTTTATTAACAATTCATCATTTATACAGAAATACCTTCTGCTTCATGTTTTATAAGTGAGGCCTAGAGTACAAGCTATAATGCCATCTGAAATGCATAAACACACACTCGCACATACGGCAGCAGATGCACACTTCACAGTTGACAGAAGGTGTTGGAGTGCTGTACAGACGGTACTGATCAGATGGTCCCTCGCTCCAGTACAGCAACAATAGAACAGTCAAGCCAAGGGCAAGGTTCATTAAGTTTACTCTGATAAACGGCTAATAAAGAACATGCACCGACACAGCCTTCAGCCTGGAGAAACACACTGAACCTGGATGAAAACGCACATGAGCATTCCACTGGTGACATGTTGATCTCAGTTCAATGACTCCCATCGTAAGGTAGTGAGTAATGATGAGTTATTCTGATGAACTACACTGAGGCGTACGATTGCTGGAACAGAAAACACTAATGAAGAGTCAACTTGATTCTTTGCGGTTTGGACAGACCAGCATTGGGGAAGATAATTCAGACTGTAGTTTGCCAAACCACAAGCAACTCATTATTTAAAATGAGCATTTTAATCTATCTATCTATCTATCTATCTGTCTGTCTGTCTGTCAGGCTGTCTATCTTTCCATCAATCCATCGGGTCCTAATAACATTATTTTCCATGTCCTTATAAAAAAAAAAATACTTTTGTTGTACAGTAAACTACCTAATTCAAGTTTATTCAATCCTACTGAATAATATTTTCATCAAAACAATAAAATAAGTAAATTAATGGTGACATCAAAATTAAATTAAATATTTAATTTTAATACAAAAAAATATAGAGGGATTCCTCGAGTGAATCATTTAAATCCGAATTAAATGAAATTCGATTGTGATTATTGCCTCAGTTCACTTCAGCACAAAACACAATCATAGCGAAGTAATGACTTTTCATGATAACTCATTACTGATTACTGGATACTATTGTAAAAACCACTGAGCTAATGTCACAATACTGAAAAAAGTCAAGTTAGTAGTATATGTTAGTTATGGATAGTTATTCCCCAACATCGAGACACACACACAAGGCTCATCCAATGTCATAGAGGGACTGAAGAAAAAAAAAAAAAAAACCTTCATACATTACGTCATTATTGTAAATGGACTCAAATGAATTCTGTGAAAGGAGATCTTTATGGCAGCACTGCCAGTCCACCTCCAGCTTTTGTTCGGAGACACAACCATTGCTTTAGTCAGAACAGAAAAACACTCAAGTGCACATGCACCCACTGTCTCCGTCTGCCACCCAACCCATTACCAGAGCTCTGGCTGGCACACGCCCATCCAGAGAGAACAAATGGTCCCAGCGCTCATGCCAACATTACGTCAGGCTCTATAAATGTGAAGCTCAGGGTGACCCCTCGAGGAGTCAGTATCTCAAGGCCACTGGCATCGGCGATGGAGAGCCGCTCGATGCAAATGTCTTTGATAAAACCGCTGGTAACAGAAAACAAAACACTTACGGACTATAAGAAATACATCAACAAAGCAACATTTTTATTTCTACTTCTCCTGCAGTGGTTTACAATTTTCCCCGCATTTTGGCAGCAAACATTACAAATGACACATTATAACATATAACATGCAGTCAGCCACCCTGAAGGGCTTTATTTGGAGATAATGACTGGCTGAATGTACACTATACTGCTTATTATTCAGCGACTTGCCAAATAAATAAATATATAGGCTAGACATGAAATATTGATCCAAGTTGAAATTACTCTATTATGTGAGAAGAAAGAAACCATAGCGTGATACGAGAGTTATATATCTTTATGGGATTCTGGCTTGTGTAGATATTCATGGGGAATTCATTTATGTAAATTATTATTATTACTATTATTATTCAATTAAGTTCTGACTTCCCTCTACAAAAGGTGATTCACCACTTGGTGAATGGCAGGTGTGTCTTGAAAGTTTTATATGTTATTGTTAAAAAATCAATTTCTCAATGGACAAAGTAAATGGGATTTGAGACGGAGAGAAAAAGAGACTTACGACTTGGCCACGAGGAGCCACGACAGTTTGATGTGTCTGGGGAGTGTTTTGGGTGATGATGTGGTGTAAAAGTCTAGCCAGAGCTCCTGTTATTACTGAGCACAGGGTTTCTGAATCTGTCCTGGGTGTCCCTTTAAAGCTGGTTCTAGCTAGTGTTGCATGGCTAGCATAGCGATATAGGGCTGCTTTTGTTCCCTTTGTGGTGTGAACAAGAGAGAAACACTGGCTGACTTACAGATGAGAAGAGAAGGTAAGATGTTTTATATGGCACCGATTGCAAATGTATTGGCCGATTCTGATTTCCGATTTTTTTGTAAGAATGATTTAGCTGATTTTCTAAGAATTGACAGCATATAAAAACAAAAATCTACTTTTCTTCAAGTAAAAATCAGTAATAACATAAGAACAAATTGCAAACAACAGCACAAATAAATGCAATAGAATAAAGAGAGATATGAAATAAACACAGCTTTAAGTTTTTCAGGTGGGTCTAACAGTATATTCAGGTAAGAAATACTACAGAAATTAAAGTAATCAAATGTAAAATAACACTGGATAGTCTTCATTGTAAAAAAAACAACATAAATACATATTAATGCTTACTTGTAATTAAAGATACAAAAGCTATTCAGTCAAGAGAGAGTGATTTTCTTTCTTTGTTCTTTGATTAACATGCCAGAGAACAGGAGGAATATTAGGCTGCTGTGACTTTAAGAGTTTATGCACGGATCCAATATACTTTTACAAATTATCTTTCTTAACTATTTATGTTCCAAAACTGACTGTGTGTCAATTCGTCGTCGGAGCTGGTATTTATACCGCAGAAAAGGAGTATTAGAATAGTTTCAGTTATTTCAGTATCGATACGTATCGAAATATCAATATTTTTGACAACACTAGTGTCTAATTAGGTTTGTTTTTCTAGGTTATGTTTTGGTGGTGGTTCCCCCACGGTTTACTTTGGCCTTACAGGTATTACAAATTGCGAACTTTGTGTCTTCTTCACTCACAGTGAAGAACTTCCAAGCCAGCGACATGTTCACATGCGGCTGTGAGTGTGAGCGTGGCTGTGAATTTATTGCCTGCACCACTGGCAACTAAACGGACCGGCTCGAAATCGGAAAGACGTCCGGTCCGAGCAGGGCAAGCGGAAAATCGTCTGATTCAGGTCCCTGGGCAGTCGATCGGTGCATCTCTAGTTTTTCATTTAAGCAGAATATAGAAAAGCATAAAAAATATACTTTTACATTTTCTGAAGAAAATGTGAGTTGTACTTGCCTTTGCAGATGATACCTTCACGATATAGGATAACATTGTGCCATATAGCGTGGTTGCCAAGGTGTTGCTATGCAGTTGCTATGGTGTTTTTCAGCATGCTATGTGGTTGGTATTACTGGTTCAAGTGAAAAGATGGTCCCTCCTTCAAGAAAGGGCTTTTTAGCTTCTAGTATTATCCAGGAGTCTGAGTTCCTTGGAAAATAATAGCAAACCTCTCCTCAACAAGCCACACAATTTGAGGTATCACTCATATACACAGCATAAATGCTGTAGAACAAGATACATGGCTAAATTTGACATGTTTGTTAAGCCTTAGCCTTTTACCATTGAGTAGCTACGTAAATGCTAATTGTGTCATTTTGTAGTAAAAAAACAAATAAGTTGCAAGCTTGCAATGCATAATCACAATTTGATTCTTTGACCAAATTCTACAGGCCCAGTAAAATTAATGTAGAATTATGTTAATGGAATGTACATGAAAAGGGAGTCTGTGGTACTGTATGTTATGCTGAAGTAAAGTCACAATAATGTTTATTTTCCATCACCATTGGTTTAAACACCTTGTTTATTGTTGCTCACTTAGAAAAGCATTAAAGAAAAAAAAATGTAATTAGTTTTCAGGAAAATATGCTAATAATGTGGCAAAAATGGAATGTTTCTCCTCTATTCTCTCCACATTTGTGGCCTTATGGGAAAGGGAAAAGAGTCAACAAGTTGGAAGCTTCACAATCGCAGCAGATGTAGAAAATGAAAAAAGGAGAAATGACGGCAAAAAGAATGGAAGGACACTTTGATAAAACTTACTCTTAACTCAAGCGCAGGTGATAATTTCAAATGCATTAGTCCCTCCACCTCTCCAGATTCACCATGCAGCTTACAAGGAATATTTCCCATTAAATTAAATCAAACCAAACCACCGTGGGGGTTCATTTCATTTTCTCTCTCTCTTTTCCAAATCAAAGACAAGCAAAGCGCTATGAAGTCGATGCTGAACTTCAAATGGAAGGCTGCAACTTGTCAGCTGAGCAGTCAGCAAAGGTAATTATCCATCTGGCCGAGCAATTCGCATACAATATGAAAAGTGAGAAACCCTGAGTGATACATTTGAAATAAATTCACATGTTTTACATGGAGAGTGGAGACTTTCACACAAGGCCACTAATGTGCAAAGATTAGCTTACACTATTTACTAGTCATTTAAAATGCAAAATGAAACCAGATGAGATCGAGATAAAAGGCTTATATCTTGTCCCTGATAAATCAATTAAACCTACGCACTCCTATAAAATGAGTTCCAGAGCTAAAACTACTTCTCACAAGTTCATAAACCATATGGATGGTAAACATGCCCTTGTGTCACCCACAATAACTTCAGTGTTTATATATTGATGCTGTTCCCACACTCGTGTTCTGTGGTCGTGAGGGTGAAAGTTTGACTGTTTCAGAGAGGTCCGATCATCTGAGATCAATTTCCAAAAAAAAAAAAAAAGAAACAAAGAGGCATCCTCGCCGCGAGTTTCAGTCGTACAAATGCGCCTGATAAAACGGGCTTTCTCATAAAGCTGCAGGTATTGATATTTCCATAAGTAGACTGTAAACCCTGCCGCCATTAAAAGTGATTAAGCAAGCTTTCTGGGGCCGTGGAGGCACAGCACTCCCAAGACACAGATGAAAGAAAGCCACAGTAAAATGGCTTTTATGTCAAGCAATAGAGGTCTGGAGAAAGCCTGCATTTACGCAGTATGTGACCATTAGTCAAAAGTGAGAATATTACCCATAGTAGATTTCAACAAGAAATACCTCCTGCTCTGTCCCTCTCTGCCTCAGCTATTTTGGAGTCTGACACTCCATCTCTCAGAATAACACCTGCTGGCTCTTTCTTGTTATCAGTAGCAAATCACGATTCCCCTTATGGCAAATATATAAAAGGTAGGGGATCTTCAGATGTGAGTCCAAAACACACTGTTTCCTGTTGCAACCAGGCATTATGGCTGAAGCCCTGAGAGAAGTTATTTTCCACACGATAATATTCTCAATTTTTTTTACGACTGAGAAGTCTGTCTGAAGGAGAGAACAAGGCCATCCTGCGAGGCCTTCAAATCCTCCTAGGAAGTTCTTATGAGTTTGGAAATTGGAAATACACGGTCATTTCGTTCGCAATAAAATGAACACAGTCCTCCTCTCTTTTTTCTCGACAAACCTTTTAGTGGTAGTGCAACAAAATGCAAGTAAAATGTGCAATAGGTGAGATGCTTAGTTACCCTTCATTCTCCTCCGAAAGTCTGAATTCCCTGCTTTCTATTGGAGAAGTGCAAATAAACACAACAGTAAGTGATAAACAATTGCTTTTCCTCCACTATATGAAAATAAAACCTGTTCCCAAACACACACACAATAAAAACCCATCCAGGCGGGTTATTGCAGCATATCATTGCCTTTGTCACATTGACAACGGTTCATAATCAAAATGCATACACAAAACTAAAATGCAGTCAACATTCACAGTTAAACATACAGTAACTATGATTCTTCGTTCAATCCGGGTTTAAAGAAAATTCAGAGCTTCCCATGTTATGCCATTATGTTGGCATTTGTGTGCATTCATCTCATTCTGACAGGAGAGTGTCTGACTCCTCTTCAGTAATGAATCCACATTATCAAATTTTTCAGCTCGTCCTTTCATATTCCTTGACCTGCTCATTTTACCAGGACAATCGATTAGAATCACTCTCATCAGTCGCCATCTATATAAATGCAATTAGGCGACTCAGATCCCAAATGCTGTAATTATGCAAATGAATTATGCAAACCTGCTAAATTCCTGGTATTATACGGATATCATTCACACAGCATGACAAACAACAAGCTCAAGCCAAGCAAATATCTTCCATCAGAATCCTACAGACACATACAAACTAAAAAGTCACCCTTTATTCCCTTCTTAACAATAAATGTGCTTCGATGTTTCTTCGCAGCACCAATGTACAGTATGAATGTCTCAGACATTAGTGCAATAAAAGCATGCATATTTTATAACATACTGAAGTCTTGGAGCGTGTGGATGCAGGTGGTCGCAAGATAGTGTCGTCTGTCTAACACACAGGCTGGGATCATCTGCTCGTTTAGAAGAATAAACTCATTCCAGCCTTCTCTCTTCCCTCATGTGTAATGTGTGCTCCTGGCTGGGGAACGGACTACATTACCCTGCATACAGCTGCGTCTCTCACTGCTGACACACATATTGATGAAGTGAACGGCGGGCCAACACCTGATGCTGCTGTATGCAGATGCATCATTTCATAAAACAACTTCACCTCCTGCCTTTTATGAATGAGCCAATTATCCTCTACATCTGTGGGAGCACATAATATATAATTTACAGAAAAGGGGTTTGTGAACCCTTAGGGTTTTTTTGAGGGAACTGCAGAGATTTTGATAGAAATGTCAATGCTGCGTTAAATCAAACCTACAAATTATCATTTTAAAAATAAAAAAGCTTATTAAATATAATAACAGAAATATTTCTGTCAAGTGAACATTCGTACAATAAATTATGAAAGGTTACCATTACTTGAAATATCAGGGATAAAAGATTATAGTGGTTAAAATGTATGATCCAGTATGTATGTACAATGTGCATGTAGTAATGCAATCTGAACGTGTCCATCACTGCTCATGATATCCCACAACCACGTTTGTGTGGTTCAGAGGGTTGTGGAGAGAATAATAAATATGGATCGTATATGTTTGATGGAGTATTTGAAAGAATTTACCCATTTTAATCTCATTTCTTTTTGCAAATAAGTCATTCAATATTTGCTTGCTTATCTGTAAAGCTCACTTGATTGTGTTCTAGGTCCTTAAATGGGACGCAGCCTTACACAAACACTGCTGACAGACTGGATTTCAGACACATCACACTATTAGCATCTAGCAACTGGATTATAAGAGGACTTCACAATAAAATGCACTACAAATATAGAACAAGGCCCCTTTGAGTGATTCATAAAGTCCATCACTGATTGTGTGTAATTCATGAGAGCTGTACTGCCAGAACAACTGTGCGTCAGGCAGAATAGCGGGAGGCTGTGAAAGAGAAGACCGCCTGTCCTCCTTTTGTCATTTAATTAGGCTGATTTCAGCTCAGCTGACTGGGGGGCATGGATTCACTTCATACATATGTACACATCCAAACAAATGCACGCGAAGCCACTCGAACTCGCACAGACACGCTGTTTAAAAGCATTTCAGCTGGTTCGCGTGCATATTTGCCCATAAGACATGAGATAAACAGCAATGACTGAGGAACTTCCATTATGAGAGAATGGAGAGTGTACACATCTGTGATGGAGATCGAGAGAGAGAGAGGAAAGCCACATCATTCCCAATTTTAAAGCCCCTTAGCAGCCCTCTGGCTGCTGTCAGACACCTCCAGGGAACAGGCAAATGTGCACACGTAAATATGTGTGTGTGTCACTGTGTGCGGGAGGATAAGATTCACGCTCGCTCTAGGTGTAGTGCAGAATGAGCAGTAGCTCCATTTAAACAAGCTCTATGACTGTGTGTGTTTGTGAGTGCATGCTTCAAACTGAGTAAGGTAAAGGCCAGTTAGTTAGTAAGTGTAACCAGACTTATTGATATATTTAGACTTTCATTTCATTCTGGACAAGATGTCAGACTGGCTAAATAAGTTAAAGTCCCCCTTGTGGTGAAAATCAAGCTATTAATGTTTTTGTGTGTCTTTAATGTGCTTTAAGACATGTGCAATTCATAAGTCGACACCATTGCTGAGTATTTTATCTTTAAAACTGCAGTGAACCAAAGACAGTCTCACAAAAAGCGGGTTGAAATCGCTGGTGTTTCTGACGTCACAAACTACCTTGTAACCAATCAGATCAACGTGTGATCGCCAACGAGTGGAACTCTGAGCTGCTGTGAGTGAGTGGAGGCGGGGCTCATTTGAATATTCATAGAACTGCTTATACTAAATAAAGCGAGGGTGTAGAGTTACATTCAAGCTATTTTAAGGTTGTTTTTTTTTAAGAAAAAACATTTAAATGTGCAATTTTGGTGATCAAATAAAGTTTTAAGGGATACAATTATTGACTACAGGGGGACTTTAAAAAATAAGAAATGTATATCTTAATAGTAGACTAATTTGAAACTAATTTGTGTAACGGTTGTACAGAAAACACTGAAACAAATTAGTGGAAATATGTGTAGGTTTGTGAGCTGACTTTCCATCCATCTAAAAGTAAAGAAAACATAATATTACCGTTCCTAGATATTTAGTTTTCTTTTCCAGTGCCTCAAACAACACTTTAAAAGGTTATTTAAAGGTTTGGAGCAACTAACCTGGCAGACTAGTCCATTGGTTAGTTGTTCCTCAGAAGTGACCATTGTATCAATCCGTTACCTTCTAAACATGACTTAGGTGCACTTGAGACCAAGACAGTTCACAGAATCCAGGAGTAGGGGGAGGCTGCAGACCTGGAGCCGGTAGATCTACGCCCCAGGCAGTTTTACGCCCCTGCTGTTCCAGATGCGTCCAGTAGGGGGAGGCTGTACAGCGACACGAATTGAGGTATATTAAATAATCTGCTAAAGTTATTGTTGTTTAGCAATGATGCAACATTTATTATTTATAAACGATTAGCTTGATAGAGCTAGGTATATCAATTTATTTCTATATATCAATGGATGGGTCTATAAATTATTTCGAGAGACAAAAAGTTCTGGACGGTCAGGTTGATGTTCTGTCTGGCTTAAACTTAGCTAACCACGTCCCTAGTCTTCTCTACTCACTTTCAAAATTAATTGTCTTTAGAATTTTGTTGCCAGTCTTTATCTTGCATGAGATGGCCTCTTCTGGTAAGACTCTGTTTACTCCTTTCTGGTTTGAGTTGTTTCTTATAAATGAAATGATCTACAGGTATCTAATTTATATCTAAATATACATTTTTCTTAAAATAGCTTACTGATTTGGACTAAAATGTAGGCTGTGTGCACTTAATGTGGGATTTATCATACTCTGTCTTTACCAAGTTCTTTTTAACTTGCATTCCATAAAGGTGTGTGTTTGCTTTAGCTACTTAAGGAAATGAAAATCTCTCTCTCTCTCTCTAAACTTGTATAAACTATAAATACCCATTTCTTTTTTTAACTGCATTCCAAACCAATAGCTTCTCTAGTAAATAAATTACTTACAGAGACATACATGGACATGTTTTTAATGTCATCTTCTATTTTCTCTGCACAGTCCATCATCAGTGGCCAAAAGAAAAGTGTCTTGACACTTTTTCCAAAAGTGTTCCACCAACAAGTGTCTGTGCCGTTGTACTTTGAAGATCAGGAGCAAATTGATGCAATCCACACTCACCTGACATAAATTCTGGGCAGCACACCCACACACACTGTGACAAGATCAAATTCACCATATATGTCCTTTTTACCATTTTTTTATGTTTTTTTTTTTTTTTTTTTTAATGAAATACCCACAGATATGAAACTCAAATTAAAAAGGCAGTTTGTGTTCTCGTAAAACTTTCTTTTATGTGGTCTGTGACTCTTAGGGGGTCTACAGTGATTCTGCAGGGTCTCCAATAAGTCTTATAGTTTATCTCAGTTGCTTTGGTGCATTTCTCAGATCACAACTGAAATCACATCATCTTGTCACTTGTGCACATCATAAAAGCAATTTCTCATTCTTTTATACAAATTGCAAATGCTTCGGTACATTCATGCAATTGATCATGTACAACTGTCTGCTGTTTCCTACATTATCAACTCTTTATGTCATGTTGATCAAAATATAGGCCTATTATACTATTTCTCTGTTGAATTGTCATACTCCTCAAAACATCTAGGCATTAGTTCCTCGCATAAGTCATCAAATGCAAAATGGTTGACTAGTTGTCAAACTGTCAAGCATGTTTTCAATACATTTCTATTAGACTTTATTTTGTAAATGTGTCCTGAATTGATGAATTGCGGAGGTGTTTTTAGAACTTCACTAATGAAGGAAATAATTAATTGATAAATTAGGAAGCAACAAGGCAATTCATAATCAATTGTATGAATTTACCAAAGCATTGGAAATTTGTTCAAAAGTAGTTATGAGAATTTCAGTAGTGATCTGAGAAATGTACCAAAGCAACTGTGATAAAAAATGAAGGATTCAGGAATTTTATACAAAATTTAACAGTGAGTCCTGCTGCTTATGAATTTGACAAGATCAAATTCACCATGGATGTCCTTTTTACATTATTTTAATGTTTAAATATTTTTTTTTTTTTTTTTTTTTTTTTTATCAGTGAGCAGAAGCACTTTGACAGAAGGATAGAAAAACAGTTAAAGAAGAGTGGCAAGCCATAAGGGAGTCATCTACAGGAGTCATCATAATTCATAAATGGTGTTGATAAATAATGTTTTTGTGATATATCTCTTTCTTCTAAATGGCCCTTGGAATTTTAGAAAAGGGATAAATTGTGTTTGTCTACATAAAATGCTATGTAGGACACTGTTTTGTAGCTGTATGATGACCAATAGTGAATAGTAAAGCAGATATTTAATCGAGGATCCATATGATTACATGGTGCTGTATGTCTAATGGGCTAAATATGGTTAATATCTAAATGTAACTTTATATAAATTCACAACCACATATTTCACTCAGTCTCCTGTATATAAAAACATACAGTGAATATTCTATATTCAATATTCAATGAACTACAGTAGGTCATATATCATTACTTGTCATCTGATCCAACTATGTGTATTATTAATTTTTTAATTCACAAACACAAATAGTCTTCTGTAGGCTGAGTGAAGAGAGTGAAGCCCAACTGAATATCCTCTACAAATATTTTAATCCATAGTGCAGATCTACACTGTAACGTTTATATTTAAATTAACAAAAACCACAAAATTGGGAAAAGTCTATGAACGGGACGGTTATTAATGTGTAAGTTTTAAGCGTCGATTTAATGGTGTTATTTCGCAGTATATCCCCCTACTGGACGCATCTGGAATAGCAGGGGCGTAAAACTGCCTGGGGCGTAAAACTGCTTGGGGCGTATATCTACCAGCTCCAGGTCTGCAGCCTCCCCATATAGGAATCCAGCAGCATCAGATATTCTGCTATTGCTGTCTAGTTTTTTTTTTTTTTTTTAAGGATTTTACTTTTAATGCAAGGAAGCATTCATCAGAGAATCGTAAACATCTGTTTTCAACATTAATAATAACAAGATACGTTTCTTGAGTGGCAAATCAGGATATTAGAATGATTTCTGAGGGATCTTGTAACACAGAAGACTATTCACATAGAAAATGGTTATTTTAAATTTTAATCATATTTCACAATACTACTGTTTTTATTGTATCAAATAAATACAGCCATAGTGAGCATAAATAAATTATATATATATATATATATATATATATATATATATATATATATATATATATATATATATATATATATATATATATATATATATATATAATATCAAATAACAAATTTACCAACTCACATACACACTACATTATAGTAGTGGTGAAGAACAGCTGATTAGTGTGAAGGCCGTTTTATTATTTCCCCCTGCTCATCATTTACACTTAACAGTATAGCCTGAGAATGCTTTAAAATGGGAAAACAATCTCTTTAACCACTGTCCATTCATGTTAGCAGACAGTTTACATTTCAGAGAATGAGAATGAGGAAAGAGGCTGAGAGGAGCAGATCTTTTTTTTCCCCCGTGTTGATCATTAGCTGCCGCCTGGAGAAATTTGGTAATAAAACCCTATCTGGTTATTTCAGCAGCGTAATTACAATGAGCTCTCCATCTTCCCTCCCCCATACACTACATAACGATTGTAATTTCAGCTTGCAGTCTACCTGCACACAGTACATCATTTAATCCGCATTACCTGAGGGAAGCAATATCTAACAATCTTTAATAACCACTATAAAGGATATAGCAGAGATGATACTTGCCTTCAATCTACTGATTGCAGTAACAAGACAGAGCGGAAAGTTTGAGAAGAGAGGTCTGACTTAAAGTGCCCTGAAGTGCTTTTCAAATATTACCTTTCATGCAGTGTGTAATTTAGCTGTTTGTGAATGTAAAAGGTCTGCAAAGTTTTTAAGACCAAAGTGCACAACAAATCAAGTCATTAGCTGTGTCCCAATTCGGAGGTTGCATCCTTCTAAGGACTTCAAAGGCCACACTTTCGAAGGCCGCAAAGGTCGGACCGAGCATTGTAAAATAGGACGGTCCAGCCTATGGATGATTGTTCTCTTCGCGTAGCAACTGAGACAGTCTGTTGTTACTGTCTGAAACAAATACAAGGTTCACAACTGTCTAAATATGTTAACAATATAAGTCAACATTTGAACCACTTTTATTGTTTACATTTGTATCATTAGATATTCAAGTAAGTTGAAACCCAATACTTACATTTAAAAAGTGGAATACTGCAAATTCTCTCAAAAAAATCCTGTCGTCACCAGAGCGCAATGAATTCTGGTGTGGCGAAGGATCTATCTGTTATATCCTTCATTGCCCGGGAAACAAAGGATGCATTTCAATGCCTTATTCCAATGAGCCTTTGTCGCAATCGTCCTTCGAAAGATGCAGCCTCTGAATTGGGACGGAGCCAGTGGCCAATCCGCACTCGTCTAGGTTTTTTTTTTTTCTCATCAAAATCGATTATGTTTATCAGTGGTTGTATATCAGGCAGGGACACATTTGTGTGCATTTTGTTTTGTAATTTCACTGGAACGAATAGAGAGTCTCCACAACGGATTGAAGCGTGCATCCGTGTGAAGACCGTGCGCTAGCCACAAGAGAACACAGTATCCGTGCCACTGATCACAGCGGCAATGCGCACTTTGATCACTTGATTTCAAAAACAACACATTTCAGCACTAGATTGCCTCTTACTGTATTTAACAAACGAACAAAATGAATGCTCTGCTAGTTAACTGGAGATGTTTTATTTATTTGTATTGGTACATTCGTGCCGCGAGATGTTTCAAAAGTGGTGGGGACAATATCGACCTTAGCAAAATGTGGTGGGGACATGTCCCACCCGCAAATTACGCCTATGGACGGGGCTATTGTCTCCTAAAATAAATAACTGATTCTGAACTGCAGAAACGAGTCGGCAGCAATTCCAGTTTCACTTTCAGTTACACACCTACTTATCAATGTAAGTGTCCATTGACTGCCTGCAAACAACACCCATTTTGACCTGCCCTAAAACACTATCACTGTAGCTGAGGCATGGAAGAGTTTGGCTTGTGTTGTCGACGTGTCGAGAAGACACTGTTTTCAGCAATGCAAATCCACTATGCATGCACTTCAAAAGGACGAGGCCTGGAATCGATATGGATTATTGCTGTTCGTATAACTGTCTCAAGCGCCGAGGAAGCCTACGGAGATTAAATCCAGGTATGGTAATGGGTGTTTCATTTCCAACTGTAAGTGGTCGACCAATCACAACAGACTGAGCAATCTGACCAATCAGAGCAGAGCATAGGCTTTTGGAAATGAGGGGTTTAGAGAGACTGAATCTTCAAACGAACCATTTTCAGAGTCTGACTAGAATGTTTTTTGAGACATGTAAATCTACTGAAATTTAAAATTGCATAATAGGAGCACTTTAAGCTATGATAGTTAAAACCACAAATAGGGATAGTTCACTCACAAAAAAAGAACATCATGTTCACTCAGTTCACATGGTAACAACAACAACTGTCAAGCTTCAAAAAGGACCAAAAACATCATAAAAGTATCAAAAACGTTAATTTGACTCGTATCATTTTCTGAAATTATACAGTAGTGCTTCTACGATATGTTTACTGTGTTTTTTAATTGTTTTCCCCACTTGTTGGAGCTTGACAGCTGTGGTCACTATGAATGTACTGTTGTTCCATGGATGATCTTTTGGTATTTTACTGAAAAAAATAAAATAAAAAAACAGCATGGAAAGTAACTAACAACTTTTATTTTTTTTTTCATTCTGGCTGAACAATCCATTTCACGTTAACCTATTCCAATTAGTGCTGCCAACTTTCTTTCAATGCAACACTCTGACAGCGTGGATATGCCGATTAATTGATGTAAATATATACATTCATTTTGTATGTCACAGAAATCACACTTGCATCAGCAAATTGGATAAATTTTAGATGCTATGCAGGTCTATATTAACTTGCAATTTACACTTTTCGCATACATCGAAAGGTCACTCACAATGTCTATTTTTTCCTCAAATATTTTCACACTAGTCCTTCCTGACTTCAACAGTCTGCATTTCTCCTATATATAAAAGTAGGAATTTATCCTAATTATCATTACAATTTATGGAAAGTTACTTTCGTATTAGTTTGTTATAAAAATATTCGTTTTGCTCAAGTCAGGTGTTTAACACTCTGTCCTAACCAGACGCGAGACATGTTAATCAGAGTTAATCAGACAATGATAATCTCAGGTACTGATTATGCACTTTATTTAATGTTACAACAATTTAATGTGAATTTGAATATCATTTTGCATGACCTTCCATACTGAAAGTGACAATGGATAATTCACCCCAGATCTTAAAATAAAAGAAAAGAAACAAGAGTGTTCAAACTGTCAACTATGTGAACAAACAAGTGTATTCTGTTTCAGTCACTCAGAAAATATTTTTAATAATGTTAGTAATCTTTCTGAATTTGATTATGTGAATATCCAGTTCATTGCTAGTGTTGTGTGCTTGCAGAGAGACTCCGCCCTCTCGATCTTCTGATTGGCTGTGAGTTTTGATTGATACTGTTGAGTCTTGTAGTCGTGTCGTGGCTGGTGTGAACAGACAAATTGCTTGTCACTGGAATCTTATCGCATAGCATCTGGTTAGGTTACGATGTAAGACTCGGTCTCTAAAATGTGTTTTACTGTGGTAAAGAATCGGTGATGAATGCTTCACTCACAAAACACAACTGCACACTCGTTTCAGAGTAAACCAAGATGATCAAACCAGATGAATTTTACTTGCAATTTCATTTACACTAGTTTGGGAAATGGATGAAACAAGAAATATGATGTCCTGGAATGTCTGGCAACCCCAGTTCAAATCTATTTCAAATCCACTTCAATCAACAATTGTGTGAGGATCTTTCATGTCATAAATATGATGGACCATCACTGAACTAGCAACATCTACATGTGACAATGCAAGAAAGCTGCTAGTAGCTCTCAGCTCTTCAATAAAATACCATAGAAAATCCTTTCCTCTAAACATCTTCGAAGCAGAAAAGCCTCATTTTGTAGATTTATACAGAAAGCATTTTGTTCCCTTCAAGGACAAAATAACAATTCATGATTCTTTTTCATTGCAGACACTCTGAAGGAGAAAACTGCTGTTTGTATGAAACATTGCTTTCCATCTCCAGGCAATAGGCGGCATGAATTTATGCATCGAAACCCAAAATTATGCACCAGTATGGTAATATCTCAGACCTTTTATTTGAGTAAAAACTAGACTTATTCATGTAATAAGATTATACAGGAGGGCGTGTTTGACTGACTTTTGTCTTTACTACTCTCTTTTTTTGTTCAGTTGAGAATGACATGGATTTCATATAGTTATTGGTGAAAATAATAAGCCGCATTTCCACCGAAATTACCCAGAACAATTTGTCCCAGGAACTTTTTTACCAGGAACTTTTTTCCCCCAGACCTGTTGCTAGCCGCGTTTCCTCCACGGTCTAAAGTACCGTGAAGATTAGGCAAATAGTCCGGTGACGTGGGACTGCGCTCGACTTTACAGTTCCTTTACAGACTTTACATGCTGCGTGGAGTCAACCAATCAAAATGTGGCATGAACTCAACCAATCAGCATGTTCAGCGCCCAAGTCCCACCCCTGAAAGTTCCTGAACTTTGAAAAAGTACTACCTCGCGAGCAGGGACTTTCGGAGGAGGACATATTTACCCGGAACTTCATTTAGACCTGCTGTGTAAACATACCGAGTACCACCCCAAAGTTCCTAGTTCCTGGGGAAAGTTCCTGCGGTGGAAACGCGGCTATAGTAATTAAACATTTGACCTTTTATTTTGCCTTCAAAATGTTGTGTCTGATTAAAACCCATTTTGCAGATATAATTGAAGCTTTAACCCTATGTTTAATCACAAACAAACAAAACCTTCTATCTGACTTTTACCCAAAGTTCTGATGCTGCCTTTGTTTAGGAATAATTGGCGACAAAACATCAAAGGAAATATAGAAAGCTGACACAGTATGTACACCAATCAGAAAATCTTAGCATGTGAAAAAAATCTTTACATTTATTCATGTTTATTATAAACAACAACAACATACATTTTAAATAAAAAAAAAAAAAAAAAATTCTACTTAATATAAAATTTGTGCATAAAAAAAAAAAAAAAAAAATGAATTACTTCCAAATTAATATGTCAATGCTAATTACATATTTTCAGCTATTAACTCTTTCGCCGCCAGAAGTTTTTTAAAAAGTTGCCAGCCAGCCCTAGCATTTTTGATTATTTTCACAAAACTTTCATGGTGCCCAGATTTTTTCTTTTCTTTTTTGTTTTTGCTATATGGATATCCGAACATACAATATATCAAAATAAAAACAAATAGAGCCTTTGCTTTATTCTATCTTAATCCATTGTTACATCAACACTTGAATTTGGGTAAGTTTCATAAAAAAAAAAAAAAAAATTGCATGCACAATCATATCTTTGATAATTCTTTTACATGTGCATAAGAAAAGCTTCTATCGTTTGTTTCTGCTTCTTATTCGCCTGTGTTTTCATCCAGAGATTCTGCACTCTTTCAGAAGATGCGCAACAGCGCCCCTTACTGCATAACAGTAAAAACATGGATAACCGGAAAAATGGCAGTACACGAGATCCAGGGGGCGGAGTTGGATCCAGAGCTAAGGGGTGGAGATTGTTAGGTTTAGGGGTGGGTTTAGGGATCGGGGGTGGAGATGGGTAGGTTTAGGGGTGGGTTTAGGGATCAGGGGGTGGAGATGGGTAGGTTTAGGTATATGTAAAGTGGGAGGAGTTGGATCTGGATCCAACTCCTCCCCCTGGATTTTGTGTTCTGCAGTGAGGACCATCTCATCAATGGCGGGGAAGAGGTATCATAAATGATGCGAAATTCTGTCAAGGTAAAGAGTTAAAAGGGTCTTGTGGTCTCTTGAACTCCTAGCAGAACATTAGCATTAAATCTACCATTAAAACAGAAACAAAATTAAAAAAATGCAGGAAACATTTTGCACCTGACAACATTCCCCTCGCTGAATGCTGGAAATGTCATCATGCTTTAAACAGAACAAAATATTCCAGCATAGTCATCATCAGTGTCATGTTATTTGCCACAGAGCAGCCAGCTTGTTAGGCAGACCAATGTGTCTCAACTTAGAGGACAGTCAAGCGGTAAATTGTCTGTGATGAATCGAGCTGATGATCTGTCTGCTGCACAACCAAATTTTGCAATGATGTTGTGTGATGGGGGCTCTACATGGGCAACACTGACCCTATTTACCTTCCAAATACAAGTTGCAAGTCTTACTGAGTTACAAGTCTTACTGTGAGTGATTATCAGTGTGGTGTTATGATATCAATCATAATCTCTCATAAAAGTCTAATAACTTTCCTTTCTGACTGATGCCTCTCCTCTCTAATACATTTTCTTGTTGAATATCCTGTTTCAATATGTCAGATTACTAAGGAAAAGTTAGGTATAAGCACTTTCATGTTGGCTATAAACCTCAGTGTTTAAAATTGCTTTAACAACTGGTGTGATCTTTTCTTTATTGTCATTTAACCATTTTATCTTAAGAAACACTGCTCGAGTCTTGGTATGACAACTGCTCTCAGTCGCAAATAACCCTGCCCTCATTTGGACGCCACAAAATTACACGTTAAGAGCTAATGCGTTGTTGTGAAGAAAGCATAATCAATCTTTTCCAGCGGCTAGTCTTCCTCAAAATGAGATGAACAGAAGAAGGAGGGGTGCAAATGTGAGTATTCCTTAATCTCGGGCTGATAAAAGCTTATGAGATGACCTCACAGCTATGATTTATAGATTATCAGGAAGTGCAATTACTGCAGGAGCACGGCTTTAAAATTTCCAACCTAGGGAATTAACGCCGGTCTAATATGTAGGCGTGTTGATCTTGGCAAGGACAGAAAAGACCAAGAAACTTTTTATGAAACAATTGTTATGCAGAAAGTAGTCTCAACCTCAGTCGTCCCGCCCACGGACCATTCCCGAATCATCCAACACATATTGCATACAAAAATAGCAATAGTTTACTCAAAATCACAAGCTTAAATCAAATTGTCTGGTTTTATGCAATTTCAAGAGTTGGGTTTACACGTTTTTATCGGTCTGAACAATAAACAAAGCCCTTTTTACAAGTCTTACGAGGCTGCAACAACCAGGGCTTGACATTAACACTCACCGACCCCCCAAACACAGGTGGATTTCAGCAGTGGTGTGTAACGCTGTCACTCCTACTAGCCACATTTGCAGGTTGAATTTCATATGTAATACAGTACATTTTTCAATTGTAGTCTTTTTAAAAGGCATCTGAAATAATTAACTAAGTAAATGTAGTGTTGTCAAAAATATCGATTTTTCGATACATATCAATACTGAAATATCCGAAACGCTTCCAATACTCATTTTCCGCAGAATATATACACAATACCAGCGCTTTGTCTCTCTCTCATCTCTCTGACAGCAAGTGACACAAAAACCCGCCTCCCCTCACTTTCGTTTGCTCCGGAGGAATATTGTTGGTGTTAGGGCTCGAATTTTAGCACAAATTGCGCATAATTTTACTAATTTTCACAGATTTTGTGCTCACACCCAAAGTGCACGCACATAAAGCCACCTCTCAGTACTAAATTGAGTTATTTTCGCTGCTTATTGCGCTTAAACAGTCAAATACACACAAAATAATGCCAAAATGCTGGTCATAAATAGTCAGTTATGTTTTAAGTGAATGTAAACAGTTGAGAAAGAAAACACATGTGTAACAGTATAATGGATCCTTGTGTCAGGTGTTAAAGTGATGCTGCCAAATTATGAGATAATATAAAAAAAAATCTATATGGCAGTTTTTCCCCATGGTATCGATGAAAAAAAAAAAAATGTGGACAGTGAAAATGCTAAGTGGCTAATCACTTTGGAAAACCACTAGCCACAGTGGCTGATGAGCAAAAAAGTTAATGCCAGGACCAGGCAAACAATGGATTTTCATTTAAAATAACCAAAATCCAATAAAACACTTTATAGGTTAAAGAAAATCAAATCTTGAACTTGGCCACATTTCTGCCTGATCCCTAAAGTGTGTGTTTGAACGCACACATACACCAAAACCTGATGAAAGCTGATGGAATAACCTGTGTTAAAGGGTTCTTCTCTGGTCATGCAGACTAGATATGTAATCTGCACTAAAACCAAGGCAATCGTATTATGAGCTAAACCCCATTATTGTAGTCCCACAGCTCTAATCTATTGCACGCTGACACACCTGACTCAGAACGAGTCTGCGAGAGAGAGGAAAGGAGCGGAGGAATATTGGATTGTTGTTGTGTTGCTCTGAGCGCTGTTATGATTAAATATTATTAGGCTGAGTTTGTCTTTGCGACGCGTGACAGCCGTGCCTCTGACAGTGACAGCCAGGAGTGGAGACACAAAGCACACATTCCAGCATCTGCTTGAACACTCGCTCGCCGCTCAGATCCCTTAATTGTGACTTTCTCTCAAACTAATGATGTATGAAACTTTAAGCAGGTCCCTGACAAATAAGGCATGTTTGGAAATGCTGCAATGATGTGAAAAGAAGGGGCATTCTGTTCATGGAGGCCAGGGAGTCAGTGGCTCAGTACAGAAATAAAATTACAAAATACGTGCTCAACCAGTAGATAAAACACTCATAACTCTATTCAACACTATTCAGAGGAGTCTCTTTTGTCTCCATTGAGCTCATTGTGTACTCCATAGAAGTCTTGCTAATAGTGAAAAAAAATTTGATTCGTAATATTACTGTTTTTAATATATTTTGATATAGTAAAGTCAGCCTTGGTGAGCATAAGAGACTTCAGATACAAAAAAAAAAAAAAAATCTTACCAACCCTAAACTTCCGAAGGCTTGTGTATGTTGGTTGCATCACATTTTCATTTGTCAGAATACAGTGATTTTGAACGGCTGACAACAGAGATGCTTTTTAGAACCAGATGGTGTAGTTACAGCATCTACCAGCAGGGGTTAATGAGGCCATGCTAACCAGCCAAACTTATTTCATAGCCCTGGTTTAATTCCTTTGTGTTTTCTTAATTAGCTCAATCTGCCATGATACACTCTTCTAGTCTAGGGATGTCAAAGATACAGCCCTTGGAGGAGTTCAATCCAGCCCACGGAATGATCAGAGGTACAAATTAAAAGTAAAATATGCTCCAAAACATTCCCGTCCATTTCCATGTTCATTTACTGTTTTATTTTTAGCTACAGCAGGACAGACACCAAAACCTCTCCTCTCATCTTAAAGCGGTAGCACTTTCTTTTAATTACATGCAGCATTTGGTTCTTGGCATATCTGTGATATCATGCTGAAATTGGAAGTGGTCCCAGTGCAAACTATTTCCAACCCCACTTTGAAGTTGGAAATCGCTTAAGTCGATAATAAAAGGTAATACGCACAATACAAGGAATACCATTATAAAAGTCAACTTCATTACTGTTACCAAATCTCCACTTAGTGATTATTAGGTACATACTGGTTCAGTGCTGTTGGAGTCTGGAAAGCAGGTCTGTAATTAAACTTGCAGAGCATTTTTTAGGTCGTACTTTGTGTTAATATTCAAGTTTGATGATTTATTAAAGTCAGCCAGCCAAGAGCACTGAGTGGTTTTCTTTGAGGAATGTTATTCTTTGATTAATAGTTCTTAATTAGCACTTTCATATGTATATGTACTGTATCTAAAGGCCTCCGGGGAATGAAATCAGTACATTCTATGTGTTCCCTTCTGTTTTGCCCCAATATTGGTTATTGAAGTATAGCATGAAGTTGATCGTAAAGCTCTAGTAGAGGAGCAAATAATAATAATAAAAACTTTCCCCCCATAAGGTGCCATTTTGTCCGATCCGACCCGGACCTCAAACGAATTAGACACTGTTCTACTGAACTGTAATCATTCTCGATTATTCACGAGAGCCTGTAGATAGTGTGATCCACTATATTGTGCTATTAGTGCCCCGGGACGGCAGGTCACTGGAATATTCACATCAGCAACACGCATGCTTTTCACTGCCTACAATGAAAGCACACAGGAGGCTAAAGGTCCTTCCAGGAACACGGTGTTGGATTTTCAGTCGATGGTCAAGCAGTGTAAAAGCGTGGCCCGGTCTATACGCGTTCTCGTCAAATGCCCACCTCTGCGTGAAACGTCCACACATCCGAGCGCCCTGCTCTATTTTGGTGTCAGGATGTGCTGGAGAGAAGAAAACATGGTTGAATTGCAAGAACAGCTCTTTGCAATCGTCCTCCGTCTCTCCCCTCGATAATCCCTGTCAGCGCTGCTCTGAACGTGCAAACAACCTGCTATCCTCTATCGCAGCAGGCCCAGAGCAAAAAGAGAAGTCGGCTTCTATCACTGTCACACTTTGTCAAACCGTTTCCCAACACGGCATTCTTCAGCCCTCCTTCCATTTCTCTCTGTGTGGAAAATTATACATCATGTCAGCGTGGCTCGATACATCCACAATTAGTCTGAGTGAACTCAGTTGTCATGTTCCTGTCATAAGTTAGAGATGCCACCAGTTTAGCGAGGCCCCTGTGCGATTAGAGATCAGGGATTAGCGCAAACAAGAACTTACAGTGTTGATCATTAATTCAGAAGCTCTGAATTTAACTTTAAGATGTCAGTGATGAAACTATACAGCAGCCTGATACAAAAAACAGCTTTAAGTTTACCGGATTGGTTTAAACTGTAGTCAGGGTGGTCTAGTTAACTTGATATTGAAATTAATCGGATTCTCTATGTATAGTGTGAGCTGTCGTATACAGAAAATGTAGAAGGTTTTCCAAGAATGTGACACTCCCTACATAGTGCATACTTAAAATTAGCATACTAAGCAAAGTATACAGCAATGTATTCATGTTTGTCATGACCTTAAAACATTTCAATCTAAAATACTACATAAGCAAATATAAATTGCAGCAAAATATTTGTGTCTTTAGAAATAAATAAAACAATTGCATGTTCATATTCAAAAGTTTGGGGTCGGTACGTTTATTTATTTTTTAAACCATTATCTTTTGCCCAACAACGCTGCATTAATTTGATAAAAATTACAGTAAGAACAGTGCTATTATAAACTATTATTATAGTTTAAAATAACAAATGATGCAAAGCTGAATTTTCAGCATCGTTACTCCAGTCTTCAGTGTCACATGATCCTTCAGAAATCATTCTGATATGCTAATTTTCAGATGTGCTCATTAATTTATGTATTTATTTATTTTTGGAAACTGTGATTCTTTTTTTCAGGATTCTCTGATCAATAGAAATATCAGAATTTGTTTGGGAAAAAATGTCTTTACTGTGACTTTTACATTAATAATAATAATAATAAAAAAAGAAATAATAATAATAAAAACATTTGAACTTTTGACTGTAGGAACCTTGCTGAAAGATAAACCAGCATAAACCAGCTTGGACCAGCGTGAAAATGTATACTGGTCTCAAGTGGTCCATTCTGACTGTCTTTGTCCCAGCTTTCAATGAGGGCAGCTTTCAGTGACAAAAAGGGCAAAAATCAAAAGCTAGCACACCCTAATCTCAATACTTACTAACAGCTGTCTGAAAAAGTAACATAGCTTTTGATAGACTAATCACAGATTGATGAGGAGCCAATTCAGGGGCGCTAACACATCAAATACTTTAAACAGGTCATCGTATTGGTTGGACTCCTACTTTTGCTTTGGGGTTTGGGGCTTTACCCTATACTTTCCGCTGTGTCTACATAAAAGAGCACTTCAGGTACGGCTTGTCTCCTCAAAGAAAAGCTCTGGACAGCATACAAAATTGACCAGGGCTGCTAGCAGCAGCTCAGGGACTGCTAATAAGCACAAAATACTCACGGGGCGTTTGATCGTACTTTCTTCAGAATGATATCAGCAAAAACACAAAGACAAAAACTGCCTGAGTAAGTAGATAAACAACCAATCACCAGCAGCGAGGCTGACCTCATTTCCCCCCATATTATTTCTTAATCAATGTCAATCCCGAGGAAAATCAAGGAGAATAAACCCAAAGCCACAGAACAAACCTTAGATTTGCAATCGTTAACCTTCGGATGAGTTTAAAGTCAACATGAAACTGTATTAGCAACCAATAATGAGAAGCGAGATTTTCATTGAGACAAAACATTGGGATTCATGTATGTCTATTCATGCTCGGAACAGCATGTCAGTGTGTCTATTAGCAGTGGAAAGTACATACTTGCACTGCAGCAACAGCGTAGCAGATATAAAATTGCTAAAACTATTTTGAGAGTTGATTGAAATAATCATTATCAAGATGCTTTATTCAGATAGTTTAGAGTTAACAAGGCTGTTCAATGTGAAAACCTGTTTCATTGATATATGACTGCATCACATTCATTTTATTAGTTCATGTTCTAATTCAAATGAATGGAAGTTATATATGCAAATACATTAATATTCAATTTAAGACTAAATATCTTTCACAATGAATGTACCAGAATCGAGCCATATTGTAAATCATTTTTCATGAAAACATCTGAAAAAAATTTTGAAAGTCATTTCAGAGGCAGAACAAGTAACATTTTGAAAGATTCTAAAGAAAACCTTCTTCTTTACAACACTACAGGAACATGTATTAAGGTTTTAAACAGGGAATATTTTGAATAAACTTTCCCCATCCCAGAATCATCAGGGAAGTGAGAAGCAATAGCTGTTTGGGCCATTCCCACTCATCCAGCTGATCAATGCTGACAGCAAACACCAGTCTGTATCTCTGGCAGGCTTTCACAGGCATCAGTCCCACTTAATATTTTACAGCAAACTAAAATGTGACGTCACGTCACAGCCCGTTCCACAATTCCAGTCTAACTGGATCATGAACAAACCTTGAACCTGGTGCATCTTGATCCGTCACAAGACAAGATTGAAACATTGACGTCAAGTGTGTGCAAAAACCACACAATTCTGTCATCATTTACTCACCCACTTGTCATTCTAAGCTTCTGTGTTCCATACAGGCTTACTTCATTCAGGGTTTGATCACTCTCAGAAAAGATGTGCCAAACAGCTGGTCACTGGGACAGTACCCTTAAAGCGACGTCTTTTCATTTTTGAAGTATCTCTTTAAATCACAAAGATATCAAATTGTGTTATGGTATCTTTTGGGGTTTAATTTGTTTTGGCACTTTTTAATTCTGAAGCTTGGAAGTAGCAAGTAAGATGTTTTCGAAACAACAAGAGAATCAAAAAATGAGGACGATCATATTTATTTTATGATTTATTTCGATTAACAAAACATTAGCTGGTGAAAAAGAGCTTGCGATATTAATGCCTAAAAAGTCTTAACAAGACTATTAATATAAATATGGCTTTGTTTTACTTTTATATAAAACAATTATGATTTATTTAGATTATCCAAACATTACTCTAGCATAAAAAAGTGATATGAATGTCTTTTAAAAAATCGTGACAATAATATGAATCATGGCTATACAAATTGTGTTCAGTTGTTGCTGCATGAATTATGTATTGAAAACAAACTCTATATCATGAGCTCAAAAACAAATGCTAACAATTCAAACTCGACGGGAAAATGACATCTGTTTCATGATAAATAATTTGAGTCTGTGTGACGGCATAGAGCATATGGCGTGATTCAAATCTCAGGGGATAAAGGGAATAGTGGGTATATGTACAGTGATGAGTGGCACTGTTAGCTGGTGCAAAACTCACATACTGCACATACCGCACCAGTCAGAAAGTTTACTTTGAATTAGTGCATCTATCTGTCCATCTCTTTACATCTGGAGACAAACAAAGTCCCACCAACACAATTCATTCCTTTATCTAATTTGCCAGACCCTCTATAACAGCTGAGACTCTTCAAAAAAAAAAAACAGCTTCTCTGCTTTCCTATCCCTGACTACCTGCTAGTGTTGATAGTGGCTGGAGCAGAGACAGAATGAGATTATAAAGGAAAACTGCCACCATTCTGGCTCTTCAGCACATATGCCCCTAGTTTCAGCCAAAACAGCCACCATGAACCTTACGTTTCTAACCTCTCTGAAGCACCTTTCAGGATGCAAATCTTGAACTGATAAAGACTTTAAGTAGAGTCAATGGGCCATATTTGTGAAACATAAACGAAACATATATATAAGTCAATTCATTGTAAAAGCTCAGGAGACATAATGGAGTGGAGACCAATGACATGTACTGTAGGTCCTGTTTACAGCTGGTATTAAGATGCGTTTTGGTCGATCGGATCACAAGTGGAGACGCTAAATAGGTGTAAACAGGGTCTAAAACGTGTCCACTTTTGATCAATTTCAGAAGTAGTGGAAAACACATTCGACCGGATTGCTTTCGTAGTGTAAACGCTCATGTGGTCGAATGTGTTCAAACAGCCACAAAAGACCGTCTACTCTCCGTCTACTGAACTAATGCGTAAACATTATAGGAAGAACGCTACAGACGGGATTTAAACTTTGTCGGCTGGAGACCCAAGTTTGGTTTGAAGATGAAAAACGTACCAAGCACAATGTTCTCTCTCCATTCCTGATTTCTAACACAGAAACTAGATGTAAACGGGAATGTGTCTCCCTCGTCTATATGTGATCCGATCGACCAAAACTCATCTTAATACCAGGTGTAAACAGGGCCATAGCTGTAACATGAATGCGCACAGCACAGCTCAAATTAATTTAGTCTTCGAATAATTTATGAGAACTATATTTGAGTTTTGATTACAGACTATTTGCTCTATTGTCCATTTAATCTCATTCATGTCCAGGAAAACAATATAGATATTAAAGAGTTCTCATTTGTGATTTAGTTCCCTATGAGATGCAACAGTAAGAAGGGTTTCTTTATGCTTTTAAGAGTGAGGCCCAATGAGAATCAGAAACATTCAGAGCTTTGTTTTTAAAGTCATTTGGCATTAGAATATATATATTTTTAAAAAGCCTCGGATTTATCAGAGAGAGAGAGAGATAAAAAAAACAAAAACAATGAGAGACAAAGAGAAACAGGAGATGATGTGATAGGTAAACACAGTGTTAACAAGTTTCGTCAGTGTAGCAACATGGTCTCCCCTGGCAACCGAGGAACCGGTGATAACAGGGCCGATGGTTTTACAGCTGACAAGAGCATCAGAGAGGCTGGAACAGCGGGTCCTGAGGGGCCATTGCTCTCTCTCTCCCTCTCCCTCTCTCTCTCTTATCTCTCTCTCTCTCTCCCTCTCTCTCCCTCTCTCCACACACACAAACACTTGTTCTTTTGTAATGTGTCCATCCACTAGAACTATACATTATATTGCCCTCATTGCAAGAGTGATACAGGAAAACTAGGACACACGGAAAATCTGCACTTGAGAAATAGTTTTTATTGCCGAATCTGATTTTTGAACTGCAGTTGCTTGTAAAGATCTGCGCCTGAAGATGTGAACTAACTAGATCTGATGCTTTGTTTTCTGAATGTCTCCCTATTATTCTTCCTGTTAGCTGTAAAAGTACAAATGTTGGTGCTAATTCTGAGACTGAGAGACTGAGCTTATCTTTACAGTGTTTATCTGACAGGCCAAAATCTGTGTCTGGAAATTAATCTTGAGAAAATCTCTGTGAGAAGAAAATAAGCAGATGGAAACGAGACTTTTTAAATCAATGTTTCTATTTTACTGCTGCTTATTTAAATTCAAACGATTTTATTATAAAAACTATTAAAATATTAGTATTATTATGTTATTATTATCTAGATTGCTAATGTATTTGGATACAAACATACACATAGTGCAAAAGACCATACATTATTATTACTACTACTAATGTTTTGCACCATTTTTGTATATTTATATGTAAATGTAAGACAAATACATCTAAATATCACTTTTTAATGAAATATTGTATGGCAATAAAGCACAATAAAATTGAAACAAACATCAATTATTTCTCTTAGACGTACTGTACAATGAGATTAAAGTCAAAGCAAACGGAGAGATTAGATAAAGAGAAATATATCTGAGACTTGAATGAAATATATCTGAAAACTCTAGGCCTCCTGAGTTATGGAAATGCAAACTTTGAAGCTTGAGTTTGAAGCACTTTGAGTTTGAAGCACTAGAATAACATTTATCAGTTTTGATGATTGCCACATACACTCAGTTTTCTTTTATCTTATTTAAGTAGCGACAAAAGTCACAATACAGCAGCCTTTTAGTCTAGTGTAAGTCATGCAATCAGCAAGAGTGCACTAATAGAGTTGAAAATTGTGTTGTTTTTTCCATCTCTCTAATTATTGTAGTCCAACCAGTGCCGCTCAAAATATTGTGACAGTGTTTAGAATGACTGGAGATGCTTAGGGACAAAAAAAAAAACTAACAAAAAAAAAAAACAAGCAGAGAATCTGCTAGAGAAGCATGAGTGGTGACTAGGCATTAAAGGAAGTGTTGGGGAAAATGGTATAGAAAATCATGAACAAATCATAAAACGATGAGATAAATATACGTATAATGTCACACATTTCCAAAGAAACATCATCTGCTGGTGTTTGGGAAACCTTACTGAGGGACACAGTCCAGCATGCTCTACTCTCTTTACTGTCCAATCAGCTGTACGCGGGCGTCTGTCTGTTGGGACATCTCCTGATATGGTCTGATTGGTAGGTACAGGCCGTCTTTGCGTCTACATCAGCCCATCTCTCATCAGTTTGGCAGGAGTGCTGATGTAGCATCCGTAAGCAGAAAGCACTGAGGTTCTCTCGTCCTTTACACAAAACAAAAACAGCGGCCAGGAACAACAACGACTACTGCAATCACACAAGGGCTCTCTAAATCGCTGTAAATCACAATAAGTTGATAGCTTTTTTTTTTCATTTTCAATTTTTGGTTCATATTTAAAAAAAATAAAAACTTGCACGTTTTATATAAACTAAGAACTTTATGACAGGCCATTATGGGCAAATTCTATGTTAAAAAAGAGGCTGATGAATTTATAAATCAAAGAGTAAACTGCACTGTAGACATGAGCTTTCATATTCAATTTTCACCATTTTCTGGCCATTGAACCCAGAGGCATGCTGGGAAAGATTTTCTTTCATGGTTTTCTGAGAATACATATTTGTTCAATGCAATCTTGTGTTCTTTCCTACAGTCAATTAAATCCCATGGTAAATAACGGATGGGCGGACAGATGGATGGATTTGTAAAAAATTAGATGGATGGATTTGTAAAAAAAAAAAATTTATATAAGGATGGATTTGAGAATAAATTGATAAATGGGTGGATTTGTGAATAAATGGATCAATGGATGCATAGATAGTTAGATTTGTGGATGGATGGATTTGTGAATAAATGGATAAATCGATGGATGGAAAGTTAGATTTATGGATGGATGGATGGATGGACACACAAATCTCACAACTATAATTTGGACCACAATGTACTGCCAAAAATGGCACTTGGTCCACCAAGTGGCAAAAAAAAAAAAAAAAAAAAAAAAAAAATCAAACACCATTATTTTATTTCTTATGATGAATCATTGCTTTCTCTTCAGATTACTCAGGTACTGATGCCCACTTACTAAGTTTCTATGAAGCAATGCATCATTTTTGGTACTGTAGAGAAAGAAATCAGCTGGAGTGTCTGAAACAGTATGTGAATGTAGAATATGAAGAATAAATTCAGAAAAATGAGTCCGGCACAAGTGTTATATTGTGTCTCATCGTAGCCAGTTGAAAAAAAAAAAAAAAAAAAAACCTTTGACAGAGGAAAAGCAAGACAAATATCCATGGCAAATCCCGAAAGACAAGAACATCAAAACATATCCCACCCTCTTTTCTTCATCTCTCTGTCAGCTGTACAATGATTCAGTCCATTCTCTTTCTCTTCCTGTTTCAGAGAACCACCGGGGAACCATGACACATGCATGAGGCTGAGCCCTTATACTCCGAGAGAGCAGGGTTAGAAACAACACAGACAGACACACACACACACACACACTCAGAGAACATCAAGCTCACACAACCTTCCATCCAACTGGAAATTGTCATAGGAGAGGAGACATATGTTATAGGACGGGGGCTGTGTACAGTGGTGTACGGGTTATCTTGACCCCCTTGGAGAAAATAAACCAGATCCACAGAGAGACAGCCAGAAATGACTGACATCCCACTCATCTGGAAGGAGAGAAATGTGTGTGTTACCAGCGCAGTGTGTCCGGTCTGCATTGCCTCCAAGGGCTCAAAGTGTATTGGGAAATTGTACTGTATAGTGTGTAGGTGTGTGTTTAGGGTTGGGCAATATTTCAAATATTCATATATTCAATGAATATATTTGCAATGACGTCAGTAGCAAAAAAACAAAAACAAAAAAAAAACAAACAGATGAAATAAGTTTCATGTGAGTCAGTTGTCAGACTGTCAGCTTAAATGATTTGCTTTGTGTATTCAAAAAAAAAAAAACTAAAGATAAAGTTCCATTGACGTATTTTTCATGTATTAACATGTTTTTATATTACTGAACATAAATAAAAAATGAATCATGTTTTTCTTCATTGTGTTAGCTTAGTGAAAAACAATGTTGAAAATATCCCTTTTATTAAGATCTCATTATTTTAACAAGATGTTCACTGTATTATGAATCATTTCTCAGTGAAATTTAATATTAAATATGGGAAGAAATGTAGGTCAATACTTGATTAACATTTTTTCTTTAAAGAAGTATCATAAAAAAGATATTTTAAGAAATATCAGAGCCTACACAAAAAATAAGACATCTAATATTGTTAGAAGGATGAAAAATCTATAATATCATGTTAATATATAGTAGTTTTTATAAATATATATATATTGGCCATCACTAGTTGGTGTTCTCATTCCCTCTATAGACTGACAGGCACTGTGATTTCGTTTGTATGTTATTTCCTTCCTATTTATTCCCAGCAGTGTCAAAACAAAAGAGAAATCCACAAAATCAGAGGTATCACAGGAACTAGATTTCTTCCTTTCTTTAGCTGTCTATAAATGGCTTGCATTTTAATCCTTTTAATTATGGATTCCTGCTACAATTACCTCAAATTGAATTACTGCACAAACCTCAGAAGAATACATTACAGAAATCAAGAGAACGAATCTTCAGCCTAATGGAGGACAACTCTGCCAAGGATTTAACCTCCCTATCCCAATCTGTCCTGTTCCAAGTTGTGGTCCAAACACAAGTGGTACTGAAATATTTAGACAGACTAAAAGCTTGTACGGAGTCTCCGTAGCCAAACAGGACCACACACACGCTCGCTCGTATTCGCACACAGTTCCTCTTATCCTCTGAAACGCCGCTCTTCCACAGGGGGTGACTTGCCTGGCAGGCATGCGACTTGTTAAATAATGGGGGGTAAAATGGTGAAGGGGCCCAGGGAGGAACTCTGAGGCACTCCTCTCGCAAAAGGCCACGTTTGCGTGTGGGGAACGAGGGGGAAGTCTCTGGTGCATGTTAGCAGCTGGCTGCCAAGGTCAAAATGGCATCCCACTTCCTCCGCTGCATTTCCCATGTTCTCTGGAGAGAATCCATCGAGCCATGAGAGACAGTGAGAGTCTTGTGCTAATCTCCTCAAACCGCCGCTGACCTATCTCTCCCTCCCTCCCCATCTCAGCTGCTCTGTGCCGTGCTAAATGAGCTGCGTTTTAACATGAAAAATGAAGTAATTACTTGACGTATCAAAGTGGTTAATTGCGTTGCTGGATGTGGGTCGCTCGCCTAAAAGGATGAGGTTGAGGGGGTGAATGTAAAGGGATGACAGACAAAGATAGAGAGAGGAACTCAGAGGGAGAGAGAGAAGTGCAGATGTCAGGGGACAAAGTGGCATTATGACAGGATTAGACCGGGTCTCCAAATCGACCACAGCCTCTGGATGTGAAAACTAGCACATGCTCGCTCCTCGCAAACGCTTTCTAATATCACTAACAACTTTAGTCAACATTGCAGGCATTAATCAACACTCTTTTGTGTGTGAAAGCCTCAATAATTTGAATCTTTTGTAATTCTAAAAGATGAAACTAGTTATTAATGGTCACTCATGAACAGAATCTGCACTGGCAGAAAGTGTAGCAGATTTCCCAAAAAAAATCAACTACATGTTCATTTATTAAATATATTTACTGATAGGTAGGGTTGGGAAATGAAATGAGGTCAATTCAGAACCAGTTCTGCTTTTAAAATCAATTAAACGTTTTTTTTTTTTTTTTTTTGGTATTCAATGCTTCCTGTAAAGTAATTGTAAGTGGAATTGTAATGAGAATAACAACTATTAAATTCCTTGTGGTATTCCACTAAATACACTATGTTTCGAAGTTAATAAATCAAAGATTATTTTACATTTTACAAGAAAATGCTACTTCAGTATTTCTATTTCACAATTTCACAATTAATTGAATATGTTACTTGGCAAATTCTTTGTAATTATTTGTGAAAGTCATTCGAGATGAAAATTCCATCAGGGCCAGCTAATGGAGTATTGAATACTTTATGTAAATCACTGTTATATTCACCTTCCTAAAATAAAACCATATCAAATGATTTTGTCCAAAGCCATCATTGTTGGCATTATTTGATTGAGAGGGTTGAGAAAGCATTTAATAAGAGGCCACGATCTGCATGTGCACAGGACATATCAAACTATGGTTAAAAACACGCCAGTAATTAGTGGTAAAAGGGCCGGTGCTTTGACACTTCTAATTGTGTTTGTTTAAAGACCTGCACTCAAGGTCCCTGGGAAATTCATTAGATAAAGAAAACAACCTCACTATCCTACGAGTGTCAAGGGTTTGTACAAAGAACTCAAAACTCTACAGAACTAGTTAATTAGTTCATTCTCCCCTTCATCCAATGTCCACCACTACAAGAGTCTGGAGGTTAACCACCGCGAGCAGATCCTCAAGAAATGAAGCAGCTTCCAGCTCCCATCGGCCCACCTGCTTTCATTCCCATCGTACGGAAAATGACAGGCCCTGTACGTGTTGATTGACAGCTCATTGATCTCCTCTCCCGTCCACTGTGTCAAGCGTTTCCGGAGACAAAAAGGCACGGAAAACCTTTTCTTTGGCGATGACAGATTATACTCTCTACGATGGAGTTGTTAAATACCCTGTGGAGGCGACGTCGGGGAAAATATCAAGTAGCTTTTTAATTCAGTGAGAGAAATGTTAAACAGGACGTGCAGCGGATGGCCAATCAAACCTGACACGTCTAAAGCTCAGGATGTAAACAACAGAAATCACAAATTCCACCTTGACAGCTGATGCCAGACATCTTTCATCATGGAAAACACCAACGTACATATTAACAACTCATCTGTTAAGAGGGACGACAGCGTTCCCTGCACTGAAATTCAGGAGTTTTTTTTTAGTTGTCACTGACTGCAGGCAGAAACGAACATACAACACAACCAGCTAAACATTTGCAAACAAATCACTCGATTCATGTTTTTGCTTTTTATGAATCAGTTAAACCAATTTCCGAATCTGAATGAAGCAATCACAGGAGTCAATGGTCTGAATCAGAGGCTGCATTGGCTTGGATTCAACTCACTGGCTCAGAGAAACGCAAGTTATTAAGTCCATCTCAGAATGAGCGAAAACCACTACTGTGTTGTATACCTTTAGTAACACAATGCTAATTTGTAAGATTAGTGAACTTAACCTGTTAACTTTCACCCCCCTTTTTTTAGCATAGATCTGAACTTAAATGGTTATAATGAATTCTTGCTTTGGAATACAG
Organism: Squalius cephalus; assembly: GCF_949319135.1. Taxonomy (NCBI): domain Eukaryota; kingdom Metazoa; phylum Chordata; class Actinopteri; order Cypriniformes; family Leuciscidae; genus Squalius; species Squalius cephalus. Next base: position 40,122,751 of record NC_137131.1, read on the forward strand.
ACATAAGGTCGGTCTCTTTTTAAAGAAGACACTAAGCAGAGTATTGCAGAAGTGGAACAAAAAGGTTGTGGAAAAAAAGGTTATTGAAGTTTACGTTTACTATAAAGCAAATCCCTGCTGAAAAAAATCCAGCAAAAACCAGCATTAATTCCAAGCTGGTCCAGGCTGGTTTATGATGGTTAGTGCTGGTCTAGCTAGGTCAGTTATTTGTATGCAAGCAGTGTTTTGGCGACAATCATTGTTTTTGCTTACATATTTCTATTTTCAACATTAATGATGTAAAGGAAAAACAATATAAGATTAAAACATGATTTATTAAGATATATTATTATAACTTTGTATTTTTTTTCCCTCTGTTTATAGAAGAACTGAAAATTGTAATTGTTTTAGTTGTGATTATATTATTAATCAATGTCATCTGAAGTTTTAAACAAAGTAAAAATAAAATCAAACTTGTGAAACATTTCAAAGGTTTAAAGGATTTGTCTCCTGTTTCAAAGGACCTAGTTAAAAAGAGAACAGTTAAAGAGATTGTGTACATTGCAAAACAAAAACCTTTAGAGATATGAAAACAAAGAAAAGCACCAAATGACAGCATAATCATGCAGTTTGTTCAATAACAGAGTTTATGAGAAGAGCTCTTGCTAAGAAAGAGCTATTGATAATGAAAGCTCAAAATTGAAAGTTGCTGTTTTTAAAGACTTTAATGGTCTTTAATGAACTCTCATTTCAAAATCCAGCTGTCAGTCACTGATCCCAAAAAGTGGACATAGTAAAAGGTAAGTCATTGCAGTCAGGAGCATGAATTGTAGTCAGTAGTGATATATTGCAAACTATTGTTGAATGAGAACTGATTCAACCAAAGTCAAGGGGCAAGTGGCCAACTAAAAGTGACATTATGAAACACTGACTTCAGTGTTAAACAGACTTCAACAACTTTTAACACATATGCAAGTTTTGTTGTGGTCTTGCTGGAATCATATAAGCACCAAAAAAAAACCAAAAACAAACACACCCGCTTCTCATGCTGGGAACCAGCAAAACAGCATCCCATGCTGGGAACCAGCATGCAAAACATACCTTATTCTGGTGACCAGCATGGCTGAACTAAAAATTATGTATTTTATGCAAAATGTATATTTTACTAAATAATTTGGACTCTGAAATTGCTATAAAAACAAAGCCACATGTCTAACCAAGATGTGTTCCAAATTTGAAGTAGATACCACAAAAATTTTGACTAAATTCAGAATCCTCTCAGTAATACTGTAGGATGACTGGGATGTGACATTTGGGGTGTGAAGCTGCTGAAAAATTGCAAATACAAGGAAAATATATTCTTACCTGTTGATGCAGTCGTAGAAGGTACAGCACATGTAAGAGAACACAAACAGGGAATTGTATTAATTTTAATGCATTTTCATTCGTACATTAATTTCCTCTTAGGCCTTGTCCACACTAACACGATTTTGTTTGAAAACATATCTTTTTCTCTCCATTTTGGCCGTTTTCACTTTGTAGTGTGGAGTGTGAAAACCTAGGGAATTAAAAACCATGATGTAAGTTTAGTCATGTGACACATATTGAACCCACAGATATTCATGTTTATTCCAGTGTCTGTTATTTGGTATTCACTTTCACACAGTTGCTAAAATATGTTACTTTGCACACTTTTCATATCACGGTCCTGCAAAGATGACAGAAAATTCACTCGCATTTGCTGTCCTGCGGCAAAACATGAGATCAGTTGCGTTTTAGACCAAACATATAATGGTGAGTGAGTGTGACCTGAACGCATCAGCGAATGGTGAGATATTTAGCTAAATAAAATGATCCTGCCAGAAGAATTGCGTGACAACTTGATTATGTCTCGTTTCATCTGTAAGGTGAATTTAGCGTTTTCCGACATATCAGTGTGGTTGAAAAACTTTTGGAAAACGCTTGAAATCGCTAATGGGACGGAGAGCGTTTTAAAACGAAAACAAATGAGAGTGCCACTGGCATTTAATTTCTGTCACTTTTTATTGTCTGCGACATTCAGAACAGATATTACAGCTGACGTGCAGTCGACTGATTTGGTGACGCCTCTCAGACATCTCGTACTGTGTGTGTTACCACCTCAACCCTTGGCATTAGCATGTGCTAAACATATTTCTGGAGCCTGCTGCTTGGCTCATGCATTAATTAGGTGTGGCGCTCATCCGTAGCTGAAAGGCGTAAATGAATTTGTCTGTTTGTTTTGGGTAAACCTGGCAACATCTGCATGCAGAGTGTTATGACAGACACCTCAAATGCTCAACAAAAGGACTGCTGCTAACAGATTAGCAGGGTAGGATGTTATTACAGGACGTTACCTCAGAATACATGTAGGGATGAGAGATAGCCATAAGCTCGCAAGAGGAAAATGATACTGCTCAAAGCTTGCTCTTTCTACCCTCGAGAGATTTAAGGGAGCAATGTACAGTAAGTATCAACTTTGTCTCAGGTGTTTCACCTAGAATTTCTTAGAAAACACAATAATAGACACAATAGCAAGTTATTTACATTTACACTTAGCAGACTCTTTTGTATAAAACAACTTACAAATGAGGAACATCACAAAACAAGTATCATACAAGAGCCACGAATTATCACAGTACAGCAAAACAAATATTGAACTCTCATTAGAGTATTAGTAGATTGTTAGGTTAGGGTTTGGGTTAGTAGAATAAGTTGACATGTAGTTGCGAAGTCACTTATAGTCAGTAGAAAGTCTGTTAGGGGAGCAACAAAATAAAGTATAAACTGATATTAAGCAGACAGTCTACTAATACTCTAATGACTGCTAGTTGACATAGTTACTTATAGTTAGAATGCCTACTATTGAAATAAAATGTTACCAATAATATAAATTGAGATCAATTGGAAAGCAAATGGACACTCTAGCTTCACATAATTTCCCTCCTTAGAAAAAAAAACACGGCAATGATCACACATGTTGTCTCAGAAGAGTAATCTCCAACTGTGCGCAAATCAACCAAGATACCAAGTCTGAGGTCTCAATATAAAACTTAAATACGAACATTTCTCATTACATTTTTCCATGATCAAATAGTCTGAACTACAGTATCCACATTCATTTTATTGCTCTATACACTTAATGAAGAGAAATATTGAGATTTTGTTGATACTTTAAATGACACAATTATGAAAACTGGAGAAACAAACAAAAAAAAAATCACAAATGAGGAATTTGGTTTTCTCAGCTGCTACTTCTAGACACCAATTGGATTACATGGAGAGCACTGATACTTTAGTTAGATTTTTTTGGGTAATCCTAGTCTCCTCCAATGCCTCAAATTGTGCTCATATTTGACAATGTACGTCTGCAATCAAATATCAAATATCTTGAAAAATCTAGTGCACAGCTTGTACAGGATTTACTTACATTGAGGTGCTTATAATTAGGCTCAGATCATAAAACATGGCAGCACAGACACAAAGTATGGTACATCAACACAATGGGACTAAAAATAAGCATATATAACAGTATTGGCATACTGTATAGAATGTGAATATACTCCTACAGTACGTCAACAAGACTCATGTGTCTTTTTATTTCTCTTTAAAAAAAAAAGCAGGAGAAAAATCTAAGAATGTGTTAAGAAAACATTATCGATCAAACATTTTGGGTCAGTAAGTTTTAAGTATTAAGAAATGAATACTTTTATTCAGTAAGGATGTCTTATATTGATCAAAAGTGACATTTTGTAAAATATTAATATTTTAAATAAAGGCTGGATTAATGGCTGCTGAAATTTCAGCTTTTGCATCACAGGAATAAATTACATAAAAATAAATAAAACTATTATTTTAAATTATAATTATATTTCACAACATGAATGTTTTACTGTATTTTTGCTCAAATAAATGCAGCCTTGGTTTGAGTAAGAGACTTCTCATGTGTGTGTTAAACTGGTTGGTATTGAGCAGATCTTATTCTTAAGCCTGTAGTATAGGAAGTCAGTCTTCTTTTAAAGAAAGTGACTTAAAACATGAGTGCTACGAATCAATTCCACAGGCAACACCGTTTTACCTTCTGTCATCACTGCTCACTGACGTCAGGCGTTTGTTTGAGGTGAGCATCAAAGCGTCTGGTTCATTTTCATTCCCTCGCCAGCAGTTTCCTGTGTTTCTGCATGCTGTGCGAATGTGAGAGGTTAGGCTGTTTGTGTGAAAGAGTCATCATGCAGGGCGCCGTGGGGTGGATGAGTTTAATAAAGATCAGACTCATTTACATCCTCAGAAGAAAGCTGAGAGATCACAGCACACACAACAGTTCCGGTGAAACACAGCCACCTGAACTCACCGCTAAATATGCAACCACCACACACTTTCACAGGTGTGTATAAGACACTTTGGGTGTTGGCGCTGCAGTACATGGGTTAAAGATCATGGACTGGTCACTGAAAGTTTGTATGTTTGAGTTATCACTATTGTCTCCTTAAGCAACTTTCATAGATAGATATTTAATGGAGTGTTGTTTTGAGAATCAACTTTGTATCAGATGTTTCTCCTAAAATTCCTTTAGGAAGAGAATTCAAACACACACATGAGAATGAATGTGAATAACATTTTCAATTCGGACTTGAATTTGATATTGAGACATCACACTTTAGATTGCAGACTTTGGTATCTTGGTAAATTTGAGCACAGTTTGAGACTAGCATCTGGAATGTGAAATTACTGGAGTCTTTTTTCAGGAGAAACATCTGATAAGCAGGAGACAAAAGTCTCAATTTGTTCTCCATTCAATCTCGTTTCGGTCTAGGAGAAACAGCTAAAGAGATCTCAAGTGTGGTTTTCCTCAAAAGACATTTAACCCCAGGATGTTCCTAAGGGGTTTGTCCATGTACAATAAATTGTTGTGAATAAAAGTGTTGGTTAAATAACTTCTCACTTAGTTAGTTCATCCATTGTGCTTTTACTGTTTAATGACTCATACTAGTCTGCACATCAATTTTGGTCTTCTCCAGGACAACTATATCCCAAATCTTTCTTATTTTAGTCATTTGTTCCCTTATACCAATGGTCTGAAACGAGGATCACTGTCCTGTAGAGTTCATGCGAAATGTGAAATAAGTTCATGCAAATTGAACGTGACCGGAGACGACAGAAAAAGATACGGAGAGTACCAGCTTTCGTTTCTGCTCTGACTAGCCGAATGCTGTGATTGTGTGTTAGAAATCAGGAATGGTGAGAGAATGTTGTGCTTGGTACATTTTTCATACAATGGCAGTGCATAGTTTATAGTAGATCAATCTCCAAAAAGAACCAAAAAACACCATGAACAATAGAGGAGACTCATGGGCTACATTATGTCTTCCATAGACAGAGTAGTAAAGTAGTAAAGAGTAGTAAAGTTTGTAAAAGTATTGGGGTCTTGTATCAGGTTAAAGATGTTTTAGACTGTTTTTCATTGCATATGTTGTACAATTCCCTAATACTCCCATATTTTGGATACTGCACAGAAGTCTGGGGTAATACATACCCTAGTAACACAAGATCTCTGTTTTTGTTACAGAAAAAAGCATTAAGGATTATCAACAAGACAGGCTACAGAGAACCCACTAATAGTTTATTTGTAAAGTCTCGACTTCTAAAATTCAAAGATTTGGTTGACTTGAAGATTTTGATTTTTATGTGGAAAGCTAAGCAGAGAGTTTTGCCTATGGTCTTACAAAATTTATTTACTTTTGTATCAGAGGAAGATGGCCATAGAAGGCAATATCATTTTAAAACTCTTTTTGCACGTACTACACAAAAACAGATGTGTGTGTCTATTTATGGAGTTAAACTATGGAACACCTTGGACAATGAACTGAAGTGCTGCAAAAGTGTTTGTAAATTTAAGAATTTGTATAAGAAAAAAATACAGGAATGTTACAAGAAAAATGATGACTAAACACGCTTAAAATGATGATAATTAAGTGTAAAGATAGGTATTACTGAAAATACTTGGTGTTTGGGGTGAGGATTGGGGTTGATTCATTTATAAAGTAGCTGTTTTTTGTTTTATTTTTGATGTGCACAAATAAGCGACAGGTACTATAAGATTTTCTTCTTCCTGTTCCTTTTCTTTTTTTTCTTTTATTCGTTCATGCATGTAATGAATGAATGAATGAATGAATGAATGAAGTTATGTATGACTTGTGCAATAAATAAATAAATAAGTATAGAGAAGAAAAATTGTCACTGAAAATGAATGAAAGTTTCTCGTTTTGTTGTATACAAAAGGTAAGGGGGTATAAACCAAATACACAAACATTTATTTTATTTAATTGTTGATTGAATCTATTATATAAATGCATTTAGTTCACAATAGCACAGAGTAGGGATCAATCTTAAATTGATTTTCAAAAGAGCCAAATCATTCTCCCCTTTTTGTTCTTATCATTCACGTTTGCCAATGAAGCGTCTTGCAGCGCGGTTTCATTAAATTCAGTTAGGAATCCAGAGCGATTCCATCCCTGAATATAAATGTTATTTTCAATTAACTTCCCTGCTAAAAGACAAGGCAACTAGCCAGAGCTTATTATCTGAGACCCTGGGCGCAGACTGAAACATTACCATGCTGGGTCTGTACGCTGGTGACCTCAGACTCAGGTACACTGTATATTATTCCAAAACGAGGGGAAAATGAATTATCCTGTTGAATGAATTATCTGTCTGCTTAAGTCAGATGTTTTGGAGAAATGCCAGATAGCAAGTGAAACATAACACAGTGGGTTATGATTATCAAAAACGCACAAAAAAACCCAAACAAACAAAAAACTCTGAAATTTAAGTCGAGTCGTAACGGAGGACGAAAAGGTTGTGCCGTGACACTGAAGAGTTTTGCCTGACAGTGAATTTTCAATGCCAGACGATAGCATGGGCAGTAAAAGTATAAATGTCAGATCTTGCCATTTAGCTGCCGGCCTCTTTAGTATCGAATTCTCTGGGCTGAATGTTTGCTGTGCAAGAATAATTCACTGAAACAGCAGTCTAAAAAATAATTAGAATTGCAATACAATAGTTACTGGGATCTTTCTGATTTCTCATTGAGTTCACCAAGTAAGTAGACTTGAGCTCTGTTCCAAAACCAAGTGAGCAGCCTACCTAGGCAGCATTGTAGGGAATAACCTTTTTCATGCTTTGTAGAAAATGCAATTCCAGGGAAATTAAGTAATATGAACTTATAGTTCCTTTAATATCAAAATGCTTAGCAACATCTTAATGTCTCGATGTCTAGGCATTTTGAAATCACTCACTTATGGTTTCTAATAAGATGATGCTTAAGAAGAAAAGCGTCTATGTAGGCAGATCAGTAGGTTTTGTTTTCCCATCAGGAAATACAAATACATCTTAAAATAAAAGATATAAAAGAAATTGCATTTCAGTCCAGAAGTAGTATATTCATTTACATGATAAATTCAAAAAGCATCACACATATGATGAAAGCACATAGCCCACCCATGGCTTTAAGTAATCCATCCTGCAGAATATCTCACCCTCACAAATGGCTTCATTCATTCTTTTATCTTTCACAAAGATTAAGAGTCTCCTATTACTTGCACATTAGGACAGAACAGTTTTGCTAAATGGACTACTATTTAAAACACTGCTCCAAGCCCATCTCTCTCTCCCCCCCCCACCTTCATCAGCGCCGGCCGGTGCTCGTCCCTGTACAAGATTAAAGAAAAATAAAAATTCATAGCCTTTGATTAATCCGGATCTTTATCCACAAAGGATCATACGTCCCAGAGGGTGTAGGTTTTATGTAGATCCGCATCCACAGAGCCAAATATCAATATTACCTCCCAACTCTGCCCTAAATGTGGAACAGAAGTTCAGACGCACATAATCTTTAAACATGTTCATACAATAACTGCATATTGGATCCTTCTAATGTGATTAATTAGTCTACACCGTGTTTGTCGGGCTTGGAATGTCACAGTAATAATAGTGCAATCGATTGTACAGTAAATAAGAGTAAATCACTCATTTAATAATGTACAGAAAGTAGTGCACTCATTCACGCGTTACATGGGATTTATTGACGAGAGGAGTGATTTAATTAAGCCACCTCCGTATAGCAGCTCATGGTTTGGAGTAATGGATGTGATTTCAAGATTTCACATCAGAAACTCTGAAGAAAATGCCTCAAACTAAAAGCTATTCCTTCAGCTTGGACTGTGTATGGCCCTATGAGGGCCAAACAGAATCTAGAACAATTCAAATATGATTTGATTCATATCGCCGCCCTAGAGCTTAACGGCCTTTTTAGCATGAAAAGTATGTAAAAGAAGCTCATTTATGTCAAGAAATCAGCAAGATGGTCTCCTAGCCTGAGAAGGTCCCTGTAAAACCACCAAACCAGACCAGCCTGGTTTTGATAACCTCGGGCTGATTACAATAGAATAGTTCCAGTTCACTTGATTCGGTTTGTGCTGCATCTTCAATTCAATTTGACAGAAAAGATCAAATAAAGGCGGAAATATTTGCTGACAGGCCTTTAGCACCAGCACAGTGACTCCATAAGTGTGTCCTTTGGCTCTTTGACACTAGTGACAATGTCATGGCATGCCACGTTTTCAGTTCTTCCGCATGAGGAGATGATAGACGCTTTAACTCAAGGGCAAATCCAAAGCGCTACAGATGTTTTACTCTCAAAACACCAGCTCAGCTGAATGAAGAGGTCAAAACCTACTAGTGCAGCCACGTCTAGCACTATTCATCACAGATCAGAGTGGTCTGTCACATGGCGAGACTCTACAGAGATATCAGAGCCGCGACGTGCCGGAGCCTCCAGCCTTCCACACACCGGGACACGAGCCCAAACCAGCAATCTGCTGCGGGAAATGAAGCCTGATTCCTTTATACAGTTTGACTGATTAGAATCATTCGTACATACACAAAGACCTCGAGTTCTAACCAGCCACTGAAAAGCGCAAGACGAAGACAAAAACCAAGCTCTGCGGAAGGCAAGAGTGATTAAGAACAATGGAACAAAGAACAAAACAAAAAGAGACTAAGTGGAGTCATCAAGAAATGGTGCATATGTCAATGCCAGATGGCTGCATGTGCAGTGGGCGACGGTCTTGACACAGATTCTTTTCGGAGTAAACAGCTGGACTATTTCTGCGTCAGGAGCCATGGTAGTCTTTGCGTTGTATTTACACAGCCACAGAAGGCCCCTAAGGATTGTGGGTTTTGTAGCGAACCCCAGCTGTTGCTCTCTAGTGTCTCTTTACGGCGTATGTGTCTGTGTACACATCGTATAGTGCTGCCAAGTATGTTCTCTTTATCGTAAGTTAGCACAGGCTGAGATAAGTCATATTTCAGAGCAGGCTTATCGTGGCGCACACAGCACATCCTTTGGCTTCGTATCGCCCAGAAACTGCAAACAGAAGCATGAGGATGTGTGCGGTGTAGTTGTTCATACGGAAATGCGCTTAAACGGGCAGCATTTTACACTATACTGTACCACCCTTTTGTTTTTGCTGCTGTACATTTAAAGGATTAGTTCACTTAAAAATGAAAATTCTGTCATTTACTCACCCTTGAAGGTTTGAAGAATGTCAGTAATCAAAGAGTTGATGGGCCCATTGACTTCCATGGTATTTTTTTTTTTTTTTCAACTATGGAAGTTATTTTTGTTTGTTTGTTTCTGAAATAAATCTATAATGCTCAGCAAGGCTGCATTTATCGATCAACAATACAATAAAAAAAATATATTGATTTGAAATATTATTACGATTTAAAATAATTGTTTTCTACTTGAATACATTTTAAAATGTATTCCTGTGATCAAAGCTGAATTTTCAGCATCATTCCTCCAGTCTTCAGTGTCACATGGTCCTTCAGATATCATTATAATATGCTGATTTGCTGCTCAAGAAATATTATTATTATTATCTATAATTATCATCAATGGCGAAAACGGTTGTGATGCTTAATATTTTTGTGGAAACTGATACATTTTTGTTTCTTTGGATGAATAGAAAGTGGAGAGTGGAATGGAAAAAAGCTGTGCCTTTCTATTCCATTAATCAAAGAAATAATCAACAGAATAATCAATTATCAAGATAATAGTTAGCTGCACAGTTATAAACAATGCTTAATTACAGCACCTTCCTTCAACAACAGCCTCACGATATTCAATAAGAGCTCTGGGGAGGGAACTTTTCAAGACAGCAGCACTGATGTGGCATTTCATTTACGCAGAACCAAAGCTTAAACCCCAAAACTAACATAAAACATTAACATTCTTCCCTTGAAGCGCCGCCGTCTCCTTCAGGAAATGCAAATCCAGCTGAGGTGTTCTGTAAACATCTGTTTAGCGCTAACGGTGAGTTGTGAAATTTAGTTAAGCGAAGACAGCGAAGGATGTCAGTTGGGCGTGCTAGACTTCAGGAATGCATTAACCCCACTTTCGGCATTCCAGAGTGTGCCCGCTCCTTGCATGCCAGCAGGCTGAATCTGACAGGTTTGACAGGCAGGGGAGGCTCACGGTGCCTGGGAATCGGTAGTAGGGAGGGCGAAGAGACAGTCGAGGGAGAGGCGACGCATCTTGCTAAGAACACCAATTACCAAAACTGCTTCTGTTCATGTGTTCTTATTTCAGGTGCCCTGTCACGCTGCTTTTCAGGAGAGCAAAGGAAAACTTTGTGAGATTGTTTCATTTACGTTAAGGGCTATTTAGAGGGAATGTCTCCGCAGATGTAGACGGCACTGTAAACATGAGAACAACCGCAAATCGTAAAGAAACAAACATGAACTCTTTCAGTCTGTACCTGTCACTTATCTCCTGCACCGCTGTTGAATATGTTATTCGGAGGCATAACCACAGGCTCTCTCTCACTCTGAATGCACGCTCGTTTGTCTTCGTCTCCCTCTCCGCAAGAGAAGCCGGCCCGGTGGAAAGCTCCGCAGTCCAAATCATCATCATTTCATAAATGCCTGAAGGCAGCGTTTGAGGCACTGGACAAACATGAATATTAATTATCACACTAGGGACCAGAAGTGATGTGCTGGAAAACACTGTAGCTTGCTCATATGATAGAGAGAGAGAACTCTGGTCAAAACCTATAACGTGGTTAATGATATACAAATGAAAGATCAAACGTCAAACTTACAAGGCTGTAGAAAGGTCTGCTGGATAGAAGTTATTTGTAGGCCTGAAGAACATGTTATAGTAATGTCAAGATATTTACTTCAAACAGAAGCTGTTTGTGCTCTTAAAATGAACAAGAAATCCATTGCATGTTCTTGGCCTTGTTGTGCCCAATGTGGGTTTATTGGAAGAGATATTATACGTGTGATGTGGAGCATACAAATAAATACTTTCCTACATTATCTATTCATCCATCCATCCATCCATCCAATAATCTTTTATAAAACTTTTATAATATGAATTGCAGGTCTGCATCCTGTTTGCTCCCTCAAATCAAATTTAGTACAAATTCAGAAACTAAAGTTGACATTTAAGGTATTCTCAATTCAATTCTGAATGGTGCTTAACCCTGGTCTGCAAGTTCTAGTGTAAAAGTGTGACAATGTTGTATGTTTAATTTGTTCCACTCATTTCCATCACCTTTTCTTATGCACGATTTGGAATATCGCATTAAAAAAAATGCTGGATGGAAGATGTGCATAAATTCAAAAAATGTACACACAGTATATAACGAATGTGCTCAATTGAGTCAGCTCAGCTAAGAAGCATGTGCATAAACTACGATGGAAACACATTTACCGAATGAATTCCTCAATGCACATCAAAAAAGTAATGTGACTGCGCGACGGGACGGCATAACTGGACTAACTAGCGGACCAATCTCGTTGCACAGCACCTGAAATGCAGTTTTGGTCATTCTGAATTACCCGAGCAAAGTCTGTTATCAAAGTGGTTCAGTATAATTACCTTCCAGAACTGTCTTACACGACTGCGTTCCCAAACAGCAGCATCTGCCTCCGAAAGCAAGATAACATGACCACATTTATTGCGTTTCGCCTGCGCGCTCTGAGGCGCAAATATACTAAATGTATTACTTACAGTGGCTTCTCTTACTTAATGATATTTAGCCGGTTTAGTTCTCTTTGACTCTTTGATGGATGGAAATGGTGCTTTATTCGCAAATGCTTTATGCAATATTTTATTTTGGCACAAATTAAATTTGCGCTTTTGACATAGCTGATGACACTCTTGCTAAAAGCAAATTTCTTTTTGTGTCTCTCATCTCATGCCAATAGCATCTCCACTTCTAGTTGTAAACACCCCATCCGTCTTAATCGCACTACAGGAAGTAGATCAGCGTCTGTGGAGGTGAATGAGTCCAGCGCTGTAGGACATTAGTGCCAGATAAACCATCTCTCTTCTTGTCTGTGATATTCATCTAATGCAGATACCCTCTAAAGTAAATGGAAAATCAACTTTATCTATGTGATGGTGCGGACAGACTGAAGCGAAGCAACTGTTTGTGTAAATAGTGTAATTAGATCATCGCAGCTCTACATTACACATCTCTCGTAACTCCTCCAGGTCTGTTACTCACACAAATGTCAAAGTCAGTCCAGCACACTGTGACCCAACATGCCAAGCTTGTTACTCCTCTGTAACTGACCTGATGCAAGCAGCGATTCACACAAACTGTAGTATAAATGTGCAAGATTAAACCTAAAAGCATGAGATTAGTGTATGTGTGTATTCTATAATCAATTTAATTTTCAAGGAATGTTTCAACTGTCTTTGGAAAGTCAATGGGGAACAAAAGACATTTTCAAAATATCTTTTTTTTTTCTTTTTTTCTGTGTTCTACAGAAGTAAGTCATGTTGTTTGGAACAGGGTGGAATTAAATTTTTTGGTGAACTACCCCTTTAAAGTTGTCATACTGCTTCAGAAGAATACAGCTATAACTCATTTGGACTACTTTATGATACTTTTAATGGTGTGTCTGTCCCCATTCACTTTCATTCTAATGAGAAGAGCCCCTGGGACAGACTTCTCTTTTTGTGTTCCACGGTGGAAAATTGCACACTTGCCTCTGTATATTCTCTCTAATACGGTATGAAGAGATATAGTTCAACATCTGAATATGACTTGCAAATCTCTGGATAAGAAACATATTGTGTCAAAAAAAAAAAAAAAGTGTTCACAAATTATTTTACTTTCGTGATAATTAAACAGTTACGTGGGGAAATAAAAGGTAGGGTGAGCCTTGAGTTTTATCCATCAGGAATTGATTTGATGGTGAAAAGTGGTCAGTGAATGAAATTTAATTCAATGGGTGAAGAAGGTTTGATGATGTCAGCCGAAAAAGAAGCGGTAGAGTAAGAAATTACATTTTTGATGAAAGGTTCCTAAGACAATTTTTGGAATACCATACATTAAAAAGTCAATCGGGTCAATTTTGATACATTTATGTTGTCTTGAAACATGATTAAACTAACCCTTTGGCAACAAAGTCTGTTTTACGGCATGTTATACACTCCATGCGCATGCAGTACATGAATGAAGCAGCTTCTCGCTGACAGCATTTCTGTTGCGAAACATAACTGGAGCTCCATACAGAAAACACAGTGATTTCTGGGCTAATACATTGAGTATTTCATTTACATTTTATATCCTCCACTTACTCTATGTAACTTTGCAACTACATGTCAACTAACTCTCATTAGAGTATTAGTAGACTGTTAGGTAAGGGTTTGGGTAGATGCAAAGTTACTTATAGTCAGTAGAATGTCTGTTGGGGAGCATCAAAATAAATTGTTTGTAGCTATTAAGCAGACACTATAATACTCTAATGAGAGTTAGTTGACATGTAGTTGCAAGTTAAAGCTGCCGTCGGCAACATTTTTTTGATCATATTCAGTGAAATCGACACTATAATCCGACAGAACAACATAAATAAGGTGGTTTTAGAAAAAACAGAGCTTCTAACTCCACCTGGAGAGTGTTATTTGTTACTGTGACGGACGCGTTCACAGAAAATCAGGTACACACGCACTGATGAGCACGAACTCGATGGGAGGGTGCTCGCTGGTAGTGGGGGAGGGGCATGAGAGTTGTAAACATTCAAAATGTTGGCTAAGTCGACCCAACCTGCCAGACTTGCCGACTGCAGCTTTAATTATAGTTAGTAGATTTCTAAAATTTAGATTATTATAATTAGATTTCATCAAAGTGTTACCAGCATTTATTTTACTGACAAATTATAAATTGCATTAGGAGTAAGTGGAAGAGCAAAAATAGTGCTGAACCACTTCTGTAACTTGTATGAATGATCAGTGTGAATACTGAAACCTGATAATATGAGTACCAAAATAAACATGGCGTGAAACAGGCCTGAGGCTTCAACTGTATTAGATTTTCTCAGAAACTACTTTTACATATATTAAACCAAGAATATATCTACTTTTTTATTGTAGGCTGCAAATGTAATATGACATGATGAAATGATTCAACATCCAGAGAATCAGCTCAACAGCCGTCTTCTCCCCAAGCGTCCACTCCTTTCTGAATCTAAACCGTGAACTCCACATCTGATCGAGCAACTCCACATCTGATCGAGCAACTCCGCTGAGAGCGGTAGGTGGGCTGCATAAGTGTTTTGCTGTGTTCTCATGTTTGTAGCACAAAAAAGTGGGAAAAGTATGAGGTAGAACAAGAAAGAGACCTTGAGCTTCGGTGAGTTGTAGAAAGCTAAGCAAGGTGCTGGTTGACTGAACGCTACTTTTTTTTTTTCTTCTCTTTTCTTTGTCATCCGCAGTCTTTTTTCTCTAACTTTAGATTTTCAGCTGCTCTCATGCATTAGCGTCAAACACTGTCTTCAGGCCTATTGTGCTCAGAACAGAAAGAAAGAAGCAAAAACTGTTTACAGAAGGAAAACTGCTAACGCTGCCCACCCAACGTCCGTGACCTCATTGGATTCTCATTAAAAGCAGGTGCTTTATTGAGCATTTTGACTGCTAACAGCACCAGACAGAGGCCGGGAAAATCTCTAAACCTCCAAAGGTGCTGAATCAGATGGTTATTGGATAAACAGTTAAACTGGATTTGGTTTAAGGGCAGGGATGTTTACTAAAACGAAACATGTGCTTCTTATCTCACAAGCTTTGAACCATTACACCGTATCCTAACCAGACGTGACACGTCGCCACAACACGAGATTAAAGGTATCTTTTCCATGTTATTCAGTGTCTTGTCCTAACCAGTCAAAACGGCAATACGCAACAATTACATTTTAGAAATGGTTTCTATTTCTGCGACGTCGTGGTTGGAACAAGAGCACATAAAGTATGACAAAGATGATGTCCGGTACTATTTATGTGCTTTATTTAATGTTAAAAGTGCCTAATGTGAGTTTGAATATCATTCTGCATAACTTTTATAGCAATACTGAAAGCAACAGTGGATAATTCATCTCAGATCTAGAAAATAAATTAAAAGGAAACAATCTGTCAACTCTGAAACACACAAAAAAACTTTTTAAGTTACTCAGTAACTTTTAAATAATGTTAAAATTGTGTAATATTTCTGAACTTGATTATGTACTTATCCATTTTGTTGCAAGTGCCGTGTTACTGCAGAGAGAGACTCCGCTCTCACGCTCTTCAACATTTCAAACAAAGTTAAATATTGTGAAGTATAACCGTGATATAAATAACTCATTCTGGAATCTGTTTCTATCTTCTGTTGAACACAAAAGAAGACAGTTGGCAGTAGCCATTGACTTCCATAGCATTTTATTTTATTTTTTTCTTCTACAACTGTAAGTAGTCAATGGCTATCGTCAACGATCTGGTTACCAACATTCTTCAAAATAGAAGAAAGAAACTCATACAGGTTTGGAACAACATGAGGGTGAGGCAATGATGACAGAATTTTCATTTTTGGGTGAACTATCCCTTTAATTGATCTGGTTCTGGTGTCATCAGATCAGTGATTTATCACTTTATTCAGGTCTCCTCATTTTCTCACCTAACAAACTGTGAGCGATTAGACATTACTCAGCTGTCTAAAAACCACAGAATGACTCCATTACACGAGGACAAGAGATATAGCATTCAACAAAGCAATTACAGATAGGCTTTTAAGGCACTATGTCATGCGTTTGGGTTTTTTTTAGCAGCGTGATTGGCTTTCATTTGATGCACGGCAGTCATTTTTCACCTCTGATGTTTTCGGTGACCTGTGTGTGGAGGTGGAATGCACCACACGGCGACTAAAGGCTATTTATTTCTCACAAATTAAAGAAAACCGGCTCACTAGCAAAAGCAATCAGCCTCCTCGCGGGAAGGAACGCAACTTGTTTAATTTGACATGTTCATGTAAGAGTAAATCACGTACAAGGCAGCGTGTCACTCCGAACAGAAGAGTGTGATTCATGGGGGAGACTTCGTTCCTTTAACAAGATACCAGGATCAACTCTGTCAAAACTTGAAAGCGGTAAAGTGCCTCTGGTGGGAAATGTTAGTGCAGGTACATGAGGCACTTTGGTGGCATGAAAGAATTAACGCTTCTGCGGTCTGTGGCTCACAGCTTAAACACACAAGCCTGCGGTGATGTCAGAACACTGACTCATCATTCACAGACCTGTTCCATTATGTGAGAACATCTGACCACTATCTTCAGGCTGTGAATACAACACTCACAGCTGGGGTCATGTGTTTGCTAACATGGCAAGCAGGGTTGACAGCTCTTGTGCTCCACAAATGTGAATGCCGCTCCTCACTATGATCAATATTATTGTTTGGCACATTATACACATCTTTGAGCATATATTCATGGACACACATTGTAATATTCATCATGTTACAGAGTAAACACTAATATTATTTTTATATCATACCGTTTTATATTAGAGAGCATTAAAACATCCTAGTGTCATACGATATTTAGAATTATTCAGAGATTTAGCAATGAAAGGTTGCCTTTCTTCCTAGCCTACACTGTAAAAAAATGACATGATCAATACGTTATGACAACATAGGTTTTTACATTGCTTTAACTCATCAAAATAAGTTAAGCAATTTTCAACTTTGTTTTATGTTATACAAGATTACACTCATTATTTTAAGTCAGTTTAATGTAATTTAAGTTTAAATGACTTTAAGTCAAAGTTGAGTGTACTTTAAAATTTAAGGCAGCAGCTTTTTTTTTACAGAGTACTTCACATTTCAACCGATTTCACACATTTTAATCTGGCAATAGCTCATCTAGTAAAATGTGGACAATTTATGTAACAATAACAAGTTGTAACATTATAACTAATGTAAGTGATAATAAGTTATTTACTAATGATATCCTGTGTTGGATCAAGCAATGCATTGCAATCTTCTTCTTCTGAGGTAATTTACAGCATATTCTTCAAAACTTGATGAGAGGAATCTGATGAAGCTTGTTTTTCGAGTCATTCACAGGTTAGCGTGTGAATAGGCTGTGCGGCACGTGGATGTGGCCACATTACAAATAATGAGTTCAGACGATAAAGATCGTACCTCTCAATCATGCGTATCAGTTCAAATTAATCTTCATTTTGACCCCAAGCACAAAAGTCAAACTCAAAGTTTCTCAAAGAAAGTCAAAGATGTACAGTAAATCGCACACACTTCCTCAGCACATTAAGAATGATCACTGCTGCTTTTAAAATGCTGCAGTTTTCAAGGTTTGTTCCGTTTACTTCACATTTTCCTTATTCTACAACAACAACAAAAAAAAACATTAGCACATCTTTCATTCAGCTGTCCTTGCTGATTATCGATTGATGACACGTCAACTAGTGACAGATTCATCTTCACACAACTCGCTAAATCAAATGCAATATGCCTGAAGCTTCCAAACTAAATGATATTGGCAATGTTTTCAGACACTACTTGATGGCCTCGCACAACAGTAAGTTGCGTTAATAGTTAATACTGCAATAATAAAATTCAGTCAAACGCACAGTATTTATAATTCTCAAGTTCAGGAATCTCAAAACTCCCATTGTGAGATTTTAACTGCATTATAGTGAAAATACAACAGCTCAAGGCCATGCAACTTCTGTTCAGTATTCTTCATTGTATAAAGAGAATGCATATACACACACACACACACACACACACACACACACACACACACACACACACACACACACACACACAGATAAACTCCTACACTAGACACCCACACACACACTCTTCTCAGAAGACAAGCAAACACACAATAGCATAATGCAGGAATACTTGCACAGATACACCAAAACACACACACACACACACGCACACATCCGTTCAGGGAAAGCAAGAACAGCCGATTGCAAAAGGGCCTTTATACAACCTTTTTTTCCAATTCCAATTAATTCCAACCCGTGAAATGCTGTCCAATAATTTAATTCCTCTGGACGCTGCACTAAAGGAGAAATTATTTCCTTTTGTCATCAAGTGCATCTGAAAAGTCAACAGTCTACTGGGCTTCACACTTGAGGCTTGCTTACGAGCTGGCTGCAAATGTTAATGTGAGAAGTGCACTACAAACAACGCGCGCCAACAAGATCACAATATGGTGTGCATAATGACATGAAATGTATGTATATTAAAGGAAACTTCAGCATTAGTCCTTTAAACAGATTTGTTTTAATTATTTATTAGATCTGCAAAGGGAGGAAAAAAAAACTGCAGTTTGTCAGATTAGCAAGAGAACGCTTACACAGCTCTGGAAAAGGAGTTTAACACATCCTTTAAAAAGACTTTCTACAGTTTGTCAAGTGAAATTTCATTTATGCTGCGTTTAAGCACACGCGCCGGCTTTAAATGTTATTGCCGTGCAGAATCGCGACTGGTTAGTCGGGCAGATTAAATTGAATTTTCATCTCAAGCCGCTAGAAGTAGCTGCGCGAAGCATCTTGCAGGTTTGTTGACTAAAGCCGGTAAAGACGTGACTCAAAGGTTTCTGCACAGAAGAGTCTGCTCCTAAATTGTTATTAAGTAATTGTGTACTTAAATTTAACAGCTGACAGCTAACAGCTATTCAACATAATTCATTTTTGAGACAGTCAAACAGAAGGATGGACAAAACCAGTGAAATATCAACTGATGTGATAACTCTAATAATAAACTGTGATAATGTGAGAAATGTTGAAGGTGTCTGAATAAATTTTGGTTTGACTTTATATATATAGTATTTATAGCTGTATATAAAATCAGCAGAAGTCTATGGAATGTTCCCATTTAGATAGCTGAGTGTGAGTGTGTGTGTGTGTGTGTGTGAGAGAGCGTGTGTGTGAGTGAGTGAGTGAGTGAGTGAGTGAGTGAGTGAGTGAGTGAGTGAGTGAGTGAGTGAGTGAGTGAGTGAGAGAGAGACATATGTAGAAAAGAGTTGTAGATTTGTAGAATATAATAGAAAGATGAACCTGAGGCATATGTGCTGCTTTTAATTTCAGTTACACAAACTACTATTTAGTCTGGATAATTTCCTGTAATATGGCTATCCATAGTATACAGTATATCTATAGTAACTATCCAACCTTACAGCCATTAAAAGAACCTGCACAAATGAATATTTATGAATTTATGAATATAAAGTATCTGCACACTGGATTTGAACCCCTGCAAGTGACATTTAAAGCAGTGGCTGCTGAATTAAATTTCTTGGAGACATAGCTCTCGGCCTTCCAGCAGGATTGACGTGTGTGTGTGTGTGTGTGTGTGTGTGTGTGTGTGTGTGTGTGTGTGTGTGTGTGTGTGTGTGTGTGTGTGTGTGTGTGTGTCCACAGATACCAGAGCTACGCAACACACCGAGAGAACGTCTGAGCTCAAACACTCTCTCACCGCAAGGCTTGTACGTCTTGTACATGTGAGATATGTGAGATAGCTGACATTCATCTGAGACCTGCTGAACACTGAAGTTTCTTATTACTGGTGTAAAAGTGAGGTTTGTTCTAGTTATCATTCATAAGAGTTCATCCTGACTCACAGTGTTCACATAGTCTTCCATTTTCTCCTTTTCTCTTCCTTTCGCAGACACACTGCAAAAAAAAATTATCAGTATTCTTGTCTTGCTGTTTAATAAAAATTTCTAAAAATCCATAAAACACCTTAGAATCATTCACTTGAGCAGCAAATTCAAATTGTGTGAGTGAAATGTATTATTTTCTGTTATGCATTGATAATATAATATAACATAATATAATATAATTTAATGTATCCTTTATTATATTATATTATATTATATTATATTATATTATATTATATTATATTATATTATATTATATTATATTATATTATATTATATTATATTATATTATATTATATTATATTATATTATATTATGGCTTGGTTGAATTCTAATGTAGAATGTGATCTGTTATTTCTTGCAACCTTTATCAAGAAACCTTTATGACTATTATCATTGTTTGTGAGATCATGTAATATTTTTGCAGAAACCATGATGCATGATTCTTTGATGAATAAAAAGTATTATAAACCCCATTTATTTGAAATGAAAATCTTTTGTAACATTATACAAGTTCTTACTGTCACTTTTGACCAATTTAATGTATCCTTTATGAATAAAAGCAATTCTTTGTTTCATAAATAAATCAATCTTACTGACCCAAAACATTCAAATTATATTGTACCTAACCAGAAAACAATACAGTCATATAGAAATTCAATTTCAAATATGAAATCATACAGAATCATGGCACACATCAAAGTACCACGATATTACCATAATACCATGACTGCACCATGATGGGAACACTTTGAAATGGTACTGTATGTGGTATATACAGTAGTACCATGGAATTATTATGTGATACATCTCTATACTCAGGATCTGCTTTCTTTCTTTAATTTTAAGCATAATAGTTCATTTTAATAGTACTTGATACTGTTTATTAGACTGCACAGTGATGGTATTCTCTCTCTTTTTCTCTTGTTTATTCCCGCTCTTCTCAGCTGTGAGTCGTGGGCTCAGTTTGATTACTTCTCACCTCTTGCTCTCCCTCTGTCTCCACCTGTCATCCCTCCATCTGTCCCCATCCCTCTGTTCTCACCACACCCCTCCACACCTCCAGTTAATGGGCTCTTCCAGGTGCAGCCCACCCCCGCGACTCCCGTGGACCGACCCATCTCCACGATTATTTTTACTCTGTTCCTCAAGTGCCATGATGGATTATCCTTATAAAGTGATACCTGGACATTTTTAGCTGTACATCTATCTTTCTAAAGGCACATCCCAAATGCATGTGCCTCTTTGTCATCAAAGTGTCTCACATTTCCCATTATTTTCTGGCATGAAATATGATTTCCTCACAATCAGCCTGACTACACTGCAACAAAATACACATTAAGCAGGACACAGGACTAATAAGACATTACGGCAGTGAGAGATGTGATACCGCGAGCATATGATGAGAAAATCCACTGTCTACACGCCAAAGCCTCATAAAGCTGAACATACACACTCACACACACAGGAGCTGGACATGCTCCAAACACACAAGAGGATACAATTACCAGGGTGGCAAGAGCTGTGAGCCGTGGTAGAAAAGTGAACTGCAAACCATATGGCGGAGCACACATGCACACGCTTCCAAACAGACGTGGATATAAATACAGTGGAACAAGTATTTGGAAACTTCAGCTGCACTTCAAAATGTCCCTGCATTAAATAACAACATATCAAACCATAGAACAGCTTGACACATTTAGTTAAATATTATAAAATAAAAAAATAAAATAAAGAGTTGCACTCCTGTATGTGCAAATCAGCATATCAGAATGATTTCTGAAGGATCGTGTGACACTGAAGACTGGAGTAATAATGCTGAAAATGCAGCTTAGCATCTCTGGAGTAAATGACATTTTAAAATAATCTGTAATACTAGCAGTTGCTTTCACTCGTCCGTATATATTGAGTGGATATTCAAAATAAGCCTTTTACATTATTATAAATAAATATATAATATTATATATTGTATTTTAAAGCCAAGGCATTGGCCAACTGATGTCTAGAAACCAAAGCATTGGTTTAATTTGATTATTGCAATCAGGTAAACTTGTTTATATGGCCCATACCTAATCAGAAACAATCATATACCTAGATACTAATCATAATTATTATTATTTTTATTTTATTTTTTTGTACATGACATATCATTTCCCTTATAGTTAAGGGTGAAAATGTGAGATCTATACGTTACGCTCATGTACATCTCTCTCTATGAGCAGTGTGTGTGGATTAAGCTCCGAGATCAGCTTCCTGGGGTTACGGTGAGCCTGTTCAGAAGAGACACACACTCTCTCAGTGACTTCAACACAGAGTGCTAATGCTAAGATAACTGCTTTAAGTTGCCACCGTGAGTGAGAAAGAAGAAGAAAGAGAGAAAACGAGGAGTTCGGTGAGTCAGACAAAGCCCAGGGGACGACAGCTTTAACATCACCTTATTTAAAGACAGAATGCCTGCTGTCCGTAGGGTTTGTTCTTTTTTTTTCTTTTTTGGCAGTTGCACAACTAGCTTGGCCTCTGCTCAATCCCCCGTCATCATTTTGCCATCTATTTATTGGGGTTGATAATATTTCAGAAATACGCTAAAGTGCCAGTGGTGGAACAGAGATGGTTGTGTTCGCAAACAGCTGAATGATCCGGTTAAAATCACCCTGAAAGTGTGAAAAAGACATTTTAACAGGAAGGAAAGAGTTTTTCTCTGAGGCAGGTGTGTAGCATGTTGTGATGTTCTCACCTTCTTGCATCTACAGCACAGAGTACAAGAACGATTTGTCTCCTCCAGCAATGGTTTTCATCAAAACTGAACAATTCCACTGCTAAACGCTCTTCTATTGCTCGTGTTCAACACCTTGAACACACCGTCTAACCCTTAAAATATGCTCATTCCAATAGTCTGTTCAAGCTGTACTGTCTACATATTTTCACACAATGCATATTCATACTGTATTTTATTATTTATGTCTTCAATAACTGAATAACAATTATAATAATAAGTCTTTTCACACTATATCTGTGTTTATTGTGTATGTTCGCTGTTACCATGACAGCAAATTCAAACTTGGTGAATAAACTCAATTCTGAAAAAATAAATAAAATAAAAAATAAAGCTTTTGGGGAAGGAAAAGAATACACCAGTCTGAATGTGTTATCTGTGAGGAAGAGCAGAAGCGCTGTAGAGAATTTGCCAGGAAGAGCATCCGAAGATACTGGTAGAAGTAAAGAGATACGAAAACCCTCCCTCCCTCCACCGTCTCTGTCGGCATCCTTCTTTCTCTCCGCTCGACGGAGTGTGCATTTTCCACACCTATTCCTCTGGATCTCATTTTCAAAATGCTCTATCTGCGACAGCGTTTGCACACTTCAAAGCAGTTCGGTGCAAGAGCAACAACCTTAACACGATTCCAGAAACACACATTTCCAGTCACAGTAAAACAAGCTCTGCCGTTTCCCAGTGATTACTTTTCTAATGCTTTTAGTGATTCGTTTCCTGTGGCGATTTTATGATAGCGTGTTTCTTCAACTTCTTTTGTGTACCAAGGCTGAATCATCTGTGAAATGTAAATAATACACAAGTATCACTTGAGAAAAGTATCTTTTACTTGTTTGCACATTTCAATCAAGATTTTTGGTTACACTTTATTTCTATGGTCCACTTTAGACATTCTACTAACTACTGTATAAGTAACTTTGCAACTACATGTCAACTAACTCTACTCACCCGAACCCGAACCCAGCCCGTTCTCATCCCAAGGCGTTATATACTGACGCTTTTGACATTTCGTCTACATCGAACGCACATGGCACCCTTTAGCGTCAATATGAGACGCAGATAGATATGGGCCAGAAGGCGCCTCCTAGTGGTCTAACCCTTACCCTACCCCAGACCTAAACCTACCCATAACCGAACAAAGCTCTGTGCGTGTCATATTGACGTTAAAGGGTACCATGTGCGTTCGACGTAGACGAAATGTCAAAAGCGTCAGTATATGACGCCCTAGGATGAGAATGCGTTGACCCGAACCTAACAGTCTACTAATACTCAGAGAGTTAGTTGACAAAGTTACTTATAGTTAGTAGAATGTCTAAAGTGGACCATCAAAATAAAGTGTTACCAAGTTTTTGTCTAATTATGCAAGTGTGAAAATCTGATTTAACTGTATTTAAGATACATAAAATGGCTAAAATTAGCCAAAGCAAGACAGAATTATCATGTTGTCAATGTTCTTGACTTTTAGAAGATACATGACAAAAAATGGCAGAATTATCATGTACTAGAGAGAATGTGTGAATTTTGTAAAGGGTTTATTTTATTTAGTTGAAGAAACACCTGATGTTCTGTGTTGTTGTGCCTCTTTGCTAAGTATGAAGTCTAAAACAATGCCCTATATTTAAAAGTGCAAACTTGCGCATTACCTTAAACACGTCTAAATCTGTATAAAATTAAGAGCCGGTTAATGTGCGGATCTAATTAACTTCAACCTTGACCTTGTTACATTGAGAAATCATTACACCTACTAATGCATCAAAATTAATTTCCTAATTTAAATCATGGACTATTTGTCTTTCTAATTTCAAAGGGACTGGAGTTAATATACTTCAAATGAGACACAACATGATTTTCTCTTCTTCTATTTTTTAGCACTGATTGAAGAGAACAGGGATCCAGAGACAGTTTTAATCAACTTAATTTCATACTCACCGACTGGAGAGGTCTACCTGAGTTTTGCGTTCAGACTATCTGTAATCAAGAGGCTTTGATGGTTGAGAGCTCTTGTTATTATAATTTCATTCCAAAATAATGGGCGAACTCCTAATGACAACCATAAAATCAAATAAACGCTGATTGTTTTTGAGTACTTTCGGACGCTAATGCAAAGGATGCGGGTTCAGTCTGAGGGAAGCTGGATGATCATATCCTTAAGCACATTCAGAATCATATTAGAATTTTCTTGTGCATGTTAACATGGCCAGAGTGCTCCTAATGAGAGAAAATAACTTAAAACAAAATGGCAGGGTTTAATGCCCTCACTATATGTGCCTTTAAATTAATGAAATCATGGACAGCCAGATCTCTGGAATAAAGTCACTGACGAGTTTGTCAATAGCTCCCTAAGTTGCGAATTTAACTTATGCACAAAATTGGAATATTGCATAAAACTTTTAGCCTGGCTAACGTCAGACCTCGTCTCATTGAGACGTGGTCTGGGAACCACATGTTCATTTTCTCGTATTTGAGGCGTGGTTTACGAATGCCCAGAGCCGTTTATTGGGCGCTACGAATGTCTATCAAATGCGCCCGTACGTAGCTCATAGCCAATCGTTTCAATTATACCAGATGACGTATGTAGAGCGACAGAAATTCGACGAGGAAGAAGATGATGAAAACTTACGTTCTAAACTACTTAGAACACTATCTAAGGCTGCATCGAAAGGTAACTTCGCGTCTGATGCCATGTTGGATCCATAGATATAAACAAACTGCTTCGGTGTGTCGCATAGACGTCGTCATCGTCTTGCTGCTCCCTCCCCGTTCTGTGATTGGTTCCCTTTTTGAGGGGAAAATCTGGTCCATGGTGTCCAGGCTGCCAAGCAGCGTGAATAAAATCGCGCTGCGCGCAAGGCAGCATGGGGAAACCCAGGCTATAAAACTTTTGCGAATAAAGCAGCATTTTTCAAAAGAAGAAAATCGTCACTTCCTGGAAAATTGGTGCAAATTATCTGCAATAAAAATGGAAGTTGATGCAGTCAGGGAAACCGCTGTGGCTCTCTTTTCCTCCATCATAAATGACATATATGACGAAACGCAATAAACGAATAACATAACGCTGTCATGTTAACTTGCGTTCGGATGCTGGTGTTTGGGAAAACAATCATGTGAGACACTTCTGGGAGGGAATTATACCAAAACATTCTGACGATAGACTTTGGCTCAGACATTTCAGAATGATCAAACCAACATTTGAGATGCGGTGCGATTGGTCCACCGGTTAGTCCAGTTATCCAATCACATCCACTGTTGAGGCAAGGTCACATGAGTTTTTTTGTTGTGCATCAAGAAATTTAATCAGGAAATGTGTTTCATTATAGTTTTTGCGCATGTCTACTTATAGGATAAAAATTTCTATCCAACTCAATTGACCACATACGTTTTTATGCTCATTTTTAGAATTTATGCGCATCTTGCCCTTTACATCCAGCTTTTTTTTTTATTTGATATCCCAAAATGCACACAAAAGTATAAAGGTGGATGGAAACATAGCAAATGACAGATCATTTTGCATTTAACCGAATTGTATTGTTTGTGAATTAAGTGAAATGCATTGAAATGTATAGCTTGTTTTGATATACTGTTGATAATTTGACTTAAAGTTGAGCAGAATAATTGCACAATATTCAATAAATTGTTCATGTGAGAAAAAAAATATTATAATATAACATTTTAAAAACGTCAATTGGACAAACAATTACAACATTTCCTGATATTCCCAGGTCAGGTAATTGTGGAAGCCCTGAATATAAAAAACAAAATAAAATAAAAAAATAACCAATTTGATAAAGCATCTGCAAGATGACTACATAATAATTCAAAGAGATATCCTTCAAATGAGTCATTTTAGATCAGTTAAAATACAATATAATAGACTGGCACTATGAGCTTATTTTGTCTAAGCACATTGTCTAATACTCTTTCATCCCACAGCATAAATAATAAATCCTTGGACAACACCAACAGTATCACTTAGATTGCCAGTAGTGCGTTCAAGTCACACACTCAAAGCACAATGCATGTGCTAACAATTTAATTTTAATATCAAATTCAGACAGGGCACTTGGCTGTGCTCAGTAAGTTCGACTCGGTTAGCCACAGTGAGAGCGGATTAGTGCTCTTTCCAGAGAAACCTGGGCTAACATCTGCCACTCTGCCCCCTGCCAGCTTCTTCCTTATCACACCTCTCAACACTGCACCATGTGCTTACCAACAGGGGGGATCAAATCTACAGGCCTCTTTCATACTGCATAGCACTGAGGCGTTTTAGACTATATTTAAAAACGGCTCGCCGAAATAAAGTAAACAGCAGCTGCTTTTACGCAAACGCTAAAACAAAACTTTTACGACAGAGTTTATGCGCTGCTTCTTCATATAATGTGGAAGCAACAAGCAGACAATAAGAGTCGAGAGATGTGTTAGAGCATTTAGAAGATGCTCCTCCAGACCAGAGCGAGATATAAATTCATGGCTCTCATCATTGCGTTCAGCCAGTATAAACCAATGAGGCATCTATTCTGTGCCGCAATAAAGAGCGCCTTAATGTATGTGGTTAAACAGTTACGTTGTCATATATGAAATTGTATCAGTATATGCTATCAGCGTATGTCCTGCAGTAAAAGGCTTCAACACATACACACACTTTGCGACTTCTCAGCTCATCTCATTGCTCTCTGGAGACCAGAATCTATTAAAGGCCTTTATAGCCCTCAAACGCTAAAGAACCTGAGAGAAAACACGGCTGTCATATTAACCAACATTACATCAGACATACATTCAAAATCAGGTTAACCATCTGTACAAGGCTCCGAACCACATCACACACACATTTATGAGGCTTCAACTTAAGTTAATCAGTCCAGTTTCACCACCCCACTAAACATTGGACGTCGGATAGACGTGCAGATCAAGTCTATATTGGGTCCGTCGGTCCATGACCAATTCTGGACATCATTTCGACGTCCAAACTAGGTCCACTATTTGGACGTCCAACCATGACCCAACTTGGACGTCATATTTACGTTCAAAATTGGACCTTTGAACTGGGTAATTTTTTTCGACGTCCAAACTAGGTTCACTATTTGGACGTCCAACCATGACCCAACTTGGACGTCATATTTACGTTCAACATTGGACCTTTGAACTGGGTAATTTTTTTCGACGTCCAAACTAGGTCCACTATTTGGACGTCCAACCATGACCCAACTTGGACGTTATATTTACGGTCAACATTGGACCTGAACTGGGTAATTTATTTGGACGTCTATGACAGGTGCAGGAAATTTACATGATTATTAATATTTTTTTAATTTACAAATGAAGAGCTCTTTTCCAAAACGCGAGTTTGTCATGTCATTTTGCTGTGTACTGAACCTATTCACTGCTCCATCCACGTTTCCAAATCGCTATATTTAAAATGTACTGCAAGATGCAGTTTCTTTCCAAACCGCGATAAGCGCCGAACCTATTTTTAGCCTAAACGCGAATCAGAAATTAACATATTTACATGTTGAACAAATAATCATTGTTCAACATGTTTAGACTGATAACTGAAGACGCGTACAAAAGTCTGATGCTGTAGCTCAAACAGTAGAGCGTTGGCGCTTGTAACATAAGATCATGAGTTCGATTCCCAGGTAAAGCAAGTACAAGAAGTGTGTGTGTGTGTGTGTGTGTGTGTGTGTGTGTGTGTGTGTGTGTGTGTGTGTGTGTGTGTGTGTGTGTGTGTGTGTGTGTGTGTGTGTGGAGGAGAAGCCACTGTTTTGTTTGAGCGCACTGAGCGCGATTATTGTTTGAAAAAGACGTATCTAATAAAACACACAATCCACAGCAAGCCGACCCCGTCTCCTTCCTTCTTCCCACAAACAAACTTTTGTGGACGGACGTCAACATTAGACGTGCGGAAGACGTCGAAAAAAGACGTCGCCTGGCGTTACAAAACAACCCCTTCAATGGACCAAATTTGGACGTCCAAAAATTACATGAAAATGACGTCACTACGACGTCACATTGCGCAGTGGGACAAAAGCCATGTTGGTCAACCAACTTTGAGTTTTGATGGTTAAATGCATGGCTATGCTGGTTAATCAACCAACTGACCACCAAACCAGAACAAACTAGTGAAAAGCCTGTTAAACAAAAGAGTCCACCTTAAACCAGTGGCTTTCTAGTCTTAGCTGGCTACAAAGTTGGTTTCTACTGGTCTGGCTGGTCTCGTTTGATTGTGTTAGAGGAGTTTTTAGTCTTGACAGTCATATAAAAATAATAATAATAATAAATTACTTTCACTGCATCTCTACACATCAAGGTCCCCATTTGATCAATTCAGGAACTCTATGGGAATCAAACTCACAGACATTGCCATTGCTAGCACAATGCTACTACACATTACTACTGTTTGAGCTACATGAGTTCAAGTCAGTTGATCAGACTGGGAGACCAGCTGGCAAACCAGCAAACCAACTATCAACCAGGCCAAGAATTCAGTTAAAAAAAATAAAATAAACAAGGTAAAACCAGCAAGCCACCTCAGGCTGTTTTAAGCTACGTTTTTAACGGCAGGTAACCATTATATGAATTGATTATATGAACATACTGTATGAAGCTCTTAAGTAAATAATCAGTGGCACCATATTATTCATGCTAATGTGTTGGAGCAGGCCGTAGACTAAGGAATAATTTTATCTTTCCCATGATATGCAACAGAAATTCAAGTTTTCCCTCTAATGCTTGTTTAGCAGCCCAAAGTCATCCATTCACCCAGTAAACAGCCATTAAGTGTAAATCTCAAGTGTGCAGTTCATATTACTAAATGGATCTGAATGCCATTGGCAGGACATCCCCCCACTAATTTAATAAACAATGGGCTATTGTTGAGACGGACTGTCAACATAATGCCTTGAAATGGGGCTTTTGTGCAGCTTGACTGGTGGCAGATGGGCAGAATATGATGGCAGAACCTGTCCTGTCGAGTGGGCAGCAGTGGCAGGCACTGAGCCTGAGGGGCCAATCAAACGGCAGGAAGGGGCCAACATCCTGCAGGAGCCCTAGGACATGAGGGCCAAGTGCTTCATTCTGTTCCTGGAAGGACATACAATTTAATGTTTCAGGGTCATATACCTGAAACATTAAGTCAAACCAAAAAGACACCAGATGTAATTTTTGAAAATAGTGTTTTTTTTTTTTTACTGGTGCAGGACACAATAGTTCATTTATGTAAGAGAGGATAGAAAAATTAAGTAAACTATGACATATTATACCCACAAATTCTTCATACAGTGGACTACCAGTAAAATTGATAAAACTTCGGGACCAAAACTCATTCAGGCACTGACCATGTTTTTTTCTTTGATTGCTAATGCGACCTTTTTTACACCACAGACTGAACAAAATTAAGCATTGCTTGGTAATCGGTTGACCTAAATTGGTATTATCTAATTGTGTAGCTGACAGCTAACAACTATTCAACCTAATTTATTTGCGAGACAGTCTAGCCAAAACCAGTGAAATATGTTAATTCTGAATCCATTTTCTAAACTATAGCGAATAAAGTGTGATAATGTGAGAAATGTTTAAGGTGTCTGAATACATTTTGGTTTGACTATATATACATTTCACACATCCCAAAGAGTTGTTGGTGCGATCATGAACTGAAGAACAGTTTGTATGAGTTCAGAGAGCCAACAGAGCGTGTTTTTACAACCATAAGTCACTGACGCACTGCGCATCCAGATGAATGTTATGTGTTGGGGTGTGTGTGCGTGTGTCGATCCAGTGAGCCATATCGGGCTCCGAAGCATGACGAGGGAATTACCCATCTTCTCAAACTCATCAATGATGGATGGTAAAAGTGCTTCCATTTTCATGCTAGAAAACATAACAATCTCTCCTCTCCGCATTTAGCATCAACACCCTTGGCCCCCCGAGCGCTTGGTCCGCCATCAGAACGAACCATTGGCCTGGTATGAACACACACACACTCACTCACTCACTCACAGTTACAAAGCGACCAGTTCATAGCCCAAAGCCATAACATCCTGACAACATGTGCCTTTCACCTGCACGCTTCCCGCTCCGGCATCAATAAACATCTTCCCTTGTTACTCTTTGACGCTCCCACTAAATGCTTTGAATCAAGTGTTAAAAGGGTTGAAAACAGCTTACCGACACTATTCACCGCAGAGATGGAAGATTTAAATATAAATGAATGCACAGTCTTTGAAAGCCGCAGCAGATGCCTAACACCTTGCTTTGGTGGGTATCAGAGAAAAACGCACTCTGAACCGCGACTTTCACATACAGCGTAGAGGCTGTTCCTCTGTTCGAGAGATGACACCGCAACAGCATGATTCCCCATAAGAGCTCAAATCATCTCGCACTCTTCCTCGCACGCCCACGCACTCACAATCACACTTCTGCCTTTGTTTGTTTTCTTTGCGAGCTCGTATGAAATGTTGACAAAGCAGAAGTGCTTGTTTGCGTTTCGTTTTACAAACGGTATCAAGGCCGAGACGCTTCACATCTGGACCGCCGATCAGATGTGGTTAGCACATGTGGGCCGAACAAACACGCGCTAGTAGAGTTTGTGAATTGAGTACGTCCAAAAGTCAGCTTGATTTGTAGGCGCGGGCGGATTTTTCCCATGCACCTGTCTCTGTTTAACAGCAACAAAAATGTGTCTCCATTACTGTACAAAATGAATAAATGAGTGAGTTAATAGTGAAACTACATGCTTTGAGCAGCGGTGACTACACCTGCTCTTTATTTCACTCGTACCTCTCATTGAGAGTGAACTGTGACCTCGCGAGTAACTTTTTCCAAGCAGTTCTTTTTGCTTTACTTCACCGCCTCCTCTCACTTCAGCTGCTATCTGTCTGAATCATGAACACGCTCGTGAAGTCTTTACCTGCTAGAAGCCAACAATGTGGGAGAGATGATAATAGCATCATACAGATCAGATCAAGTTCATAAACTCGTCAAATAAAATGTGCTCCCACACCTGGTAAACATCCACTAACATACAACACGGTGCTAGTTTACTTTTTCTTTTCTTTTTTGGATGCATATCTTTCTCACCTAGTTAGAAACATTTATCACCCTTTACTAAGAGGCGGGTCTAACTTTTAACCCTCTCTTCTGAAATACTGAAAAGTACATATATCCTCTGTGGAAATCTCTGGACCAAGTCCAATCATTGCATTCGGCCCATTTCCATACATCGGTGCTCCTGCTCACGCAGACATCACACGCCATCAGTGCGTTCCATAAGGCTGTGTAGAGTTGTGTAGACAGACAGTCACAGAGAGCCACAAACAAACAGAAGCCGACTTTTACGGTTCCTCCTGAACCAAACCAATGAGCTTATGCTGCGTTCACGCCACGTCATAACCGTAATTACAGGATGGCAACCCGTGACGTCCTACCCGGAGCTGTTCACGTCCTCAGACTCGGATTTCTGTGTTACTATATCAGCACTATCAACGCTGAAATTAACTGCAGCTGTCAGGTGGTACAACTAGAGCTCTGGAAGTTGTTTACGATCATTATTATTGTAAATTTGTGTGCTTTGCGATTATGTGCCGTCTCTCGTGACGCTTCTAGACTCTGCTCTGGCTGTGTGTTCATGTGTTTTGAAGGAGGTTTTGGAGACGCTCTGAAGGAAGGGTGGGATTTTATGCTTTCAAAGCTAGCTTGCTATTGCTAGCCTCTCCGAATTTGCCTACCCTATCTTTAATCGGTTAAAAATCTGATTTAAAAAGTCATTACAGAAAAAAATGTGGAATTTAAACATTCAAATATGAAAACTTGCTCTAATAGAGCCCAACATCAAGACTTTGAAAAGGGGCATAATAGGTCTCCTTTAAACCTTAACTACATACATGTGCTTTACTACAGCAGCTTTTTAAGCACAATTTTCTCAAAGCATCAACAAATTAAACTGAAATAATCAAGGCTAAAAGCAGTTGATTGAATCTGATTTGCCTCATGTAATCAGACCCTGTTGACAATGTGAACAGAAGCTCTGATAGTTTGTGCGACAGTGGCACTTCCACGCTGTAGGTGGGATCGCAATGAAATCTTTTAATTACACAATTAATTATGAACTTGGTAATTAGATTAATTAGTTAATTGCATAAAAGGGCCCTTCCCCTTGCTGTACTACTGCATAAAATTAAAGTTAAGCGTTTGGATGCTGCCAGCTATTCTAAAAAAAAAAAAAAAAGGAAATACATGAAAGAAATGCATGTGTTGGTAAATGCATGCATATATACACCATAAACACAACAGCTTTTGTGAGTCAGGTGGTCCATTTGAAGGCTACGGAAGATATATTTGACATTTCTATGAATAGGCATTACTCAATATCTATAATATTAAGTGATAATAAACCTGATTATCATCCAATTTATAACCTGACTACTTACCAAATACATAATTGAATATGCATTGAAATTTCTGTATTATGTGAAAGGACAGAGAGTGATATGAGAGCTATTAAACATATTAGCATTTAACATTATTATATCAAAAAACATTTGTCCCTGAAGGCTGTGATGTTTGAAACATGTTGGAGTCTTATTATTTCAACATGAACAATACTTCTCTACACTACAACACTCTACCACACCCACCATTCTCTTTTTGCCACATTAAATGGAAATTCATCAGTCAAACAGTCATAATCTCTCTCCTTCCTGCGATCACTCATTCATCTCACTCCTGGCCCGCTGTCAGCACTACCAGTCATGCACAGCAAACATGGCATCCTGCCAACGTGGGGTAATTAATTTCAGTATTTCCACAAAGGCAAATGATTGACAGCGTCGTATTTGCCTTGAATCCTCATTACTCCACAAATGCGCCTTCTTTCCCAGGCACCTCCCCTCTTCCTGTCCTCCTTGATATTCATGGATGATTCTTCTTTTCCACACTCCTCTTTAAGCACTGTGTCGCCTGTCACCGTGTGAATATTCTCCCACAGAGGGAGTGTGAACACGCTTAGCTTCCATGACTCACTGCTTCGGTTCTTATTGAATTATTTAGGTGTTGTTATTGATTCTGTTTAGAAACACAATGGGAAAGATGGAGACCCAACAGCTGCTCTTAACGCAACACTGTACCAGTATTGCTTACTGTACATAAATATCAATAAGTCAATGTTTAAATTATTATTATTAATAATTTTGCATTAAACATTATTATTATTATTATTATTATTAACTGCATAAGCTACATAATAAAATGCAAAATTCAGCATAAAACAAGTTTGATTTACTAGCCTAGCGTATGCAACATGTTCTAAAATAAAATAAAAAATATACTGTAATAAAATAAAAAATAACAGAGATAATCTTTATTATTGTTATTCACTGCATAAGCCAAACAATATATGCAAAATCAGTTTTGTACACACATAAAATAAATAAATAAAAACAAATAATAATAATAAAGATAATTTTATTTTTATTATTATTATTATTATTATTATTATTAACTGGATAAGCCAAACATTATAGGCAAAATTCAGTTTTGTACATGCATAAAATAAAAAAATAAAAAAATATAAAATAAATAATAATAAAAAAAATGAAAATAAAATAAATGTATTTATTTTGCCATCTAAACTATGCACAATTATATAGTTAAGATGTTTTGCTAAATTCTGTCACAAGAAAACATATTCACCCACATTATTCCACCCATCTGTGATTGTCACATCAGATCATTTTGTTCTACTTTTATCTATCGATGTATCATTTAAAAAATCTTTTTTATCAGCTCGTTTTACAACAGGTTTCCACCGAAGCTTTATGTCTTTATATGGCGTCTGCCGCTGTGAGGATGGCGGCTCACGAACTGCATTCCGTTCCATCCTGTAGTCTTCAAAAACGGTTACAAAACACGACACATCCTTCCGTTACACTCCACCATTAACTTCCCTGTGAACGGAAGCTGTGCTCTTGAATAATATGAGAGGATTTTCGCTCTCATGGGGTCTTGTAGCACACAAACCGTACATGTTTTATTTAAAGGCACTTTATAAAACCAAACTCTCAAGAATAGGAGCAAAACTAAAAGAAAAGAATGAAGTGGTACGAGTTATTCTAGTAAACGGACTCGCTAGAAGAAAAGATCGCTTTGGATGTGCGTTTAACCAATTCCAATGTAACAAACAGCATAATGCATGCCCCAAATCAAGGACAAATAAGTTATCTGTGGTTTAAATATACTGTAAGGTTTAATTAATAGGGTTTTCTGCAACACATGCTTCACTGAACATGCCGATCGTTTACCCAGGAACCCCCTAAAAGAGAATACCACTTCAGACGATTGAATCTTTAATGATCTGAACTGAACTATAAACCCAAGGCATTGAATCACGCATCAATAAATAAACAGCTATGGTTTATTGTATGTGCGCTTTGTGTATTTAAATAGCCACCACCATCTCAACCACCAATTATAACCCAGAGTTATTAGATTACAAATTAAACTGTACATCTGCAGTGCAGCAACCTGAGAACGAATGTAGGTAATTATGCCACGGGACGATGAAATTGCAAAGTATTTAAAATGCTTTCGCAAATGCCCATAAGATTCGAATTAGCCTTTCGAGCTTTTAAATTACACATATAAAGTCATGTCAGAAAATCTTACGCACACTTGCATTTTGATAAACACGTCATTTTTGAAATGTCAGAGTAAAGTAGTGGCGTACGGAAGGCTGACCTGCAATTAGCACCCGCTAGCTTACTACCTTTTGATTGAAAGCGTAAAAATAATTAGTCAATCTGCATAATTGCTAATTAGATACTAATGCATATGTACTCGCAATTAACAACAGCTGCACGGAATAAAGGTAGAATAAATTCACTTCTGAATGCCAAAGGAAGTATAAGGCACGCAGTGGCTCACAAACACAACTGCTGCGGCTTGTACATTAGCTCGCAGTCGCTTTCTTAAGAATGCATCACGTTGTTTTTCAAACCCTCGAATTGTAGAGCTTAACAATATCCCGTAATTATCATCTCAGAGGGTTGCTTTTGTTCGCATGTTTTTTTTTTGTGGTGAAGGAAATCAGCTTTCTGAAGCCTACACATGTCGGGATCTCCCGCCGTGTCCAAATGGAACCCACTCAGATACATGTTTCCCTGTGTTCTTAAGTTGTTGCCAGGGATTGACGTTGACAGTCCTGTCAACAGCGTTCGAAAACCCAAAAGCTTGTTGTTCTACGTGGCGACTGCGAGAGGTAACAAACAACTTTAATGCTCGGGCAGGGGTAAACACAGAAGAAAAGGAAATAAAAAGAGAAATGCTCGCAACTTTTAGAGATTAATTCAGTCTGCACAACAACCTGCAACCCTCAGTTCCCCTGTGGTTGGTACAGATCATCAGAAGTTGACAAATTAATCCTCACAGCCAGTTTTTACAGAAGACTGCTCCCTGAACTCGCGGAGCATGCGGGCATAGAGAGATTTGTGCGCGGCACACAATGGCTCCACACACTAGAAATCAGCGTTCCATGGCATCTGAGCTCAGAAGACCCACAGAGTTTTCACCGCTATTGTTAACTGCGCTTCAGAAAGAGCATTGTGTGACATTTCTGGATTTAGGTAGATGTAAAGCTCAAGTTTTCACATAATCTGTGACCTTGAATAATAATAATACCTGGTGTATTATTACATGGCTCTCAGGAATAATGGATTCTGATTGTTAATCGCAGCATTCTGTGTCCTTCATTTGTGTATACTGACTCTAAACTGTGTAAGTGAACTTTTGATTTCCTTCAGACACTACCATTTAAAAGTTTAAAGGGGGGGTACAATGGTGTTTCATATATTCAGAGTTGTTTACAGTGTTAAAGAGATGGATTCTCATGCTAAACATGGCCAAAGTTTTTAAAAAATATTTTGGACGAATAACGGAGAATTTCTGTGCCGAAAATCTTACTTCCGGGTTGGTACAAGTTTCGGCTGGTTTTTTTTCGACCGTGGATCTAATGACGTAGACCAAAGTGGAACTCCTTATATGAGCATTTCTCCCGGAAAAGCGCGCCCGCGAGCACGTCGACCAGAGGAGAGCGAGACCGCGCACATCAACGCGCTTCAACAGGAAATCATCGGCAGCGCTGCATAGTGTCTCCAAAGTGTGTTTTTGGATGTGAGGGAAAGCTTCCCAAAGAACCCAGCGTTAGGAACAGTGGATGCAGATTGTTGTGTAGTTGTGTAGACTGTTTGTTCCCTGCATTTCGACGATGAATGTTTTATAAACAAAGCCCAGATCGACGGATTCTCTCTATGGCTCTGGCTTCGCCCACACGGCCCGCCTCCAGACGCTCGGGTTTTTTCGGAAAGACTCGGTACAGCCTATCTTTAAACTAAAGAAACTAATAAAACTAAAGACTTTTTGGAGATATGAAGGATGCAATACTACTCTATAGGTACTCAAGATTAACAGGAGATTGAGTGAAAATGAGCATTTCACCCCCCCTTTAAAGTCGTTTATGCTCACAAAGACGGCACTTATTTATATGAAAAATACAGTAAAAACTGTGAAATATTATTCAAACTTTTCTTTTCATATTTTAAAATGTCATTTATTCCTGTGATCAAAGCTGAATTTTCAGCATCATTGCTCCAGTCTTCAGTGTCACATGATCCTTCAGAAATCATTCTGATATGATGATTTGCTACTCAAGAATTTTTATTTTATTTTATTACAAAAATATGAAGACAGTTGTGCTGCTTCATATTTTTGTGGAAACTGTGATGCATTTTTGTCAGGATTCTTTGATGAATATAAAATTAAAATGATTTTGATTAATATGTATTTGGTGAATACACTTAAAAAAATTAAAAGATTAAAAATCTTACCAACCCCAAACTCTTTCATAGACAATGATTTCTGTACTGTACAAACTGTATATTCTATCCCCTAACAAAAAAAATCACTCAGGATGATTTATAAGCTGTTTTCCACATGGGGACCAAAAAAATGTCCCCTCAAGGACAATGCTTT
Organism: Squalius cephalus; assembly: GCF_949319135.1. Lineage (NCBI taxonomy): Eukaryota > Metazoa > Chordata > Actinopteri > Cypriniformes > Leuciscidae > Squalius > Squalius cephalus. The sequence continues at coordinate 40,160,551 of NC_137131.1, forward strand.
TGGATATTCCCATCTTTGTGGGCACATTTTGTCCCCATAATGTAAGGTTTACCAGGCCGCACACACACACACACACTTCAAAGAAAAGCCAGTTCTCAAGTTGAGTAACAAACAGTTTTTGCTGCACTGCAGTGCTCTCACAGTCTGTGCTGCAGGAGTCTAGATCAACTTTTTGATATGCTTAATTAATGAAACTGGTGTGTGTATGAACATCTCAGACTTTTATCAATGCACACCAATCCATACTGAGGCCATGGACAAGGCTTGATATCAAAGGCCGATGCGAGCAGACTTCATTCGCGTTCCAGAAACAAGCCGTCCATCTTTCAGCCGGTTTGTCTGAAATGTCTAATCTTTATATTTTGACTTTGGTGGGAACATCCATCCCAGCTGTCTATAAACCTAGTCAATGAAATCTTTACATTTGATTTGGAAGTTGCAAATGTAGAGTTTGATATTCCCTGTGCTACTGAAATCTCTGACGTAAAAGAAACTCAGTCGGATTTGTTCATCTCATCTCTTACTGACCTCTAATTGATGTTGCCATCTGAGCCTAGTGATGCTCCCAATATAGCCCCTGTGTGTGTGTCCAATATTTGATTATGCGCCGGTCTCCATGGCACCACGGCCATTTGTGTGCTAATTAATTACCAGGCTTAAGAGCTTGTAGATAATTGGTGTGTACACCACCATCAATTCCATTAAAAAGAGCAATTATCACCTACCTTATGCAAATGATTGTTTCTGAGCTCCCCCCTCCTCTCTCCTCAAATTAAAAGGATACACTTGAGTCTCGCCACTCCGCACTAGATCACACATTCAATAATCATATGAATAGCAAGAAAAGATGTGGAGTCTCACAGACACATGTGCGTGTCGTTCATCTTTAGAGACCAATAAAGGGTGCGTGAAAAATCCTTCTGCAAAAAACTGTACAGACTCTTCTTAGTGCACTATACGGTGCAAAAACTTGTTCAGATGAATCGTAAGGCGCAAACGCACACGTGTTAACTATCTGTGACCTTGGGCGACACAGGTGCCGGAGCAGATCTATGGCTCTCTGTGATGGGAAAAGTAGGTCACGGAGTTCTATCGCTGGAAATATAAAAACTGAACATCTTTGCCGCATGAGACCCCAACAGGGAAATCATGGCTAAATAAATCAAGTGTGTGCTGAGAACGATAGAGCTACACACTCTCAGCCCAGAGAGACGTGACTGACCATTAGCGTATAAATACACATACTTCCATCACGGCTCTCGCGCAGGAAGTGACCTCAAACCCTACGGTGACATATTAAGGACAAAGATGTTTTCTTTTGACCGACCTTTCCTAGTTTTCCTCAAGGTGAGAATGAAGGTTGTTGATATTGTTCAGATGAACAATGCTACAAACCGTGTTTTCCCTTCAGTTCAACTTACTTTCTTTTATTTCTTATTTATTTGCTTTTATTTCTTTTCTGTAATTGTCGATTGTTTTGCATTAATCTCAATCATAGATTTTCGGGGCCTTTACTGAGCATTATTCAGGTCATATTTCACCCCAAAATCAAAAGAAACAAGAAATTATATTTCGCTGAAAGAATATATTTATTAAACTATTTTAGCTACAATGTTTTTTTTGTATTCTGATATTATTTTTAGATATATTAGAAATATATTTAACTGTGTTTTTATATTATGGTAGCATTTATTGTTTTATTTAATTATTTATTATTTGATTTAAAATTAAACATTTTTATGAGAGTATTCAATCATTATTTTACTCTATTAGAATGTGAGAATTTTGTGCCACAAAAATAATGTAACAAATGTGCAAATAAAAAAAATAAAAATATATCTTCATCATCTTAATGCAAAATATTTCCCTTTTGATTTTGGGGTGAAATATGACCTGGAAATGTGAGATTCACCCATTTATGCCATCTATAAAACAACGTCTAGAATCAAACAAACCAAACTCATTTTCCCACCTAAAAGTCTAGAAAGACAGTCCTAACCAGACACAAGAAGTGCAAGACATCTTGTCCGTCGCTCGCTTTCCATTTCCTGCCTCCATCTATAGTGAATCCCACTGATCAACACACATTAAACAACACATATATTCTGATTAATATGCACAGTATCAGAGTTCAGTGTGTAAAGCAAAACACATTACAATAAACTTTGCCAAGAAAAGCTAATTTGCAGCATTACACATCACTTCTGAATATCTTAATGTGCATACTGCATTTCTGCACAAATAGGCATAATTATGCGATTTTACCCATCTCTTATTTATTACAGCTATATTCACTTGTGCAAACTTCATTCAGTGTATCGTGAGAGCACTATTTACATTGGGAACTGCTACTGCAGAACATTACATGGCCGTACATATCGAATGGGAAGGTGAATAATGGAAACTATCATCTGTGATGTTCATCTTCCTTTCTGGCTGAGCTCCTCCTGCTGGGTTCAGTTCAGAGAACACATCTTTCAGCACACACTCACCAGAGTTGGGGTCTGAGTTTCCGTCTGCTTCGGTCCTCTTGTCCGGAGAGGTCTGCTCGTAGAAGTCGTCCTGCGCCTGCACCAGAGGGAGAGGGTGTGAGAGGAGCGGGACACTGCCCACGGGCTCATGGTCCCCCAGCCCACTGTCACTGCAGCTTTCCTGAGACCCGTCCGGCAGGTGAAACGTGACGCGCCGCTGAGACTACAACACCAGAGAGCAGAGAGACAGAGACACGCGTTAATGCTTGTCTCAGTGTTTCTCAATCAACCAGCCACTTTCAGCGGATTGATTATTAATTGCAAATTGAATGGGTATTTGTTCACTTTTATAGAAATGAACAAATAGGATGGTTTGGGTTGTATTATTTGGTCAAAATTGTCCCTGAGCACAGCAAACACAAGTCACGTTTCACAGTACGAAGCTCTCTTCACTACAGAGCATGCGTGTGATATCATGCACACAGTGATACGCTCTGAATGCACTAATGGTGTGATGTGTTAATCACTAAAATAAATGACAGTCTTAAGACATAACAGCATTTAATGTGAGTGAGAAGATGAGCAACTGTGCTATATTTAGAGAGAGAGAGAGAGAGAGAGAGATAGAAGGAGAGAGATAAATACTGTTCAAAAGTTCGGGGTCATTACGATTATTGAATGTTTCTGGAAGAAGTCTCATTTGATTGCAAAGGATGCATTCATTTGATAACACCATAAAAAAATAAAAAAATAAAAAATAAAAATTATTTAGATATTTGCCAAAGCAACATTTTCATTTAGTTTAACTTGAAGTACTTAAACAACTCAAATTAAAGATGAAATAAAAAATGAAAAACTCTACAGAAATATTTTATAATAATGACAAAAGCACACAAAAAAATACTAAAACAAATTCAAAATGTTAATAAAAACTATAATAGTATTTCAGTTGTACTACAATAATACTGACATGATTCAATTATTGTCATTTGTGAGTCGCTTTGGATAAAAGCATTTAGCATGGTAATATTTTTTTTCTTCAACGATTTATTGATTATTATTATCAACATTCTCATTTTCAGTGCTAAAATATATTATCTATTTTACTTTATTACAATAGTACTCATTACTCCAGTCATTAAATCATTCTAATATGATTATTTACCGCTCAGGAAACATCTGTGATTATGTTGAATGTTGAAAACAGTTGAGCTGCTTCATATTTTTGTGGAAACTGTTATAAAAAAAATAAAATAATAATAATTCAGGATTCTTTGATGAATAGAAAAATCAAAAGAACAGCATTTATTTGTAATTTCTGTAACATTATAAATCACTTGTCACTTTTGATCAGGTTGATGCGTCCTTACATTTCTTTTCCAAGGACCTCAAACTTTTGAACGGTAGTTTATTCTCTGAGTTGCTGTATTGTAGGTATCTGTTGCCGGCTGGTTGGCACCGGCTCTGCCCACAGCGCTGGTGGGCATCAGAGGAACACCACTGCTGGGTTGGCACGGCCCGACCAGAGCGTCCTAGTTCACATGCCATGTGCTCACACTGGGCACAGAGGCTCAAAGCAATGTGAAGGTTCCGGCATCACCGTCGAAAGGGTTTGACAATAAAGCATGCGTGGACCGTCCTGCATCTGCAAGCTTTTGATTGTTCATATATATTTAATGAATTATGCTTAATCCAACATGCCTGGCCGCATAACCTCTCCCACGCAATTACTAGGGAACGATTCCACACATGCAGTTTTAACCAAGTTGCTTTTAAAGAAAATATTTCTGCATTGCTGATCTCAATCACTTGCTAATTTTGAGCATACTCCAAGAAATTCTAATGACATTTCGCAAAGTCCAGTACGGAGCTCTCCGCTAACCTTTCTGAGCGGGAAGTTGTCTTTTTTTGCACCATCTCTGTTGACTGTCTTAGACGACTCTGCTGTAATTATTGGCAAAAGCAAAGGTCAGTCAATCTCAGCGCTATGCAAATGACCTCATTATATAATTTGGAGCATTTCAGAAAGCAAGTGACATTCAATTAGAGGTAAAAAAAGAGAAAAGAAACGCCGAACAGTAGCTTCAGCACGACAGCCTGAGCTACAGAACACTTGAGCTGGACAAACCAGAGCGGCTCTGTTCTCAGATCTCTGGGCTCAGAACTATTTCACTGACATTTTCACCTTTTGACCGCTCGCATCACAAATTCATCGTGCAAGAAAGCATGGGAAATATTTGCTTATAGTAATTAATGGGGGGAAAGTTTCAGGCCAGGAGACAAACTGTCAATTTACCAGTCATCAATAACAAGATAAGCTGTGAAAAATTCTAGAATAAGTTCACAAGTGAAATAAACTCAATCGAGTTGGTGGCACAGTGTTAAATTGAGTCTTTATCAAAGAGACGTGTCTTTTCAACTGCTTGAATGTGTGTGCATATACAGTATGAACACATATTATGTGTGTCTATTAGTTCATCGATAAACTATATCATACCAATTAGCTTGTTTAATGTGGCCAATATTCCATTTGATTTGTCCGTCTGGAGTCTGATAGACACCACTGCAACTAGTCTCACACACCATTTAGTAATATATATGAAGGATATTATGTGCTCTATAAACCACGAGTCCTGTGTAGTATTTTATTCATTTGGGTTCTCCCAAAACCACACGATATATTAATCTCTCATATATATCAATATTATGTGTAGATCACCTTACAGAGTGAAATACTACCCTTCTAACCTGAACGATGTCCCGGTGCGATACGCAAAACGTATTGTGCAAACCAGCATGAAATGAACACAGGTATGCGATCACACAGCTCTATTATAAAGCAGGTGTAATCAATAAAAAATGGACTTTCTAACTGTTTGGTAAGTTTACCCCATTTTTATTATTGATTGCTATTAGGATTTGAAGAGAGTTTCAACCAGTATAACAAAAAGTGCTTATAAAAAAAACCTTGCCTATAGCATCATATCTAGCAAAAAACAGCGTGGTTTATGCAATTTTGCTTCTCATATAAGTATATAGTATCTTATTTTAGGAATGCTTTTACTGAAAAAAAGGACAAATAGGTTTATCTATGTATATTCCTCGTATTAAGCCACCAGAACATAAATATGAGGAATTGTTTTTGTGACAATTCGACATACTGGCTGATCTCGAGGGACACATTGACCTGCACTGTTTATCAAAAACATGCAAAGAAAAACAGCTAAATAATCCCATTTTCAATGGTACAAAAATATATTTTTAATAAAAGGGTGCACAATACAGCGTTATGGCCAGTAAGACATGTGTATGGTACATTTTCTCAAATCCCAAAAAGTTAATACAGAACCCCATGTGCATCCGCCTCACACTGAAAGTCAATATGGGCATATCTCTATGTGTGTGTGTTTGTGCGTTTGCCCAGCAGTCACTCACTGCTGTATTAGCATAAGACCAGCTTAAACCTTCGCCACTGCCAATTTACACGCAATCATGGCTTATCATGCTTGTCAGCCCATATTAGCAGCGTGTTTTTATATTGTAACGGGTCAAACGCGCTGGCGACGGCACCGGCGCCAAGCAAACATAGCCGCTTTCAGCTAAGATGTTTTCCCTCGTCAAAGTACACAGAATCAGTGTCACAGAAGTTTCCCACTCAAAGACGCCAGACCCGATCATGCCGCCCGATTCCCTCACTCGGGGCTCAGGAACGAAGAAAGAAAAAAAAAAAAAGTGGATGCCTCTAAAGCACTTTTCAGAAAAAAGGAGACATCTTTGGCTGCGAGTAAATAGGCAATTACGGCATGCATAAACAAATCAGAGAACATGCAGATCTTTAATGAATTACATTTCCTACATTTCAAGCTTATGTCAGTTTTTCTAAGGAGGAATTTCAGGGCTTGCTTATGAGTGCTTCACATCCAACAGAGTAGCGCTTAATGGATTTGCGTTAAGTCTGGGTTTAACCTAGCCTCCTGCTCGGCAAAAAGTCATCGCCGTCTGAGGACTGTTATCGCGGTTTAGCGGCAGATCAGGTCTCTGTGTAGAGATTAGCACCAGAGTTTGCTGGAACTTTCCAGAGAATGTCACAAAACCTCAGAGCATCTTCCGTAATTCTCTCGGAGGCACAACAAATCTGGCTAGAGTTCATTCCCTGCTGTTCTTAACATGATGAATTAAGTCCGAATCGAGAACATTTCCCATTTTGGGTCAGTATCCTCTTTCCTCAATATGAATGAGGAGATTTTTTTTTTCTTTTTTGCAGTCGGATGCTACATGTCTGAGACATAATAGACTGCTGTTTCTGTCTGGATCTCATGGGACGATTCATTGGCAAGCACACCTTCCGCTTCCTCCATCCCTCAGCGTTTCTCCCCAACAACATCCTTGATTCCCACCGCGGGAAGCATGCTGTCGGAAAACAGCGCTCTCTTTCGCACCTGAATCCAGCCTGTCATAACCAGGTGTGAAATTTACAGGGATAATTTCTGCAACGAAATGAATGTGCAAAAAAACAGCCACTGAAGACATATCTCACCCATAATTTACAGTCGGCCTTTCACGAGCGCAAAATAATCACCTGTGTGGACGTTAAATATGAAATACTTATTTGATTTCGAATCACTTTATAATTTTACCTCTATATTACCTTAAAGCTCCTGCTAAGAAAACACTACGATAACTCAAAATGGATAACGGAGTTGGATGTCGCATGATATAAGAGACGTGAAAGTAGCGTCGGTTTCAGATCCGCAGAACAACATTGCCATGAACAATAGAGATCTTACTTATGCCACAATAACTTTAGCTACTTTTGAACATGAGAATCATGATTTTTGCCTACAGTGTATTTGATTGTTTCCTATTTGAATATACTATTTATTCCTGTGAGGCAAAGCTGAATTTTCAGCATCATTACTCCAGACTTCAGTGTCACATGATCCTTCAGAAATCATTATAATATGATGATTTGCAGCTCAAGAAACATTATTATTATTATCAATGTTGAAAACAGTTTCCCTGCTTTATGTTTTTGTGGAAACCATATTTTTCAGGATTCTTTGATGAACAGAAAGATTGATTTAGAATAGAACTCATTCGTATCATACACTTGCATTTAATGTCGCTTTTGATCAATTTAATGCATTCTTGCTGAATAAAAGTATTCATTTCTTCTTACTTGCCCCTAAACTTTTGAATAGTGAAGGGTCTAACCAATCAAACCATGAACCCCTGATTTGGATAGAAAAAGCTTTTACATCCAGTATGACACGCTGCTTGTTTTAGCTAGGTGGCATTGTGGAGTGTGTGCTTGCTAAACCAACACACACACTTAAAAAAAGAAAAGAAAGCCGTAATAGCGCAATCAGCAAATCACTCAAACACAGTGATTAATATAGCCACACGATGACTCACACGTGTAGGTAGACGCACACATGAAAGAAAAAGGGCAAGATTTTGACAGTTTGAGATTTGGTCTCAGCGTGGACATTTCCATAGTAGCCCCGGTGTGCTTTTCATTTGCAAGACGATTGCTCAGATTCTTCAAGGAAAAAGAGGTAACGTCTACCACCTCACTGCTGCTTCCAATCTCGCACACTTGAGAAAATAATCCAATCCAACAACACCTCATCACCTGCTGAAACAACACGGCTCTTGCGTCTACACAACAACAACACGAGGCAACGCACACAAGCATTCATCACAGCAGCACACAAGATGATCCTACACCACACAACTATGATTAGAAATAGAGAACTGTTCTTACTTTCGCCCCCGGTTTCACAGACAAGGCTTAAGTTAGTCCTGACTAAAATGCATGTTTGAACTGTTTTAATTGAAAGCAACCATAATTTTGTCTCAAGATGCACACGAGCACTTTATAAGAGCTACTTAGATGTCCTAATTAAGGCCTAATCCTGGTTTAATCCAAGCCCTGTTTGTGAAACCGGGCCTTAGTTCTGTTAATGGTTATGAATTATTCTGCCAATGCAACACAGGACAAGAGTATGGCTAGTTTTTATACCGTAACATTGGAAAGTCTGCCATTCACCATCATCTCTGTTCCGTGGTTGTTAATTGATTAAAAATGTGTTCTTAATCTGTCCAATACATGTCCAGCATCAGCACGTTTAAATCCATTAGGTTCTCTCTCTAAATGAATGCAGAAAATCTAGAACTTGCAGACTGAATTGATGAGAGAGAAAAACTGAGCTTTGTGAAAAAATGCAAAGACAATCAAATAAATGCATAACTTGTAATAAAACATAAATATGTGCATGGACTGGCTGCTTGTTATGAGTGACCATATTCAAATAAATAAAATAAAAACACTTTAAATTGTTCAATAGAAAAAGATCAATAAATACATCCTTAAATCCATGCTATTACTTGCTGCTTGTTATACGTGGCCTTATCAAAAAATGATAAAACTAAATAAAACACTACATAGAATAAAACAAAGAACAGTGAATTGACAGATAAATAAATAAACTAGAAGTGTATACCTCAAAACACAAACACAGATTTTCAAAATGGTCAAATCTTCGAACACACTGACGCAATAAGCGAGATCTTGAAGAACCTGCTGAATATGAACTGGACGGTCAGACTCATTAAAACGCATGGCTTTATTATTTACCTGAACTGCACACTTGAACCAATCAAAGGGATTCTCTTTTTAACAATTGCTCAGATGAGATCTGTCATTTATAGTTGTTTATCTCTTTCTGCATCCTCGTGTTTGGCTTTTCTCTGAGGAAAAAAATAGTCAGTTAAACCTGACTGCAAGAATAACTTGGGAGAACTGCCAAGAGTGTTTGTGAAATACTAGATATATAGATACAGTACACACACAGGCACTTTTTTTGAAAGCATCACTGTTGCTGAAGCTCTATACGCGAGAGATATATATCCTGCTTTATGGAGAGAAACAGAGCACCGACACAGTCTGGAGTCATAATAAAAGGCTGTCTGCCCTCTGTTGGTGTGAGTGCGCTACTGCAGCAGATGAAGATGGAAGCTGCACGCTTTACCTTTTGTGGACCTCTTTCTTTCCATCGTCTATTCTTTTTTATCTACTTAAATCACACCATTTTCCCTCCCTCTTCTCTATTATCTAGTCTCGGCTCTCCCTCCACCTCGTTTCCATCTCACATCAGAAGAGAAGGGTTCTGCGTGCAGCGCCGAAGGCCTCGTTCGGTTCGTTCTCTGTAGTGTGGCTCTCAGCGCATGTGTTCTCTCGTAATGATCCCCTTGCTCCTCATTACAGGCAGAGCGCTGTGACCTCCCTCCCATCATACGGGCCCTTTCATTGGCCTCGCCGGCCCGGGCCAATCTGCAGTCATCCGCAGTCACAGAAAACATCTTTAGGATTTTCGTCATCTGTCATAATGAGCTACAGCACGGATGAGGGCGACCGATACACCCCTGCTGCTCACGTTACGTTCTTTTGTAGAGGACAGGACCAGCTCAAAACCTCTTTCATCACACACACACACACACACTGGTCAACGTGTTCATGGAACGGCAGCTTTAAAGAGGGCCAGACCCTCCAAGCCCCCGAAACTGCTCTAACATGCTGAGAGAAAAAGTGAATAAAACATGTGCTGTGCTTGCATTGTGTTTCCATTGAGTGTGCTGCTCAGAGGTCCTCTGGACACTTGGACCTCAGCGTGAAATCATGTGTAGACTCATCCTGGAGGAAATAGAAGAAATGTCCTGGTGGTGTGTGTGTGTGTGTGTGAGAGAGAGAGAGAGAGAGAGAGAGAGAGAGTGAGAAAGAAAGAGAGAGTTTTTTTTAAGCATTTCTGAAGCCTCTCAGTTGCTTAGTGCAACAAAATGTGCAGATTTAAATATATAAGAGTCATTTAGATGAACTTATATGAATGTACGGAATAACTAAATACATGAATTCCCTCAATTGAATTCTCCTTAAAATAAATTACCATGGGGAGTAAGTAACCATAGTTTTTTGCCAGAATAGTTACTTCATTTTAAAATGAAGTAACTTGCTATTAGTCACTTTTTTCCATGATAGGTTGATTTCTCAGCACACCTGCACCCTCAGTTTGTTTACCTTTAATAAGTCAGAGGCTGGGGACAGTTGTTTGTGTGAGGGTATTGTCCCACTGTTTGAGGGAGGTGTTGTTTTTGTCCATACAGTCATCCAGTTTCTATACTGTAAGGAATTTGCTATTTTTATTGATTTGTTTAGCTTGTTTTGCAGTTGTTAGGTGGTTATCCCCTTTATTTTATGTCTTGGTCTATAGATATGGATCTTTCAATGTACACTTCTCTTCAAAAGATTGAGGTCACTAAGTTTTTCTAGTGAAAGGAATCAATATTTTTTTCCAGCATTAAACTGATCAAAAGTGACAGTAAAGATATGAATAACGTTAATATATATATATATATATATATTTATTTCTATTTCAGGTTTCCACAAAAATATGAAGCAGCGCAACTGTTTGCAACATTGATAATAATAATCAAAAATGTTTCTTGAGCAACAAATGATTTCTGAAGGATCATGTGACACTGAAGACTGATGCTGAAAATTCAGCTTTGATCACAGAAATGCATTACATTTTAAAATATATTCAAATAGAAAACAACTATTTTAAATAGCAATACTATTTAATAATGTTCCTGTTTTTACAGTAGTTTTGATCAAATAAATGCAGCCTTGGTGAGCATAAGAGACTTCTCTCAAAAACATTTTAAATGACCCCAAACTAGTAGGGATGTCACGGTACCAAAATTCCAGTAGTCGGTACCGATACCATTAAAATGTTACGGTTTTCGGTACCAATTTCGGTACCACAGCAAAATCTGTTGGAACTATTTTTTCTATTTTATTTAACTATTTGAAAAAAATATTAAATTCAATTCAATGACTTAGCCTACTATTTATGACGGTTAAACGTATGCTGTTTAAACGTAAATATTACTTATAAAAAAAAGTGAAACATAAGCAACCTTCAAATGCACACATTATTATTATTATTATTATTATTATTATTATTATTAGTAGTAGTAGTAGTAGTATTTTTGATTCATGGAGACATAGCTAAATCTACTGTACAGTAGCCTAATACAATTATTTCTGTCAATTTCTTCAAGTTAAACCGAACTTTTATTTTGACGGGTTGCCGTGAAGACCTTTTAGTTTCTGTGTGTGTATGATATGACGATATTTTTTCTCAAATGAAACGGTAAAATGCTCATGAAGTGACTCTCAGAGTGGCTCTGGAGATGAATTTCATCATGTCATCATATCGTGAGGCAGCAGAGACTGAAAACAGTGCGAGCGTCACTCGTGCGTCTGTGTGTGTGTGTGTGAGGTAAATGAAACCGCGCGTCTGCGCCATTCATTCACACAGAGACAAGCAGAACATGCAGGGTTAATATTTAAATAGTCTTTTTGCGGTTTAATATTCACAGACACTATATATATATTGTGGTATATATCGGCTACAGACCGTGCTCCTAGTAAAAAAGTTAGTCTGGAGCCCCGCACTTAGATAAACACGGGGCGACTGAAAGCAGCTGCCTATTACTGGGTGACGAATATACCCGGTACTCGGTACTACCGGTACTACAGAAATGCTGGTATCGTCACATTTTAAAAATTTCAGTACCGACTTGATACCGAAGTACCGGTACTTTTGACAACAATACAAACTATGCATATGGGATATTTTGCCCATTTTATTGTCAAAAACACACAGTTTGAGGTATAAATAACAACTGAAGCAGAAATGGTGCAGGATGTGTAACACACCACTGACCCCAAACCCTAAGAATAGTAAGAGTGATAATAACAGTGGCGTTGGTCAGGCAAGAACCACTAATAGCTGTAGCAAGTGTGGTATTTTAGCAGAAATACAAAGGGAAGTGATTAGCGTTGTTCCCTCTGGGCTAATTGTACTTTGCCACATTCTTGAACCAGAATTTTTCTGCATTCCTTCGCCAACAAGCTCTCTTTATCTTTGTTCTCGCTATACTCTTTTTCCTCTCTGGCGCTGAGCCCAGCTGTGAGCGTCCGGCGCTGAGGACTCAGCGAGTCCTCAACACTGCGGTGTAAAGGCTAGCTCTGAAACCCTCTTCTGATCTGCCTCAAAGCATTAGCTACACGCTAACAGCTCCTCACTGTGTGCTTCACTGTGTGTGTGTGTGTGCGCGCGCTCTCAGTATGGAGTGACTGTAACAACCCGATTATATCTCCAGCAGTGGAGCCAAGAAAACGAAAGAGTTTGAAGCTGCTAGAGCGTCATTCCAGCATATTTTCATAAACCGTACTCCGGTTTGAAACGGTAGGTTCCAATTCTGAATGCTAAACGGTTAAAATGTTGTTCCAGTTGTAGTAAACATGCAATGTTAAACCTAAAACAATCAAAACATACAAGCTGGGTGACCACCTAACCACATTCGTGTGATACAAGACGTTTTCAGCAGGCTAGCGGCTCTATGCACTGCAGTATAGATCAATGTGAGAACAGGCATGTGTGAACAACACATATATCATTTAATATTTCCACACAAGTTTTTGACTGCAAACCACCGCGTGCAAGATGTTAACGTGAGTTTCGCATGCCGAGTAAATATAGCCCTTATTGATTGTGAGCGCACTTCATACGGCGCTAAGTCCATGCAGCGCGATTCAAGAGGTAAAAACTCTAGACCCGCTGAAATAACGCTTATTTGCTCAATGAGAACGTGTTTTAGAGATGTGATGCAAATCGATGCAGTGCCACTTGACTCATTTCTCTCAGTAAGCCGACAGGCCAGACAATGGCTCAGCTCTTTTGTTCTATCTCTCCTTCTCTCTCATTCACCGCTATGGTTCCTGTAAGTGCCTCTTTACCTTAAGCTATTATTGCCTGTGAATTTACTCATAATGCTTCTGCATGCACTCTGTTGAAATATACAACTATATCTACTACTGTAGATGCACTGAAGACGGCCGAGGCGCTCTGTACTGCTGACGGACTGATTTGTTCCTCTTACCCTTCCTCTTACTTATTCCCCCCTTCTGTTTTAGCACTACCATCTGTCTTGTTTCCCTCAGAGAGAGTGAAAAGGTTTAAAGATCTGGAAGAGCGTCTGCATCTTTCAATCTGCAACACCGAGGCACATTAGCATATCACGGAGTCAGTGGCGGACGTACAGTATGAGGCACATCAAGACACAAAAATCACACTGTTTCCACTGTAGTCAACGAAGCTGCAAGCAGCCGACGTGAAACACTTTTTGTTCTTGATGCTACGGCAGCTGCTTTGTTTCCCTCAATATGTCTAAAATATGATTTTATTTACAAAAATCATGGGTGACTTAAAGTGTGCGCACATAATGCCGACTCTCAGTACTAAATTGAGCTATTTTTGCTGCTTATTGTTAAAGAGTCAAATACACACAAAATAATGTCAATATGCCGGTCTTGGCGAGCATTTAGGTAAACACATCAGTTCTTAAAGTGACAGCAGCCTAATATACCTGCTGCAAAATTATGAGATAATATAAAAAATACGGCAGTTTTCCCCCATGGTACTGATGTCAAAATTGCTGAGTGGCTAGTAACTTCGGAAAACCACTAGCCACAGTGGCTGGTAAGCAGGCCCAAAACATTTAATGGATATTGTTATTAACGTATAATCTTATTACCGTTGCCAAATTCTAGCTTAGAGCTGATTGGTTCTTTATTAGTGACACCGTGCAAGTATTTTGCTCCTTACAGTATAGAAACTGGATGACTGTATGGACAAAAACAACACCTCCCTCAAACAGCGGGACAATACCCTCACACAAACAACTGTCCCCAGCCTCTGACTTATTAAAGGTAAACAAACTGAGGGTGCAGGTGTGCTGAGAAATCAACCTATCATGGAAAAAATAACCCCATCAAACAACAACAACAAACATCCATCCTATTCCATACCTCAGCGATGAAAAGGCCAGAGTCTTCAGAAAAGGTCTGTGCTTCTGTCTATTTCCTCTTATTTATTTTTTTCTCCAAGCAGAGACCTGGGGCATGAGGCAATTTCATAACGGCCTGAAATATTGCAAAGGCCTCTTTACTGAGGTTAAACGGCGTACAATGGGCGCTCTCGTGCTACACAAATACCGCTCGACATGCTGAGGTTGCCTCTCTCTCGCTCTGAGGAGACTGAAGCAAAGGCTCTGCTGCAAAAGAGATGCAGATAGGATGTGTCAGGAGTTCCTTGAATGACAAGCCATCATCTGAAATGGGCCATGACACGAGGTGAAGCAGCAGTGCTCTTGGAGAGAAGTGCTGCACCCTACGCTGCTTTGCTCTTAACCGCCCTACAAAGAGATGTGGTCAGAGAAGGAATGCATCAGAATGATGGAGATCCGCTTTGACACATTCCGAACTCTCGCACTGGATGCCCTCAGAGTCTGAGCCGAGGGGCTTCAGGGTTCTGTCTCTGTTCCAAACGACCACATAACGTTCTGGATTTGCAAGGGCTTTGACTCTCTCTAGCCTGGTCTTGAATGCAAAGGACTTGTTCTTTTCAGAGGAGCAGCAGCGCTGGAGAGAACGAGTTCTGGAAGTGTTTTCTTTTTTTTTTTTTTGCTTTAAGCAGGGCTGTCAATTAACTGAATTGACCACTCAAATTGAATGAATTAAACTAAATTAAATCAATGTAATCTCTTTTTAAGACAAGAAAACGACTAAATAACATGCGTTTGTGGAATTATTTTTTGTGGATACTTTATAATGATGGATGGATGGATGGATGGATGGATGGATGGATGGATGGATGGATGGATGGATGGATGGATGGATGGATGGATGGATGGATGGATGGATGGATGGATGGATGGATGGATGGAACAACCGACAGACAGACAGACAGACAGACAGATAGATAGATAGATAGATAGATAGATAGATAGATAGATAGATAGATAGATAGATAGATAGATAGATAGATAGATAGATAGATAGATAGATAGATAGATAGATAGTCTGTCTTAAAAATATTTAAATAGTATTGCTAACTTCTGTTTGGAAAAGAAAATGAAAGGATGTTTTACTTCCAGAACCTGACTGTTGTGCTCTATGGGCTGAACAGTGTTTAACTGGGAGCAGACCCTCAGTTAGGCCCTTTATGAGAACATGCCCTGACCCGGCCGTTCCCACCCGTCCAAATCAGCAGCACCTGAAAAGGGCAGGCAGACGGCTGTCTAATGGAAATGGATTGAATTTGCGAAGAGGTTGAGAGAGTGAAGGGGAGATGCACAGGAAGGAAAGAAAGGCAACAAGAGGAAAATGGATCCTGACACTGGGGATGACACGTCCACCAAATGTCACTGCACTCGCTCCGGCCAGCGTCCCGAAAACAGGAACGCACATCAGACCCAGACAGACTGAGATTACGAGAGAAAAAAAGCGTCCAAGGAAAGGAGAGTATGACAAAAATACAAGTCGCAAACACAGCACAAGAGAAGGCAAGGAGAGACAGAGAGGAGCGTTTTCACACTGAAGCGCCTGTCTCCCCTAGCGATGAAGGGATAATGTAGTGTTTAGTGTTGCCAGGTGCTAAACCTATTTGCTTACAGAAAAGCAGAATCACGTCTCCCACCCTAATTCGCCGGCTCACGCACAGGGCCGATGGCGACGTGGGGAACCCGAGCAGCCGTGGCAACCTGACGAGCCTGAGATTGAAAGAAAGCTCAATTATATTGCTATTGGCAGTCGAACATTTGCAACCCGTCACATGGAGCGTTGTATAGGATTAGCATTGACAAACTGCTGCTTTTCCTGGCCGTCTACCCAGTTTCCTCCTGGCTTCCATTATCAGATAGGGCGGGGGGGGAGGGGGTGGGGGTGGTGGGTGTTCGGCACATCTGCCAGCCTATTAGGGAGGTAAAACGGAACGAGTCATTTGTATGGATGGATGTTGTTCGCACAGCTCCCTGCAAATCGGCACATGCGAACATGTTAGAGTGCCCGCGGACATCTCTTCGCTCGTATAATAAGTGTAATCTGCATCTTTCCGCAGGCAAGCACACCTCTCCAGAACCATAATCGCAGGGATTGAACGTAATCCAGTTTAGATAGACAGTCACAGCAAACGTTAGATACTCACTCACGTTCCTTTTCTCTACATTTATTAACTTCACCTCGAGTAATTTTACATCAAAGTACTTCCTCTCATATGATTATTTTCTCTTGTTAGGCCACATTTATAAAACACTATCAGAATAAATATACAGTATGCACAAACATATCTATTCTCTATAAAACATGTGTAGCGAAACTCATTCTGTTAAACCTAATTAGCCAGGGCTCGGCATTAAACCTTTTCATGTGCTTGTCCTCCAGACAAGTAAATCTGTCATTCACTTGTCCGAGTAAAAAAGTTGCATGTCCGGAATTATTTTATTTTTGTGTGTGTGTTGTAAATATAATTTATTCTGAAGCAATATTCTCATCAGTGTTCAATCAGCTTTGATATATTTAAATCTGCTAATTGCAATATATGCACCTTCAAAGGGCAACTAAATCAGAATCATTCTATTTTTAGTGGTTCCCTATATTATTATTATTATTTATTTGTAATTGACTTTCTAATCAGGCTACTTGTCCGGTCAGGCAAGTAAAATTATCTTTTACTTGTCCCTTCAAAAAATCCACTTGTCCCGGACAAGCGGACAAGCGTTAATGTCGAGCCCTGAATTAGCACATGTGAACATTTCCAAAGTGCATTCAAGTGCTGATCTCTGAATGGAGTACCAGGAAAAAAAGCAGCACAACTGTTTTCAATATTGATAATAATCAGAAATGTTTCTTGGGCAGCAAATCAGCATATTAGAATGATTTCTGAAGGATTGTGTGACGCTGAAGACTGGAGTAATGATGTTGAAAATTCAGCTTTAATGATGTTGAAAATTCAGCTTTGCATCTCAGGAATACATATTATTTTAAAATAACATTTAAATAAAAAAAAATATTTCACAATTATATTTATTTACTGTATTTTAATCTAATAATGCAGCCTTGGTGAGCATAAGAGACTTCTTAAAAATATATTTTGAATGGTAGTTTAAGTACAGAACAATGTTTGATAGGACGTCAAAAAGCCACGTTCATACAGATTATTTCATGTTGCTGTTGAAATGCAATATAACAAAATGCAACCTGCATTCAAAACTAATTTGCACCTGTAAACATTCCCAATGTTTAATCCCAAATGATATTTCAGAGCAGGTCTCTGAATAAAGTACCGTCAATTATTCTTCCTCAGAATTGCATTATTCCAAATTCAAATATTCCATCACAACAGCATCTCATCCCGTCATGTGGTTGGCATGAGAGCTTTACAGGAGCAAGTGGAAAAAAATAACATCACTTATGCAGGCAGTGGAGTTTCCGCGCAGGCGGCCATCTCCGGGAGCCGTGATGATGAAGTGGAAATTCGTCACAGGGCTGCCCAAGCGGGCACGTGCCGTGAAGAGACCCTGTGTGCAGGCAACGATAGATGCATATGTATGCGAGCGGCCCGCACAGCAACGAAGCGTTCACGCAAAACAAGCCAATCCGCTGAGATGCGGTGAGGGGAACCGCGCTTCGCTTTGGAAGTCAGGGGAAGCAGAGGACTTCATGCTCAGATGATTATTATGTGGGTTGACAACTGGAAACACTTTAAGAACATGTGCAGTATATGTATGCAGTGTACTTTATTCTACTAACCTTGTAAGATGCAAGAAATGCTTGCATGCCATACTATATTACTGTTATTATGGCTACATTTACAGATCCTAATGCACAGACATTTTGACAGTCTGTTTAAATGAACTTCTTGCTCATGGTTTTTAAACTGAATTTAAGAAATAGATTTAAGTCATAATGAAATCAAAATGGACACTTATTATTGTGTTAATGGAATTTTGCAGTGTTTATTATAAATGATTTATCCGTGCACATCATTATTTTTTACAGAATGTGCCTCATAATCTAATCAAAATATACTCTTTGCGACATTTCTTCTCTGATGACGTGTTTACCGGTGTGAGGGCGGGGCAACCTGTCACTCACATGAGATCGACCAATAGCAAACCACAACCATCCAATCAATTCCCCATGGACAAAATCCATTTCACTTGGATATGTGTCACAATAGGTAAGAAAAGACTATTGCAACATCTCATGCCGACTTTAAATATAATACAATTGAGATGGTCTAATCAAATTAACTGAAATATTTAATAAACAAGTCCACAAGGAGCATGGGAATTGAATGAATGACAATAAACAAACAAAATGCATATAATAATATGACTTGATTCAGGAATTCCCATGCATTCAGTCTGTCACGTAACAGTGAGAGAACAAACAAGGAACTAGACATAGTTATTTTAGAAATCAATTATTAAATACTAAGACCCACATTTGAAATCTCAGTGTTTTTGCTGCTTACACAGATTCAACAAGATCCATTCAGTGGCAGATGTCTACGATAGCATCTGAACCGGTTGCCGGTGTAAAAGCGAGCGATGACTCAGCAGACGTCATTACTTATGTGTGGGTCAGGTCTGCAACCCATCGCCACCGTCTCCAAGGACAACGAGCTGCTATCTTCAAGGACAAACTAAATACCCACTTGCTTTACTATTATCTCTGAAACAGCGCATGAGTGTTATTACCCCGGCCTGAGCCAAATGACACGGTTTGACCTGCCATTCGCTGATTGCTCGGGAAGTAAGCAGACTTCCCGCAGTGACAGATTGTGTCCTCCTCGACATGAATGAGCTCCTGAACCTCAAATAAATAACAGGCAGATTACAGGTCATAAACGGCTCCTCACCTCTAGCCTCAGGTAATGAGAAACCAACTTTTAAAAAAAGGATTCATTTTGCTGCACAAGAAATACAATTGATTCCTGCCTTAATAATTAATTTTATGGTCAATGATCTTAGCAACCGTAATTTCTGTTGGGCCTAATCATCTGGAAAATAAAAATTGCCCAGACCATTTTCTCCATTTGTTTGGTTGCCAAGCAGCCAGCAAATTTTCCCTCAAACCCGCAGTGTGTGACATGATCCCACCGCCTGCGTGTTGCCATGTGTCTGTGCAGCATGTTTTTGAGAGAGAGACTCAGCATATTGGTCTATGCATTGCAATTATACTCATTTCCAAGCACTGGAGGGCAAGAAAACAAGCAGGAAATAGATGATGTAGAAACACCACCATTATGTTGTCTCTGAAGCACGCAAACACTTTTCTGAAACAACAAATGTTTCCTATGTGTTCGACACCCCCAGCCCCAATAAGATGTGTATCTTTAACAACACAATGACATATAAATAACTAGTCTGTAATTAGACTGTTTTAAATTTCACTAAACACGCAAATGTAAATTTTAAAGACCGGTTTATAAAAGTTCATTTTCAGTCTAAAATAATCTGTGGTTCATTAATTCGAGCTGATTCAGTGAATTCAGATTCAGACTGATGACACCTATGTTCAATTCAGTCTGAATTGCTAATCAGAGATGTGTTTCCCGAAAGCATCGTTAGCCAACGAACATTCGCAAACAGCATCGCAAAGTTGTGGTTGGAACTACAGCGGTTGACCTGTGGTTAGAAGCATAGTTTCTTGTTAGTATGGCATGCGCTTGCTAACCCAACACACACACTTAAAAAAGAAAATCGTTTATGCTCTTGAGCAAATAAGCAAGCTAACATGCAGTACCATTCTATAGCTTTCATTACAAATATATGCAAATTCCATTCAACGTCTTTTAGTTCAAGAGAATTAAAGCACCATTTTTAAAGAATGCGTACATGATCTGGTACGACAGGGTTTTATTTAGCAAGGACTCAATAAATTGATGTTAAGTTATTAATATTGTTATAGATTATTTCTATTTCACACACACAAACGTTAGATAGAAGTTTGTCACGGTTGGTTTGGGGTTTTGTTTCATTTCTTTTATTTTGTAGTTTGGTTCCTGGTTCTTGTCATGTGACCACCTTGCCCTCATGTGATCATGTCTTGTGCTTTCCTTGTCTTATGTGTCATGATCTGATTGGTTCCCTTGTTTCATGCGTCTTGTTCTCATTGGTTGTTTTTGTCATGTGATCCCTATAGTCCTGTATTAAAGCCCTTTTGTTTGCCATGTTACCATGTTGTGTTGAAGTACGTATGCCGTTCCATGTTTCCATTTGCCAGGTCTGTTCATAGTCAAGCTTTGTTCGTGGTTTGTTTCATGTTTTGGATTTTGTTTATACTTTGTTTCATGTTTTTGGATCTTTGGACAGTAAATAAACTGCACTTGGGTTCTCTTCACCATCATCTTCATCTGCTTCGTTACACTCATGCGGTTCATATATGTTGCTGTAAAAAAGCAATATACTGTAGATGGAAGTGGCACATGTTACATGTGCATATGCTGCATTCACTCCGATGAAACATTTGATTCCAGCATCAACACACAAATACCTCTAATGGACTCCTTCCCAAAATTAGAGGCTGTCAACCATTTAATGGCCATCATTTTTCTTGCATCAGTGACTTTGAAAGCCAATCATGACTGGGAGAGGCATGTCAGGAAAGCAGGAATGGACATTTATGTGCAAAAATCCATACCTACTAATTGCAGGGGCCAAATGGACTCTAGCGCTCAACTGAAGTCAGTTTTCTAACATGTGATTAGGTATGTTTCCAAATGTTAAAATATTTTTCAGAGGTCAGAAGACTTGAAAAAAATTTGAAATATATTCGATAAGTAGCTAAATGCTGTTTATTCTTACTGCATACACTGAATATAATCAAAAGGGTGAAAAGTATATAAACTGTAAAAAAAAAAAAAAAAAAAAAAAAACAGCCTTAAACTGAGCTGTGCTCATGCAAACTTTCTCACACACAAACAGGTATTCTGCTACAGATGTAATCTAGTCTTTCATATACTGTAATCACTGTCACATTTTCTACTGGATTCAAGGTCTATGGAAAGACCTTAAAAAGGACTCAAAAAACGAAGGATCATTAAAAGTTCTGAACAACTACAAACCAGAGGAGTTTTTAAAGGGGTCACATACATTTTTCATTTATTTCTTTGTTCTCTCTACGGTCCACTTATAATCTTAGTATAGTTTTGTTTGCTTGTTTTTGTGCCAAAAACCCATAATTTAGTTTTCCATGGCCGCTCCTCTCTGACCCTTTGAATCAAATGGGCTGTTTTCATGCTGTGCCTTTAAGATCCCTATTTAAATTGCCTCTTCACATGTAAAATGAGCAAGAGAACTTTTCTGCATCCTGCTGTTGGGTCCAAGTTGCTGTTACTCCATTACTTCGGGTTTCTGATGTCAGAAATCACAGTACTGTATATCAGAACGAGACGTTTTTGCAGCTTTTGCTTGGTCTTTTGGACTGGGGAAGATTTTCTTTTTGAAGTTATTAAGATTTGATTTAGAAACATCAAGGAATATCTGATTTCTCCATTCTCTCTGGCTGGCTTATTACTGATTGTACTGAATCCAGTGGATCCTGCCAAAACATCCCCTGGCATAACAATAATGTTTCGATTCTGCCAAATCAAATCAGTTGAATATGCAATAACAAGTCATCTGGAATTTGTGCAATGAAACAGTTTTAATATAGAGGCATGTTGGATTCATATCGTTTTCATACCGATTCCATAGTGTTTCCCATTTCATCAGCTCATCTAAATGTTCATAATAAACCGTTTTCTATATAATTCATAAAATATAATTGCATGCAGCATGCCTCGGCCCTTGATAATTGTCCCTAATTAAAATCAAGCTTTGCAGCTCATTATGGGCCCGATTTTCAGCGACTTATAAAAGGCCGACCGACACAACACATGAGATAACCATAGAGCAGGCACCTCCTAAAACAATTACAATGTCATGATAAGAAATCAAAAGGAATGATCTCAAAATCCCATGCTATGTCATGCAGTTAATCCAGCCCCCTTTGCAAACATCTTAGCGTCTAATGTAGCGGCGTACTGTATATAAAATTCTGCCTCAGGCCTTGCATCCCAGCCAAAACAACTTAATGGATTAATTGGGCAACCAACAGAGTTAATTAGGCCTTGGGGGTTATGATTCCACCCTATGTCAACTCTTGCTTCAGTCTCAACAGCCCTGCTGAGCAACCGCCACAATTAGCAGAGATGTTGTGTCGGTGTCCATGAATTAGCAGGAGGAGGAGAGATCTTGGCCAGGGGAAGACGAATAGAAGGAGGTTGAGGAAAAAGAAGAGGAAGCCCATTTAGTTCCAACTAAAGTTGAGTGCCAATTCAAGAAATAATTTGGAATTTGAAAAGTGGTAACACTTTACAATAAGGTTTATTAGTTAACATTAGTTAATGCATTAACTAACATGTTGCAGTATTAATTCATCTGTTCATAAATACACAGCTGTTCATTGTTTGTTCATGTTAGCTCACAATACATTAACTAATTGTGGCGAGCAGGACGAGGGGCGTGAGAGAATGGCTCGATTACTGATGAGCGCCACCCTGTCAGCCGTCTCGTATCTCTCTCAGAAGCATAAAAGGAGGAGCGACGACAGTGAAGATCGAGAGAGGACCAGGCCTGGACTGTTTTAGTTGCTGTTTTCTTTTATTATGTGTGGTGCCAGTCGACCGTGAGGGGCTGCCGTCTTTACTTTCGTTTTTGTATTTGTTTATTCATTTTATTAAAGTCTGTTGAACGTTCGCCGGTTCCCGCCTCCTTCTTCACATAATAACACACTTTGTTACACTAATGTTAACAAATACAACCTTTCACTTTAATAACGTATTAGTTAATGTTGAAATTAATATTAACTACGATAAAAAATGCTGTAGAAATATTGTTCATTCTTAGTTCATGTTAACTAGGGTAGTTAACTAATTAAACTTATTGTAAAGTGTTCTGAGAATTGCTTTGAATTGAGGTTGCACACAGGATCCATATTAAATTACATATCATCATATTGTTATAAATTCACTCACAAATTGAAAGGAAGACGGATTTGAGACTTAAATTTTGTCTCAACTCTAGGCCAGGCTAGGAAGATCATTACTGGATAAGCAGGAAGGAGCGATCTGAGAGCACCTCCTCTTTCTGAAAAAAAAAAAAAAAAGCTTTGATCTTAGCAGATGTTTGCATCCCGCTCAAACGATGACTTAGCACTTTCTGTGAATCTTTTTGGAGGAAGCGCTCGTGTTTATAGCCACCTACGCAGACGCTCTGTTGAATTCCAATGCTGGATAAGCTAGCGGAGTCTTTCCCTGGCTGTGTTTATATGTACGTGCATGTTTTGTGAAGATTGCTAGCGTCTCCTTCGCCTGGTGTCTGCTGTTTACTGTCCCCAGACCCCCACCACCCCCGGTTAACGGATGCTCCCACACCCCACACACCACACACACACACACACACACACACACACACACAGCCGTTGACGAACGGGTGACAGGGGCCAAATTGATTGGTGTGCTCTCTCCCTTCAAAAGAACTCAATTTGCTAGCAATGGCTTCAATTTCCTGGCCAGCCAAATCTGCCCTCATTTTTTTTTTTCTTGAGGATTTTTTTTGGGCCTACTCTTCCTAGAGGACCGTCATTTCATTTCATTACTTTGTGCGAATATACCTGCCCTCTCCGCCAACTATTCATCCTGCGACAGAGATCAGAGTGTGTCTTTGTGAGTACATGTGTGTGGGTCTGTGTGCATATGTGTGTGTCCTGAGAGGGCAGAAATCGGTTTGCCAAATTGTCACCTGGTCCTTCCACTGAAAATTCACATGTTTATGCAAACACCTGCCATCCCCGTTTCAATGTATGTTTTACAAAAGATATCCATCAACACTTTTTTCATTTAAACCTGAGAATAAAAAAAGTTGTAAGTGGCATAAATGATGCAAGTGATGATGTAAAATCTAAAATAATTTTTGTACATTACATTGATGCTGAAAATCAGTGGAAAAGGATGCCGACACATGTACTCAAAGTATATAAATGATTTGTTTCCATTTTACCTGGCCATTATGTTGTTCTTTTTAGAAGCTCTGGGGACTATTAAACATGAACGCACATTATAAAAATTACATTTTGACAGTTTTCCTCCTCATTTTCATCCTTGTCAATAGACTGTACGTTTTCAATTTTTTTTTGTTTTATTCTAGCGCTGCTGTAAATAGCACAACGCTAATGAAACGGCCAAACTCTGAGTGCGCTGAAATTTTTCATTACATGACAGCAGCCATTTGTCATTCTGAGATTTATAATTAATGTAGTTTATCTGCATTAACTCTTTTGATCCATCACGCTCCTGTCTGCCGTGAAGCATATTTTCTGGGCTGAATACTGCAAATAAATGGCACTGGAAATGCATGAAAACAAACAGCTGAAATGTGCGCTTCAATCAGCGTGATGGTCTGGGTTATAACCTCACAAAAAAAAGCCCTGACAATCAGCCAAATGTCTGCCAAACAGGCATACAATTTTGTTTAAACGCTGACATGATGTCGAGCAGTTAGACCTTTGAGTGTGTTCTCAGCCTTAAGAATTTCTCTGTATCTCCAAGTTGTTTAAATCCAATGATTTCCCTGTCATTGCCGATTATCAAGAGAGCGCATGAAATTAAGGTTCGAAAAACAAATTAAAGTCCGGTAACTTTCCCAGACACCTCAGCAGAAGCAGATCCCTCTATCTCAGTGTCTGTGTTTGTCCGACTGTAACGTAATTGCCCGACCAGTCCTGATGAGCGGCAGCAGATATGGTGTCTGCAGTGGCCCGAGGAAGTCGTCCCATGGCTGGCCATGAAATTGGAAAAGCCAGCCTCTGGTTCGCTCGTGCTCCTGGGAAATGAAGTCAGCGTGTATTGAGGTATTGAAATTAAGTATTGAACACGCCTCCCCTGTCTCAGTCACTGGTCCAAACAGATCGAGGTTGAGACAGACAATTCCCTTTATGAAAGGAACAATAATTAAGCCCATCCCATGAGACTTCCAGGCCATCCATAACTTTACGAAACCACCGTACAGTCAAGTAACACCTCACTGTGAATATACCAAGAATCATTTTGGACGTCTCCCTCACCAGACACATCTAATTCAGGTCTTAGAGTATCGAATGAGCTGAATCAGGTGTGCTAGATGAGGAAGATGTCAAAATGTGCAGTGCCACCAAGGTTCAAGTGAAAACAACCAGCAAGAGGCATCATGAATCGGGTTCGGACAAAGTAATCAAACAAATGGGAAAACAGCTGTAAAAGCTTCTTTAGTAGCCCTATTGATGATGAGGTGAAGAAATATTGAATTCCCACACATCAGCTGAGGGTGAGAGCGGAGGTTATGTACAGTGCTTTTGTAGTACTCAATCCCACACATAAAGGAAGCATTGATGTAATTTGCTGGTTTTCCGTTGCTGAACCCACACAGCAGGTGGGTTTGCCCACCAGCTAATAACATGATACATACACTGATGTTTACTCTAGTTCTAGGAACGTCAGGTTGCTTCCAGGCTTTATCCAATTCTATAACATGATTGTTTCCAGCCCACATTTGCAGTTCAGGCTGAGTGTGTTTGATTGACAGTTTTAGGGAAGTGGTTGAGTGACAAGCAGTGGATTTATTAACCCAAAAGTGACCTTAAAGCCACCAGGGAGGGTTTGCGCCGAACACAGCATTCCGAGGATAAAAGCGAAGGTGAAAGAAAGTAACACTCTTTACAGCTGAATTCCAAAAGTGAATATCCCATAAAGGACTCTATTGTTGCATCTTTCCGGAGCATTCAAAAGGCCGTTCGGCACAGTTTCCAGCTCACCTCCGTGCGTAAAGTGTCCATTCTCCATCTGACATGCAGTCATAACAGAGGTAATAGGCATCTGTGCTCACAGCGGGACAGCGAGGGACTTCCTCTCTGACAGGAAGTTGATGATATACCTGTCCTGTTGAACAGCCATCTCCCTTCCCCTGCCAATCACCATATTACATATAGCATTTGAGTAAGGAAAAAAATGCCTCGCTTCCACTGTCGCTGAAAATCTTCTATTTGAAGTAGAATACATTATGGAAATATATTATACTTAGTTTATATGTTTATGTTAACATAAAAAATATATATAAATAAATAAATAAATAATTCATTATATATATATATATATATATATATATATATATATATATATATATATATATATATATATATATATATATACACAATACATACATACATACATACATATTAGGGCTGTCAATCGATTAAACATTTTAATCTAATTAATTACATACTCTGTGATTAATTAATCTAAATTAATCGCATACATCATTTTTGCTGTGAAAGTATTAAATATTTCAATGAATCAATGAATAATCAACATTAGTGACATTAAAGTTCAAAAACTATTTTATTATTATTTAAAAAAAAGGTTTGAAGATGATGTTGCCTGCTAGAGTTGGTATCCCGGGACGTGCTGCTAGGTCGTACCTCGGATTAACGTTAACTCCTGGATGCTTTGCATTGATGTGGTACGTTCGAGTGGACGAACTCCGGTGATATGCAAATTCCTTGCCTCAGACATTGCAGACGACTTTATTTTTATCAACACTTCCATCAGGCCGTTTTTTATAAGTAAATGTTCCAATCAATCGTTCTCGTCTCCCTCCTTCATTTTACAGTCGAATGGTGGCTAGAACGGCTCCAGGTTCAAAGGTCAATACAGAATGGATTAATCTGCGTTATTTTTTTTAACAGCCTTTTTTAACTGTTGTGTCGGTCGTTATTTTGACAGCCCTAATATATATATATATATATATATATATATATATACAGTGCTATGCATAAGTTTAGACACCCATACTAAAGTTGACTAAAAAGAGGAATAAAAAATCATCTTTTGGAAATTGAACTTAATGCCTTAATTAAAAAAAATTGGAAAAATCCAACCTTTAAGGACACCAATTTTCTTTATGAATGAATAATGTATCGTAAATAAATAATTTTTCTTCCTTAAAATACAGGGTGCATAAGTCTGGACACCCCTATGTTAAATTCCCATAGAGGCAGGCAGATTTTTATTTTTAAAGGTTTTTATTTTTCACATCATCACATAGCCTTCACCATACCTAGAGATTGGCATGGTTTTATTTCAGTTAGCCTAATAGCTGGTTTGATTTGCATTGAGAGATGATCTTATGGAAAGTACTCCATGCCAATCTCTAGGTATGGTGAAGGCTATGTGATGATGTGGGGCTATTTTAATTCCAAAGGCCAAGGGAACTTTATCAGGATGCATAGTATCCTGGATCCATGAAGTAACTGGCCTTTCAAAATAAAAATCTGCCTGCCTCTATGGGAGTTTAACATAGGGGTGTCCAAACTTATGCACCCTGTATTTTGAGGAAGAACATTTATTTATTTACCATACATTATTCATTCACAAAGAAAATTGGTGTCCTTAAAGGTTGGATTTTTCCTAATTCTTTTAAATTAAGGCATTAAGTTCAGTTTCCAAAAGATGATTTTTTTATTCCTCTTTTTAGTCAACTTTAGCATGGGTGTCTAAACTTATGCATAGCACTGTATATATATATATATATATATATATATATATATATATATATATATATTATGATAGTTATATTATTATTCATAGTAATAGCATTAATATTAATATTATACATAAAATATTTGTTATTATTTTATTTATTTATTTATTATTTCTATGACTACTACTACTAAAACTACTACTACTACTACTACTACTAATATCAGTTTTATTTCAATAATTTGATCAATTATTTTTAATTATCAGTGATAGTGGAAGTTATAACAATTAAGCAAAGGTAATAAGACAGTAGATGCAGGTGTTTCCATCAAAAGTTGCGAATTCGACTTAAGCGCTAAATTAGTATACTGCATAAAACATTTGTGA
This sequence comes from Squalius cephalus, assembly GCF_949319135.1. Classification (NCBI taxonomy): domain Eukaryota; kingdom Metazoa; phylum Chordata; class Actinopteri; order Cypriniformes; family Leuciscidae; genus Squalius; species Squalius cephalus. The sequence continues at coordinate 40,188,938 of NC_137131.1, forward strand.
AAAAAGCACCATTTCCATCCCATGTGTTCAATAGATCAAAATTGTCACTTCCTGGGAAACTGGAGCAAAATATCTGCAATAAAAATGGAAGTTGCTGCAATCAGGGAAGCCACTGTGGCTCTTTTTGCCTCCATAAATGCATCAGCATAAGTGCAGAGCACGCAGACAAAACGCAATAAACACCGTCGTGTTTTCTTGCGTTCGGATGCTGGGTTTTGAGAACACAATCATGTGAGACACTTCTGGGAGGGAATTATACCAAAACATTCTGACGATAGACTTTGGCTCAGACATTTCAGAATGATCAAACCAACATTTGTGATGCAGTGCGATGTGATTGGTCCGCTGGTTAGTCCAGTTATCCAATCACATCCACAGTTGAGGCAAAGTCACAACTGAGTTTTTTGTTGTGCATCGAGATATTTTTTTCAGGAAACTATGTTTCCATCATAGTTTAAGTGCATGTCTTCTTAATGGATAATACATTTATTCACCTCAATAGAGTTTTGCATGTGGATGGAAACATAGCTAATAATAAGAGAATCAGCTACTTGTTCTGCATCTTCTGAAGAAAATGTGGTGTTTGTCACATGATGTTAGGGAGTTGTGGGTGGTGAAGTATTCTGTTCTCTAGATCCGGCGTCAATGTAAGCCAATGGGATTGTTTCGCTCATTTTATTGGCCACCAGGTGAAATTCATATATGTAAGCACACCTTTGCCCCCAACAAGCCTTACAATTTAAGGTATAATCCATATCTGTGCGGCTTACACACTGAATCTCTAATACTATGTACAAGCATTACTAACAGTAGCGCTTGCCTTTGTAAGCACCACTAATAAACAGAAAAAAAAAAAACAATGTTACATTATGCACGTTTCGCTCCAAGCTGACTCATTACGAAAGAGTGTGTGTTTGAACATGGCCCTGGCGCTGTAATTCTGTCCGGTTCTGATACTAAATCTCTTATCTGATATCTCTTTCACTCAGTTTCTCTTTCTCAGCTTTCTCTGGCTCTGTAATTCCTCTGGGCTTAAATAAAGAGATAAGGCATCCAGTGTAAGTAATGGTGTGCACCCACGCAATCCTAACTAACTGCGCTTCAGTCCACACGGACCACTGCCAGTCCATGGGATACCCCACTTCACAGCGCGCGTGTGTGTGTGTGTGTGTGTGTGTGTGTGTGTGTGCAAAATTCCAAAGTTCTGAGCTGTTAATGCCTTGCTTTACAGCCAATGAAGAACACTGAAAAATACCTCCACTCGTACAGCTTATAGAAATAATCGTCCTTCCTACCGAAAAGCAAGGTCAAATGTATATCAGCATCAGGTCTGCACAGAATCTGCACCCACAAAAAGCCTCAAAACATCTACCTATCTATCCGTCAAGTACATAAAGGCTATATAACTTTCAAACCTCATTCAAAGGCTTTTGGTGCATTTGTAATGCTTTGACAAGCCAACATTCAACTGTGATATTGCAACAAAAAATACTTAAATTTCACATTTAAATCTATTCTACGTAACTGTACATGTGTATGCTGTATGTATGTATATGTATGTGTGTCTGTATAGTGTAAATAGATTTTCTTTCAGTGTGTGGCGGTGCAATAAGTAAAGTTGCAGCCCAAAGCAAGACAGATAGAGCTGGCTGTGAGTATGTGTACGCTGCAGATAAATCAATTAAAATGAGCGCGCCTGACAAGCGTTTGTAACATGCAGCGCTGGTTGAGGAGGATAGCGATGGTCTCTCACATTTACTGTGACACCAGGAGATCTAACTGCTGTACCGACAGGGAATATTCAAACTCAACAACTCACACCTTCATATGAGCACTGGGGTTTAATCTTACACGTATAGAGAGTCTTGAGAAAATGGAAAAAGGAAGGTCTTTTTAAAGGGGCCAAACACAAAAAAATGATTTTTCCTTCACAGCACAAAGCTCCCTCCACCCTATTACTTATGAAGGCTGACCTTGTTGGGGGCGTTTTTGCTTTTTCCATTCCAATGTTACATTTCACAAGTGAAAATGTGAGCCAATCAAGTCATTTACATATAGAGGTCTTAAAGGTAAAGCAGCAAAAGCAGCCTGTTTAATTCCAAGGGTCAGAGAGAAGTGGAAAAGTGCCATGAAAACTAAATTATGACTGCAAGAAACCTTGAATAACATTATAAATGAACTTCAGGGGGGAGATGCAAAGTGTTTGCACTTCTTCTAGCATGTGTGCATATTTTATTTCGAGAAATAAATGTCTTCCCGCCCATAAGGAACTTGAGTGATAAACAACTCAACTTCCATATCTATGCATTACAATAATATCTCCGGGTTCATTCCGCATTCTAGAAACGAAAAGCCAGGGTTCTCATACATCAAAATCATACCAACAAACTCCTCTCAAACGCACGACAGCACCAAAACGCATCCGTATGCATGAAATATTCCCTGACACGCACGCTGAATTGAATGTTAACGTATGATCTATTCGTGATTCAACTGAAATATGCCGGCTGTTTGCTATTCATCTACTCCTGTCCTTCTGTATCATCTTTGCTCATATCTCAATGGACTGCGTCTATTGTCTCAGCGTGCATCAATGCGATGTCCTCCATTACTTGTGTGACACTGAGGTCGTCCACCTCAAGCATCAAAAGAATGATAAGCAGCCGTGATTCAGAGGAATGCATCTGAAAGGCCATCCAAAGCGGCCATTTTCTGTGCATCACAATATCTCAGGGTCATTACACTGGGCAAGGATCAATACAAGAAAAATCACAAGTGATTGGGACTGCCACTCAAGACAAAATGCGGGCCCGATCCTCTCTTGTACCATGTGGCACACTCCAGGCCCTGAGAGCGCATTCATCAATCCTGCTGTAATGTGCTTAACCTAACGAGCGCTGTTTAAAACGAGCGGGGGAGACGGTTTTGTTGCAAAGTTATTCAGGCCAACTCTTCCCTTTGTAATGGATCGGGATGACTAAGTCAGATTATGTCTGCTTTCTTTATCTTTATGTTTTAGAAAAGAGGCTGACAAGTGTGTAAGAAGAAGACAATGTAGGTGACATGCCAACATGGGCTCTGTATCAAAACCTAGTGAGACGCTTTTCTGCGTACCGGCGTCTACATACTGTAGGCAGCTGCCATCCTGCCTGAACAACAGTAGTGACTAATTTGGAACACTCTGTATAGGCAACAACTTGTGTGAACCACAGTGGAGACTAGACTAATGCCTGATTTCAATAGTGTTAGCATGTTGCTAATCCTGTGATACTCTAATACAGCACACACAAATACTGGATAGCTCATTTTGACATTTATTGAATTGCAATATTTTTATATGTAAGGATATATAAATCACAGATCCACATACACATCCCAGTTTCCACAGAACTATTAAGCAGCACAACTGGGGCCGGTTTCACAAAAATACACATCTAAATCAGACCGTTGCACAAAGCACTTAAGACTCTGACTATCTTAAGTAGGACTACACTGCAATGCATTCTGGGTAAAATAAGACACTTTTCAAAACAAAAAACATGGCGGATCGAGTAAGCGCTTTCAACCACTCAGTGAAGTTTACCCCAGTGGGAAATATGTGTTTGTTGGAGGAGTATAAATGACGGAGTATGTTTTTATGTTTCCACTGTTCGATCGCGCCCGTGCCTCTCTCTCTCTCTGACACACACACACACACATTCCAGCATTGCAATCTTGACATCGCAGCCTGTTATTATGCAGCATTCACACCAAACGCGAATAGAGCGTCAAATTCGAGTCTATCGCGTCTAGTTCGACGCTTGAACATTTTGAATCCATTCGCGCGTCCAAGACGAATAGGACGCGTGTATAAAGCGAGCGCTTGAAGCAAAATAGACGGCCGTTCGGAGCTATGACTCCACTACCCCCTGTTGCGTGAGCGGTGTATTGCATTTCATGCATCGCCCGTGACGCTTGCGTCTGCTTGCGTCCACTGTTTGACTATGAAAGGGAGCGCGTCGATCGTTGCTCGCGTTGACTATGTAACGGCCCTAACAGTTGCAAGGACATTTTACTTGGGAATGTAGTAACAAGAAGAAATGTTTAAATTATGAGCCATTTTCCCTTTTCTTTTGGCAGTTTGTAATGTAACTGATTGTTACTGCTGGTTGCCAAGGTAACAGAGTCTTAGACCTAAGTTAGCCTGGGGGTAAGGTGTCTAATTTTTTTGGTCTAAATTAAGTCAGTCTTTATTTTTGTGAAACAGTCTAACTTGCATTAGACTAGTCTATGAGCAAATGTTAGACTAGTCTAACACTACAGCCCGGTCTAAAATAGCTTTGTGAAACCGGCCCCTGGTGTTGTTCAACATATTGAGCTAATAATCAGAATTGTTTCTTGAGCAGCAAATCAGCATATTAGAATGATTTCTGAAGGATCATGTGACACTGAAGACTGGAGTAATGATGCTGAAAATTCAGCTTCGATCAGAAGAATAAATTACAATTTACAATATATTCAAATATAAAACTGTCGTTTTTAAATTGCAAAATTATTTCACAAGATGAGCATAAGATACTTCTTTGAAAAACGTGAAAAACAAATTACCTACTGACCTTTTGAACACTGGTGTATAATATAATATTACACTGCATATATAAAAAAAAAAAATCTTATGAAAAATCTACAAAGCTTGATGCATGGATTCTTTGATTGTCAAAGAATTGTTTATTGAGTAAAATATAAAATTTACATTCGCAATATAAAATAATTATGTACTGTATATTATAAATATAATTTACAACAGTAAACATTATAAAATAGTATAAAAATGTGCTTTGTCATCTTGATGAATTTCTTTACTCAGGCTGATGCAATGCATTCTGGGACTGGTTTATCTATGAAGAATATATGTATTGGTGACTTTGGCCAAAATAATACTGCCTGCCTTGTGGAAGCCTTTGAGTCAGGAGTGTGTATGATGCCTTAAACGCCTCCTCCATAAGCAGCTCAGGCTTTGGACCAGAGCCACGGTCTCCCTGGAGGTCTTGTTCAGGCATTAAAAGAGACAAAAAGAGGATCAAACTTTTCTGGTCAAGGTACAAACACTCTTACAGTCACCTCTAGCATGTTCCTCTATAGTATATGTCCCCAATGTCAATCATGTTTGACCTTAAAGACACGGGCACACACTCTGTCCAAACCATAATTACTGAACACGGACAAATTCCCCTCAGGCTAATTTCACACGTTTCACAAGTTTGACTTGTTTAAAATATGTACTGCAAAGTGGAGAAGGGCTTATTATCTGGAAGAAGACTCTTAAAAAACATACACATTTGCTAACTGTGAATAGACTATTCATTCATGTGTTTGGAACAGCAAGTCTCAACGTTGAAGTGCATCTCATGAAATGATGAAATAAATATACACACACTACAGAAACAAACCAACAAAAAAGCTCAAAAAAAGAAGGTCAAGTGGAACATATCAACTCAATCGATTTATATCTTCTTGTTTAATCAGAGTAATAATAATTTGTAGCTGACCTTATCCACAGTTTATCTAAACGCTACTTAGAGTCTGAAAAAAACCTAATTGAACTCCAAGGTCTTTCAAGACACAGATGGTCCACATTTACAAGTACCTTTTATTCCTGTAGCTTAAGCTTAAGAAGTTTTCAGATTTTAGTCCTGATCTAAAACATGGTCTCGAAACATTATTTTTGACAAACGGTAAAGTAGATTTTGGTCTGAACAGACATTTTAGACATGACACAATCATGTACGGCTGGAATTAGCTGTCCTGTATCCGTCAAATATGGCCACAGTGAGTTTCCTTGTTCTTTCACACACCTAAACCAATGAAAACAATTGACTCTCTTTACTATATCAAAGTAGAAGAAGGAGAGGAGAAAGGAAAATAATGTGCATAGCCATTGCCATAAAGGAATCTATACTGTAAGTCTTTTGTTTCTTTGATTAGAAGATATACTGTATGTCCACAATATGAAAAATTTAAACTGATTCAGACCAACATTCAGAAGCTGAAGAGAGTATCCTCGCACTCAGTAATGATAGGAAATGTGTTGATTTAATAAAACATAAAATGATCTTTTTCAAAAGATACAACTGTTTCAACAGGAACTGTGAATTGCTCAGTTTGGTACGGTGCTCTCTTGAATTAAACAACTGCTTTGGTGAGAGGGCATTTGCAATGAAAATAAATGCATTAAAATGCAAATTCAAGCATGTAACACCAAGCAAGGTGTAGTACATTACAGCAGGACACGTGGAAGCCGCTGTCGGTGTGTTCGAGAGAATCCTACACAATTTAATGAGTGCACATCCACGTCTTCCATAAGTGCTTTCATCTTCAGCATCTTGCCTTGACTTTCATTAAAAGGCTGGTAGAGGAGCGCAGCCAGCTAAAGGAATGTTTGCCTTAGTGATTTCAAAAAGCAAAGATGTCTAACCAGTCAGCCAAAGAGCTTGTACAGTACTTCATTCACACGAAAAAACGGTGTTCCACCGAGATCCTCCACTATTACCACAAAGGAACATGATTCTTAACAATTTCCAAAAAGCTAATAATAAAGCAGGAGCTCTGATGGAGGAGAAAACATAGATGTGTAGTAAAAGAGTATGAGGTGATAAATAGGAGCGTTAGCTACAGATGAAAAACTACTTTCTAAGAAGGCATACTAAGCCCAACGATAAAGTGATTTCATGGGCAGAAACTTTTTTTTTTTTAAAGAATCATGTCTAGTTGGATCACGCATGCCTTGTGAACATTAAAACATTTTGTGAATTTTACGACAGTCAGTAGCCACTGTTGAAGACTATAAATACATAACGCCATAAATGGAACCCGACTGTTGTCAAAAGATTTTTGATTCACTTTTTTTAGTTACTACAGCTGCTCTTCAAAATGAATGTCACCCCAAATATGCTGACAATTTACGGCGAGGAGGTTTCTGTAGTGTGAAAGCTGTTTGCACAGAAAAGCAATCTATTAAGCGTACTCAGACATTTCCCTATTTCAGCCTCAGAGTATTAAATACATAAATGTACAAAAAAAGGTAATTGTGACGACTTTTTTAACAGGAACTTAATTTCATGTAACATTGCTAAAAATATCACCTTTTCAACCTTCTTTGTTTTTCACTCTTCCCCATCTCTCACGCTGACTTCCATTCTAACAAAACCACCTGGTCTCCTGCAACGTTATGCATTTTTTGAGCAGAGATTGAAGGTTCACCCCATGGGCAAGTGCTCCGTTTTCAAGTTTGTTGCAATGAATACATGTGATGCTGTCTTAGATTGAGGCTAAAATTAGGCATCTTATAAAACAGCATAACAGTTCAGAAGTGTTATAAATTGCTGCCTTGGCTGACCAACATCTATAAAAGCAGAGAGAAGATGCGGATGAGTTTCATTTGAGGTGTACTAGACTTGTTGTTTTCATAGTCATCTATCTAAACTCTTCATCACTGCTCTCTGCATGTCACTACCAGCACATAATCTTCTCAAAATCAGTTAGAACTTATTATCCCGAGCATCTGACTGCGCTAAAAAAAGCTGTGATGAAATGTGTCTTTTCAAGACTCTGAAAGAGACCCAGAGCCGGGGTGAGCGCGTGATCATGGTCTGGATTGGGGAATCAGGGAAAGGTGCTCAGTAATGAGGTGGCCACTGCTGCAGGCACTCCCCCTCATGGCACCGCTAATGCTGTAACTGGATTATTATGGTCATAATTAAGGACGGAACACACAGCGAAGAGCCACAGAGTCTACAGCTCACAGCTCATTACTGTTGTTCAAATGCAAACAAACAGACGCGGCAAACAAGATTTATAAGACACAAAGGGGGCGTCTCTCCTCAAATATCAACTGCTCTGGGTGTGCTGAGACAGATGGCTGAGGGCAGGCTGGGTTTTCATGGCAGTCTGACCCACAATATATGGCTAATCTTTAGTTTTGCTGTGAACCGATGACACATGGTTTATTTATTCATTTCTTTAAAGGGGTCATCTCATGAAGCGTTCCTTTACCTTTTAAAATAAAAGATTTCAATGTATTGTAAAAAAAACAAAAAAAAAAAAAACACCTAACTAACCTGAAAAGGCATCTCATTCTGATGGATTTGACATCTGATGACGTCTAACAGAAACATCAAATCCTAACACTTTACCATCCACGTTTACATGTCAACAACCCCAACTGGGTGCTCAGTAATTTAGGAAGGAAATAAGACACATGTAGATAATATTATTGAATGAAAGGATAAGAGAAGTCTGACTCTGTGCTGTTTCTGGCTGTGTGTAGCACCTACAGCTCTGCAGAAGAACAACTGGACTGGACTGGACAGCAAACCCAGAGCCCTCTAGAAAGTGCACAAAAAAAAAGAATGAGATATGGGCCCTGTCCCAAATGGAACACTTCATATGCACTTGCGGACTTATTGCCGTCAAGTGCGCATGTCCGTTAAGTTCACAAGACTGTAGGGTGTCCCATTTGTCATTATAGGTTTCAGAAGGGGCTCGCAAGCGCCCTTGGCTTTGTGGCCGATATGCACACCCGACAGTCAAAGAGGCACTACATCACAAAAGTGTGAACTCAGAGAAAGATTGCGAGGACTTAGGGTTTTGTTTGGGACATGGCCAAAGATGTTTACATACAGGTCACCCTAAAAAAAAAAACAAAAAAAAAAACCTTGGCATCATTTATTTACACTCGCTATTCCAAACCTGTATGACTTTGTGGAACACAAAAGATATATATATATATATATATATATATATATATATATATATATATATATATATATATATATATTTTTTTTTTTTTTTTTTTTTTTTTTTTTTTTTTTTTTTTGATCATTTAAAAAAATGAATGCGGCAGACAAATGTGACATCCGGAGGCTGCAGCCTTCGAAAGGACACAGCTAATAATGACAATTTCACTTTTTAGGTCCCTACAGGGGATCCATCCAACTATCCATCGCTACAGGAACATAATCACTCTTTCTGATCCTTATAATTAGAGAGGCTGTTTATGTTGGTGAAAAAAAAAAAAGACTAAAATGTGAAGCTCAAGGAAAAATAAAAGAATAAAAAATATTTTCTGACCCTCTAAGGACATAAAACACATTAAATATCCACACCCTGAGGGCATCCATAAGAAAGCACAGATTATTATAACTGCACATCTAAGTAAGACATCTAAGATATCGGCCTCTCTCTTATTCCCCAGCTCTCAATCGAGCTCTCATTTTCCACGAAGATCAGAGCGCTGTCAATCTCAACCTGGTCATTGCATCAGGGATAAAAGAGAAGACATGTTTCACTTGCATCAGAACAGTCATGGAAAGAAAAGGGCCACAAACGGATGTGTTTTGCACCCACTACAGTCAGTCTCTCTCTCTCTCTCTGACAGCTAATTATGAAGTTTACATCTGTGTGTGCTGTGAAAGTAGCTGCTTTATAAAAGATGGAAGAGTTACAGAACCCCATTACACCAATGCTCAAAATAAATGGCGGTTTGAGTAGTAGGATTGCTCTCTTCCAAATGTGCAAATCAAATGCAGTCGTTTCATCCAACTCTCCAGAGAGAGAGCTCATGCAGACTTTGATGTAGGCCCACAGAGGATTCTGCACTGACTGTCACGTCAGTTGAAAACATAGTTTTAGGGCTTTTTTTATTATTATTATTTTAAGCTTTGGTATAAAATAGAGATAAAGACAATAGATCGTTGGCTCCTTTTGTACGTGGCCCTCTGAACCGAGTATCCAGTTTGTCTGTTTATGATCTTACTGGAGAAAAATTAACAAACAAATATATGAACAACTTTTCTTGTCATGCGAAACAAACTATTCTAGTTGTGGTAAACAGCAAACATGACTAATATAATATTCAGAATGGAAGAAGAAAAAAAAAGCTAGGAAAGCATTAATATTAATAGGTTTATTCCTCAGTTTGAATGCCTAATACTGTTCATTGTGCATTCAGGCTACCTGTCATGAGACACCAAAATCACAAGGAAGGCGATTTATCCAGCAGAACGGCAGAGTTGAGTCCCACGCAGGCTAAGAAGATAATAAAGATCCATTTGTCATTAAAATTAAAGACTAGAGAACATTTGCTTTCACCATTTTCCTTATGATCTCACTGCATATTGAGGATAATGGGCTACGAATCATCTTTCTAGATCGTCAGAAAAAAAGTCTGTCCTCTAATTTGGTCCTTAATTTGAAATCTTATCTTTCAATCGTCACTTACTCACCTTAATGCCGTTCAAAACCATTATGAGTTAACTTTATTCTGTGGAACATAAAAAGGTGAAGAAAATCCTGGCTATTCTTTTCCATATAATGAAAGTGAAAGGGATGGGTTCAGTTAAGCACCATAAAAGCATTTAAAAAGCAGTCAATGCAACTCATGCACTACAATACATACTGCAACTCTTCAAATCCATACAATAGTTTTGTGTGACCAACAGACAATAAAATCTTCCCCTCCGCTGTTGCTATCAAATCAAATATGGCATCTTTAGACACGTCATTGATACTACAATGTCTCATGACCAAATGTCATCGACGTTAAACCTAATATGACATATCTTTGATTTGAGAGATCCTTAGAATAGCATAAGCTGTATGGAACACTTTTATAATATGTCTATGGTAGAAATATCATAAATACCCCCCATTGACTTTCATTAGATGGAAAAGAGCAGCCAGGATATTTTAAAATGGCTTCTCATTATAATGAGAGTGAGTAAATGATGACCGCGTTTTCATTTTGTTGCAAATTATTCCTTTAACAAGATGAATAAAAGAGACTGTGAGCAACGGAGGGTGATGACGTATGTTTGTCACGTTGAAGTGAGATCAGTCGGAGGTTCTATAGATCAAAGTCTTACAGCTACCAAAGCAATGCCTGAAGCGTGACAGAGTAACAGTGACAATCACCTTCGGCAGGGTCACGGTGACAGCAGACCTGAGCAAAGGCAAGATGGCTCCATGCTGAAAAAGAAACAGCTCACCCCTACTGCAACACTGAATGAATGCACGACAATGCCTGTGACCTTGAGAGTCACTGAAGAGCATTAGCGTTAAACAGGTGAGAGCTGCTCTAACATGCAGCAGCACTTTAAATCACTGAGATATTCTTTACAAATTTCCCTTTTCACATCCCTCGTTAGTCAATGACGAATTATTAAGCCTTAAACATTCAGCTGTACTGATCCCATGACATCTGAATGGACTAGCTCCTTTACATTTAGTGTTTATGAATTAATCATTCATTGCATTTGTTTATAAAATGAATAAATGAAAAAAATAAACATTAAAATATAATTATAAATAAACTGCCTGTCAGGCAGAAACGCAGATTTTCAGGAAATGGGAAAAACACTCTTTTTTCACTTAAACACCACTTTGTCAAAGTTGATAATGTGGTTTTATATGGTCAGACACTTGCATGCCCCATTATATTATTAACATTTTACCAAAATAAAACTCAAATTGAGTCGCACGTTTTTTGACCAGCAAAGTTGTGAGAATTTCGGACATCCGTGCTTTGTCTGTCACTATCTGAGGCAGTAAGTGCATCGCATTACGTTCTCATCAACTTACTGCTTATAAAGTTTACTGTAGCTGTGTGGCTGCTCCGTTTTGTTTTTTCTGTCATTTGGTCAAATTCTCAAGGTATAAAAGATGAAGAGCTATGCACAGGCTATTTGACACAGTATTGGCTTTGACTCGACGGCAAATGCAAGACTAAGACACTCTTCTCCGCTCCTCACATACATGATACATTAGTCTTTATAGAGCTGGTAAGTCCCGCCCCTTCCGCTAACCCCACTGGACCTCTAGGTTGAAAAATCGTCAATGCAAGTGAATGTGAGAAAATAATTATTTTCTGGTCCCGTTTGAATTTTGCCATGAATGTGAACATATGTTGTCTGTGAATTTGTAATATAATTTTTCGTGTGAAGAATGCTACAATTTAGCAGGTAGAAGTTTGATACGGTTAGACTTTGTGTGAGAGCACTTTGTGGACTACAACTCTTCGCTGCTTTCGACGCGAATCTGAAGAAAGAACAGCCCATTTGGTTTGAATGGTAACTTTTTGGGTACAAAACACACAGGCATCTCGATCTGTCTCCATAGATTATGGCAGCATTAGCACCGTGATTTGACAAGTGGAGGGAAAATGTGTTATGGGGTGACGTCACATAGGCGACATGTAGTCTTTCTCGTTATGTCTTTTCCACAACTGCTAGCCAAAGAATCATACAATATACTGTCAAACTCGTAACATGAAAAATTATATAAAAAATTCACAGACAACATATGTTCACATTCATGGCACAATTCAAACGGGACCAGAAAATAATTATTTTCTCACATTCACTTGCATTGATGATTTTTCAACCTAGAGGTCCACTTGGGGTTTTACGGATGGGCGGGACTTACCAGCTCTATATACAGAGAGAGACATTCCAAAATATGTGTGGCACTTCATTCACTACTGAAGTGGGTGGAGTTATGAGGTTTTGCCGACAGTTTAAGGAAATACAAATTACGTAATTTAAGGCCTGATGTGAAGGGTTATGGCCAATCAGTATGTCTGTAGAGAGTACAATAGTTATCCAAGTATCTCCAAATCTGCAAATCAGTTTTTAGACTAATCTCGCACAAGAACATTCAAGCATAAAACGAGCCAAACATGAAAGTAATCTTCAATAGTGATTAGCTCCTTTGAAAGAGTTTCCCGACCATTTTGTGTCTGTCCCCTTCACAAGGAATTTCATCAGTGCAACCGTACTCTTGAGCTGCCATGAAATAACCACATTCGTCACCTTTAATTTAGCAATTAAGCCATTCACACTGCTGTGTGACACCACCCAGCATGCTCGAGGAAGGCAAAAATAGCTTTGGGATCTGGTTCATCTTCTATTTCAAGTCAGCTGGTGACCTAGCATGCTACTTAAAGACTCTGCATCGGGTGACCTCCAAAGCTTCACAACACTCCCGAGGTTTACCAGTCTATTCTTGCGCTGCAACAGGAAATGTGTGACTCTTTTCATGTTTTCTCTTTTATTTCTGCAGCCTCTCACAAGCCATTTAGCCACCTCAACTGATGCTAAAGGTCTAGCTGAGCTCTCATCCCCATAGTGTCTACTAATTATTCTCTCAAGTGCCTTTGGAATCTTGAAGCACGTTCTCGAGGAGCTCTCCCTCCCTTCGTAACAGCCGAGCGGCGTTCTCCGAGGCATTTCTGAGAGGTCTCAATGAGCCTCCATAACTTCTCAGATAGCCTTATTTTTCTGCAGTCCTAACAGAAGCCATGGATTGGAATCAACACTACAGCAAACCCCTGAATCATTAGGATGAACTTGACTTGTATTCGCCCAAGTTCTATGCATGTGTGTCAATATTTGATAGATCTCAGGGAGCATGTTAGGGGCATAAGGCACAGATGGTCTGAAGGAAGTTAAGTTATAGAGTTGTCTCATCAATTTTTTAGTAAACCAACCTCATGTTCCATTCATGAGTGCCCATGGCCTTGTGGGCAACCCCAAGAACCTCTCTGACTCATCTTCTTTCCCAGAAAAATAATGCTTTCTACACTGTTAAGTGGTCAACTCTGAAGAAACCTGATGCCCTTCTCTCTGCACTGGATTTGGGTGAAACAATTGATCCATTGGCAGCAGTAACCACCTTTTCAACGATGAATCGGAACATACAGAGAATTTCTGGAATTTCACTTGCCATTAAAGAGCTGCTGGCTAATATACTGTAGTTCTTACATAGGCAAACACACAATTATCCTTATGCTGATGTGTTTGCATGCCTGCAAAGTGTGTTTGATAGCATGTAAACTAAAACATCAAATGTAAATAACAATCTGTACTTATATGTGAGTTCAATTAATCTGAACGAATAAAAAAAGGTTTGAATGAATTATTCAATGACTCGCTCACAAATACTTCACTTGTTTTGTTACTGGATGAATCAGCATTTTTGAATACATCTCTTGAATGAATGTTTCAATGACATACATTTTTGAACAGTCACCTGACGCCACCTAGTGGCGTAACAATGTAATGATATAATCCTTATCTGAAGTGTAAACTTTCAAAAGGTGATTTGTTCTATTTTGATCGCTACCATAGACATCAGAGTTTATTTCCAAACTATAAACTTTTATCCAAATACTTCTGTGATAATATAAATATATTTTGTAACCGAAATAACGAAACTGTGTGGTTGAAAAAACCACACAGTGTGAAGCTGTTTCATACCTATACTGTAAATGATAACATCTCTCTCTGGGACAACACAGATATGAATGTTGCAGAGTAATTTTGTCAAAGGTTTAATGGACACAGGCGAATCATTGTTAATTAGGAATGAGATTGTGCAGGGTATCTGCAGGGCCATTGCTAGCGGGGAGAAAAGTGGTGACAATTCTAGGGGCCCCCGGCCTATAGATAACATAATCTATGAAGAAAAGTTTCTTAAGATTAATGTTTATTTGTGATTTATAACACACACACACACACACCAAAAAAAAAAAAACACATTTCTGCAGCACCACAAAGTTATAAACCCAAGCATCGTCAGTTAATAACAAACACATCTGCTCTAATGTGACATAAATGTCAATCATATATCCCTGTCATTATTACACTCAAAGGCACACAGTAGGATTAAGTACTTTATTTCAATAAACTGAGACACTAATGCGGTTAACCCCTACAACACCCAACACAGCTCATCTCACAGACAGACAACCAGCGACTGAACCTGGTCTTTGTATTTTTTAAATAAATTCACAACCATATTCAAGTTTAAACTTCGAGGAATGAGTGGATAAATGTTTCTCTCTGAAAGAGCACAATATCAGGGTGCTCATAACTGGGATTGTGCGGCAAACATTACTTCAGGCCAAAAGATCAGCACTAACTAACACTTTTATACCCATCTGTTAGTGCCCTGAAGCAGCGGGTAAAAGGCTTCTCTCACTGATACCTTTGAAACGACTACTGAAATAACACTGCCTGTAATAAATAATACAAATTGCAAATCTCAAGTGACTTGACCTATAAAGTATATCACTGTGACCACAGAAAGTTAACAAAATGTATACTTTGCTTCTACTATCTGGCCGGTGAGAAAATGTCTCTCATTGTAATTTAATTCTGCATGCTTTTTTGTCATTACAAAAAAATATTTTTCCAGCAAAGCATTTACAGCTTAGTAGAGTATAATAAAAATAAATAAATAAAATCACAAAAGAGCAAATGAAGTAAAATAAAAAAAATAATAATAAATTAAACTAAAAATAAGCTATCTATAATAGTAGAAAAAAGTCAACTAAAAAGTTATGGAAAACAATCTACAAAAAAAGTAAAGCAATATACAAATTACTAACAAAAAGTATAATAAATTATATGAAAGGGCACTATAATTAAACATAAGTTATTGAAATTGATTGAGTAAATACAAAAAATACTACATATCAATCCATCTTTCTCACTCTTTCCACATATAACTTTTGTTGAGGATTTCTACCTCCGGATAATGTCTGTTAACCACCTTTCTTTCCCTTTATCTATCTGTCTTTGTGTGCAAGAAAAAGCATGCCATTCCAAAAAAAAAAAAAAAAGGGAAAGGAAAGGAAAGGAAATGAAAGCGTCTCCCTGAGCTTTCTTCCCCTCTAACCTCCATTACCATGTCAACAAACAAAATCCAAAATGAGAATCTGGCGCAGGGTGATGAGGTCACAGGCTGAAGTATTGGCGAGCGGCATCCGCACACTGACTCCTTCACCCCGATCACACCGCATGAAGAGATAAGCAGCCTCTCTCTGTTCAATGCCCCAGATCACTGCATCAACACAGTGTGCTTTACACGACTCCGGCCGGCCCTCTATGAATGGCAAATTACTGGAACGGTTCACCGGAAGACATGCTGGAGATTCCTTTGATTTGTCCTTGTGGATCTGACAGGGAGTTCTTGAATGATACCGTCTGTAATCTGTGGCTGAAGCACTGATGCTGAGTAGCACTGGTGTAAACAAGAAGCTTTCACTCGTGTTGGAGATGAAAAGAGGAATAAGAGTGTGAGGGGAGTGATGGAAAGGAGGATGACGAGGGATGTGAAGAGGTTTGGGGTGGGAGGGATGGATGGATGGAGAAAATGAGAAGTTGGCAAGAAGAGACGAGACAAAAAAAAAAAAAAAAACTAATAACAAAAGAAATGAGATTAGAATAAATGAGACGAGACTAAATAGAACTAGAACAGACCAAATGAGATGAGACAAGATGAGACCAGAACAGAAGAATATGGATGAAACGAGAAAGAAGGAATAGGATTTGAAGACATTATATTGTCTCCTTCCAGCACCCCATGCACAATGTTGCACAAGATTCTCACAAAACAAAACAACACAGAAATGTGTGAAGTGTAACACACATACATATGTATGAAACAAACTAAAACTAATTCTTAGAAAGATACATTCACAATCATTTTCCTGGTAGAGGCTTTTTATAACAAAGGCCCTGTTTAAACCTGGTATTAAGATGCGTTTTGGTCGATCGGATCACAAGTAGACAAAGAAGACATTCCAGTTTACACCTGTTGTTTTAATCCGTTTCTTTTGTCCACTTTCAAACACTTCTCTCCTGATTTCTTCGAGGGGAGGCTCTATGGGCTGGTAAATGTATGGGGTTTTTCAGATCTTTTGATCTAAAGGACAAAATAATCTCACGCAATTTACATATAAACGCGACCGGAAAACATACGGAGAGCATCAGCCGGACACTGTGAGTGTGTGTTAGAAATCAGGAATGGTAAGAGAACATTGTGCTTGATACGTTTCATCTTCAAACCAAACTTGGGTCTCCAGCTGACAAAGTTTAAATCCAGTCTGTCTAGCATGCTTCCCACACTGTAAACAATTTCTAACCTCTCCAAGTCAAAATTTTCTAGTGACTGGTCACATCTAAATTTTTTAATTGGCCCAAGTGCAATTCTTGTTGCAATAGTCTGTTAACATTGGCTCAATGAGAAATAATACGTCAGACTAATTGAAAAATTTAGATGTTATCAGTCACTCGAAATTTTTGACTTAGGGATGTAATTTTTTTTTTACAGTGCATAATGTTAACACTTTAGGTCAGAAGGTGGAGAGTAGGCGTCTTTTGTGGCTGTTTGAACACATGAGCGTTTACACTACGAAAGCAATCCGGTCGAATGCGTTTTCGACTACCTCTGGAAGTGGTCGAAAGTGGACAAGCTCAAAACAAAGCCCGTTTACACCTGCATTTAACGTCGTCTACTTGTGATCCGATCGTCCAAAGTGCATCTTAATACCAGGTGTAAACAGGGCCAAAGCGACAAACAAGGATGTGCATGTATTAATTACATGATAGTTCCTTGGCATGCATCTAAAGTACGAAACAGGACATTTCTTTTACAAGCATCGCACAGCCCCTGAGACCTGCTTGCCTCCCTCTGTGCTGAGGCGTCTGGGTAGATACAGAATGACAAGATTAAAAGTGACTACCCTAAAATGATTATGAAAAGCTTAGGCGGGCTAGCACACATTAGCCAAGCAGGAGGAGCCCTGCCAAGCAATTTGGAGTTCTGATCCTTGAAAACAACTACAGTCGAGTTGAGCTTGTTACCGACTAAAAACCGGCAACGTCCTCAGAGAGCCTCAGCTCGTAATAACCCAGGAAACAAAACGAAAGAAAAGAAGCGAATGCCAAAACACATTTCACCTGACCTCGAGAGAGGGAGGAATCAATAGCCGGAAGTCATCCGCGCTCTTTATGGAGAACTCAGCTTTGATGTACTGTAGCACGGAACGCTCGCTCACAATCTTCCTTAGCCTCCATCCCTTTTTTTTCCACTCAGCACTGCTTTGTGCCTCCCCTTGCCTTGTTGAGTCCCTTAAGGGGCTTGCGGTCTCTCTTCAACAATTTATTTATTTATTTCAAATTTAACACAACAGTGTTTTTGCTGAAATGATAGATTGGATGCTGGATACAGTGTGTGTCAGAAAGTGGTGCACCATGCCGTGAAACTCCACAGGATATGACCGACAATGATATATTAGTTCCCGTACACCTTCTTCTATTCGCTGGGCTGCCCTCCCAACTCAACCTTTTTCCATTAAATTGTCAAACATCTCACACTTCACAGACATTACTCCAATAAAAGATACAGTGCTAAAATCAATAGCCGTGTTTGCCTAGGAGACTTCGACGGCTGCAGATACACACCGCGGGTCACATTGTGGCCCATGCAGCTGATTACCTCCAGACCCTCAGGTCAACGTGTCACGATGCCTCCCTATCCTAGAGTGTGCCGCTTGGATAATGGATGAGGACCATGTTTGCAGGGTCATTTGAAGGACAAAGCTGACTTGCACACATCTAAAATGATAGGGACTGGGTGACAGTGCTTTTTCGAGGGAGTTGTGTTTTTTGGTACATTACAGACAAACAAGTAACAATCCTGTGTCTTTCACACAGATCGAATTGGAAAATGTTTGCGTTGAATTCTGGGAAATAATTCAGAGAGTGCTGAAGTTCTTGCTTAAACTTTGACTATGTCTTCGTTAAATTAAGCAACAGCTGTTTCTGCTTTTTTTCATAAAACGTTCACACGAAAGCCTAAAAGATTCAGAGAGAATAAGAAAATGTCTGGATACCGTCAATAGAAGCAGGATTGACAATTCCATTAACAAGAATCCCAAGCAATGCTCCATTTAACGCTATTGTCTCACGTCTCACTGTGGAGGACTGCGTGTTAAGAGCAGAAATTTCTGATGAGCCTTTCTTTCCGGGCATGTGGGCAGGCAAATGTGCATGGTCAAGTCCAGGGAGAGTCCATTTCTGGGGTAATAGATTTCCCAGCGCTGGACTTACTCCACTTTTTTGGGGTTACTGGGATGAGGGATCGGTTTCAGGCGGTGTAGGAGGCTGCCAGGTGTTGTGTGGCCTGGGGATAAAGAGAGATATACAGTATGGATCTATCCTGAGCTCAAGAGAAGAAAGGAAAGGAGAGATGAGGCTGGAATTACACTATCGAGCATGGGCAAATTTCAACTTACTGGCCCACAGAAGACAAAACCAGGCATGCTGGTTCAGTGAAAGGAAGAGAAAAGCTTGCTTAAGGCATATACAAGCACACTTGCACATTTGTGTATTAAAATATTTGCAAGCTTGCAAACACAACCCCTGATGGATACCCAGGTCAATCAGGTAGTCAAACCGGTCTTGTACCATTGTTGCTCATTTGTAGCATGTCCAAGCCACCTTGACCAAGATGGTCTTCCTGATCAGCCTGGTACCAGCAGGTGGTCCATCCGGTCAACCACTTACACCAGCTTAAACCAGCTGGAAACCATGTAAAGCCATCTACCACCTTAAGTTGGGTTAAAGTTAGATTTACCAGCAGGGAAAATGTACTTTACCTGCAGGTCTATATACAGTATGCTCAAAACTGCAGCATTCTTCAATCAAATATATGTTCTATAGATATTTTTTTTTTCTCAAAAACAAGACCCATATTTATTTATTCATTCATGTTCTGCAACATGGCTTTAAATAATTCAAAGTGAATGTGTAGTTTCTAAATGCAAAGGTGTGTGAGTCACCATGTTTTTTTTTCTGATCTCTCACAGCCATGAGAGCTCGCTCATTTTAGCACCCGCTAACCAACTGAATGGTACACTGAGGCCCAGAGGAGGAATAAAGAAAGATAGACAAAGAACGAAAGATGGCACTCTGCCCGCATTAGAAGAAGAGAAGGTAAGACAGGTCTGCCAAACCTTGGTCCCCACTGACTTTCCAGTTCTCATGACTCAGCGCCTTTGACTTTGAGAGCAAACCCACTCAGGGATCCTGAGACAGGCATGATGCTGGTCTACCTAATAGCGATACGCATCAGTTCTTTAGGGTCTGCCAGGCACGGATCGTGTGAGAGACACGAGCTATATATAATCCGATGTTCTTGCTGTGAAGACCGTCGACAAGTGTGGAAGGTGATTGATTTCAACCTGAGTGGAGCACGAGAAAAATAGGGACAAATTCCCCTGCCGTCTACCAGACTGGAAATTAAATAAATAAATAAAAAAAGATGAAAAGTCAGTGTACCTGTTATTTCTGGTGTTACCTGTGTCACTTAAATTTGCTCCAAATTCCTCTCCCCACACACACCTCTTCCGTCTTCTCCCTTTGGGTTTGTGTTGTAAAATATGCTGAACTGCAGGCTCCACATGGCTGCGGATGGGCAAGGAGCCGCACTGCTGAATCAAGCTTTCAGCAGAGCAAAGGAGCGTAGACTCGTTCTCTATGCAGCACTCTGCCTTTTGTCTCTCCTCTCTTCTGTCTGATCTCTTTGCTGTTCTGTCTTTTCTTTTATGGTGCTCCCTTTTCATTTTATTCTTTTTTCGCTATTCTTCCAGTATTAATCAAAGGCTACCAGAATGCTCACCCAAGCCATTTAATTATTCATGGTAATTCCTCGCCTGTAAACCCTGCACAACTCCCTTACCGACGTGCACTTACCTAGCTATATAAATGAGGACATGCCATTGACTACTACACACACATCAGCAGTCCATAAGCATTATATTTTGTATATAAAAGGTTGTATATAAAAAGATTTAAGAGTGGAAATGGAGGTGAAGATTTACCATTAATAAATTATTGAATTTTCATTTGGATGACAATTCAAATCCAATGCACATTTATGGGAGTTGACAGACATGATCACTATAAAATGTTGAAAGGAAAAGAGCTGCGTGAAGATTATTTAAAATGACTTCTTTTGCATCCAGATTCGGAACAGCACAAGACTGATTAAGCAATGTCAAAACCCCTCATTTTTGCATGAACAATCATTAGATATACACCATAAAATCACCTGGTACCCATTTTCTTTGTGCCCGGTCACATTCTACTTTTTATTCGCACTTGAAAGGAGCTCTGTGATTCCTCTTTAAACTAAATCTTATAAAACCCCTCCCCATTTTCTGATTTTCTTTGCCTCAACAATCTCCCGTTTCCTCCATCTCTCCTTCGAGCTGATTATCGCAGTGCACAAGCTCTTTCAGGGGCAGATAACAGGGCTGTCTATTGTCGTGGATTTGAAGGCTGTGGTTGCCCTGCGTCACACTGGCACGGCGGAAGAAGGAAAGGTGGGCTCTCTCGATAAGGCCCCAGCCTAAATCAACCGACACTTCCTCCATAACAGCTAATTAGCCAGCGCTGAGCGCCCGGGCGCACATTTGGGCCGTGCTGTCCGTCAAGCTTCCAGCAGCCATTGACATCCACCAGCAAATGTCAAGTCCGCCTTTTGTGAAGGAGACAAGCCTATTACAGAGAGGCATGCTGACGGGTGGGGGGAGAGGGGTGCATGCTGGCATTCAGAATAATAAAAAAAGGTGTGAGAATGGAGGGGTGAGACGGAGACCGAAAGAGAGAGAGAGTATTCCCTTTAAAAGCCTGGACGTGTAGCAATTGCAGTATTTCTAACTGGCCTGCTGTCAGAGTGAGATGGCTGTAAAAGGCCACATTCAACAAGTCAGAAACTTGAAGGAGGGGATAAACGTGTTCACTGATGGTGAAGAGAGAGAGAAAGAGAGAACTAAATGAATTAATATTAATCACATACAGTACATGAATATTAGCTGAGAAATGCCCACAAATCACATTACACTACGTTAACCGCTTACAAATTCACAATGTTGACATCTTATAGTCATTGTTGTATAGTGGTCACTTTCCTGTGGCTCAATAAAGCGTATACCTTGAAATCATGGAATAAATGTGTCTGCCAAATTAATAAATGTAACGTAAATATCAGAGCTGGTAACTCAAAGGTTACAGGTTCAACAAGATTGTGCCTTTGAGTAAGACCTGAGTAACCTGTGTTTAGTGTGTTGTCAGTCAATAACAAATTCTGTTACATTACAAATAAATTTCGAATGAGAGAGAAAACAAGAGGGAATTTTTATGACATCGTCAGCTTTAGGGTATCTGATGTTGGTAGCTTGGTGAAAAATCTGACAGACAAAGACAAAGAGAGACAGATTTCTTTTTCTTTTGGAGTTTTTTTGGCATGCAGTTCTTTATGTGCCTTGTCACATGAAAACCAGAAGCAGTGTCATGTTTTTTGTTTAAGAATGACACAAGTTTTGGTGGAAGTGTGACAGTGAGCAAGAAAATATGAGAGTGACACTCCAAAGAAGCGAGGGTGGCATGGGCACCGGCACCCTGTCGTATCACAGCGGCGGGAAAGCTTTTCGGGAGGCGATAGCCATCCACGTTTAGCCTTGAGTTGAAAGATAATGCCACGTTATATTTCCTGACACGTTGTTTTGCTCACTGACTTCTAGTGTGTTGTGAAACTACGGCTGAGAAGGCCTAGCATCACTGGAAGACCGTTTTCCTCCAGTACAATACTGTCACAGCAACACTTTCCAGTGTTCACCGTAACAGCCATATTCTACAGTTTTATGCCACTTTTTCCTTCACATCTAAGGGTGTGTTTGATTAAAACAGACCCTGATTGCTCTATTAGTGCGGTTCATTTGAATAAGTGTGAACGCTGCCATCCGAACCCTGGTGCGCACATGTGACCGCTGAAAAACTCTAGTGCTGTTCGATTGAAATATGAAAGCAACACAGATCAAAGACATCTAAACGAACAAAAATTAGGACGTGATGTCACAAGATGTGACCCTAAAAAGGAAAGAATATCTGAAGCGCAGCTGGTTCTCTACGTTCTCTATGTGTAGCCTATCATTTTCTTTTTTTGGTCCGGACCTAAAGAACTAAATTGTGAACACACTCTAAGTCTCTCTAGGCCAAAAACATGATTTAGTTTTATGTTATTTCCCAACCTGATACTGATAAATTGAAAACAAAAACAAAATCTCTAATTTCAGCAGATATACCAAGAAGTACCGATATAGTAAGGGTGTGTGAAAAAATCGGTTCATATATGAATCACGATTCTATCTTCTACCGATTTGCATCGATTCACAAAATTTTAAAAATCGATTTTCTAAAGTGTTACACTTCTTTAACTTCGCAGTACTACTTAAAGTTACTGGACAAGGACTCAATGCGGTGCTCGCGCTGACGGACACACAGCCGACAGATGCATGCTATCTCGAATTCAGTTCTCTTTCACAGCTACACACACAATTATGTCAAAGTGCACATGGTGTGGACTGTGCAGTATTCAATGTAAACAGAGTCTGTTAGGTCCTACGCAAATGAAAACAAATGGGAGAAAATCGGATGTGTAATATCCGTGCATGCATTCTTAAAGAGACAGCAGCCTCATAAACTGTTGCCATCCGTTTCATTAATGTTAATACATTTTTTAATATAAAAAATAAAATAAAATTGCCTGCCTTGCTTTTATTACAGAAGACTGTGTGTAATGATTCAGTCAGCCTTAAGGGCATTTGTTTTATAATATTGGTTTGACTAAAATGGGAAGAAAAACTAAACTGTTTTTTTCTAAACTGTCTACCACAGTCAAATAAGAAAAGTAACACAAAACAGGAAACCACAATCAAATCTATGCACATATCGAATCGAAATTTGATTCAAAATTGAGAATCGATTAACCAAAAGATTAACACCCCTATGATATAGTACTAGAATTAAATTAAAATGACTAGTGGTGGAACTGTCCACAAAATTCACAATTCGGATCATGTATGGTTTTTGAGCCACGGATCAGATCATTTTTCGTATCGACAAAATAAAAATAAATAAATAAATAAAAATAAATACAAATTGTACTGTGCGTACAAATAAAGCGCGAGTCCTGATTTTCGCCTCTTCCTCTGCGTTTAAAATTGTTTGAATGTGTAAATTGGCAAGACAAAACACGTCCAAATGATCAACTTTCACTCTATGATGGTTAAATTTAGCAGTTAATCCGCGAATCACATGCGTGCCGAACCGTGGGGCCTGAACCGTACGGATCACGGATCAACTGCGATCCGTTCCACCCCTAAAAATGACTGTATCTTCTGTATCTAGACTGTATCTAAGGACAGATTTTCCTTAAAACATGTCTATGTATTGCTTGGAAGAGATATGCAAGTGAAAAATCTCCTTGAAATGAATGAATCAAAAAACAATGGATGGCCGAAGGAAACACTGTAGAGCAAGGAGAAGGCAATTCACTTTGAGGGGCAACTGTTTGCCCATCACCCAGCCATAAAGGCAGGAGAAGCAGTAGCCTATGGGATAACAGAATGGATAATGGTGTTTTCTCAGGCCACTGCAGTAGAGCGGTTCGCATTCAATTACAGCCTGCCCCTTCTATCTTCATGCCCCCCTCCGCAGATGCTGTTTCAAATCATCACCTGCGAGGAAGAAACAGAGAGTGGGCAGCCATCTTCGCTGCCTCGGAGCGATACCGAACCCTCGTAGACACACATATGTGCATCCGCACAAACACACAGATGGACTGTTCTGCTAGCTGCCCATCAGCTAGTCTAAACAATCACAGACATAGACCTCACACGCCGGTGGCTATATCAACAGCGGATGATTGTGTTTATATATTTTTTCCCTGTACTCGGTCTGTCAGCATAAAATGAGTTAAGCTGAACCAATGAGACACTAAGAAGAACATTATCGCTAGCGGTGGCCAGAGAAGATTAGCATGTTTGAAAGTAAATCTGAAACGTGCTTAGCATATTTTCCACAGCAGCTAATGAGCTAGGCATCCAAAAGCAAGAAAAAAAAAAGCACCTATCTGCTCAAAAGCTTCAGCTGGGCTAATCAACACTGACAGAAAAGGTTAATGACCTAGCGAATTATGGTAAAAATGCTTGATAGCACACATAGCAATTTGCCAAGACATTAAAAAAACTTGAGAACATACGCAAATCCGCTCATTTTAACAAATTTATCAGATTTCTTTTACACAAATAAAACCACATAAATCAGAATGTGATGCTTTCCTGTCGGACAGGAACATGTTCCTTTCGCAACATTTCATCTTTTAAATGTAAAATAATCTGCTCTTCTTCTTTTTTTTCGGAAGATTATTAGATGTTAATATAAAAATAAATAACTTAAAATTAAAGGCAGGGTCGGCGATTTGTTCCCGAAACATTTTTTCTTATGCTGGTTGAAAGTCCCTTCAGATCCTGACGATAGTGTGTGAACACATGCTTTCAAAGCTAACTTGCTATTGCTAGCCGCTTTGAAAATCGCCTACCCTACCTTTAAAAGTGTTCTTTTGTAGAAATATTTGCTTCCCGGATGATTACCTGACACCAAAACAAAACCATCAGTTAGGCTAATCAACATTGACTCCCAAGGATGATCACCTAGCATCTTAGCACATATCCTTAGCACACTGTCATCAAGACATATATTCAGTGTTTTCTTCTGGAAAAGTGTTACCTCATCTGTAATACAAAGCTAATATGCACTGGTGAACAGATGATTTTCTGATATTTAAGATTTAGAATCAGTCTTAAATAGATGGAAAAAAATCTATTTAATATGCTCTATTTAACATGCAAAATGCTTATGTCGTTTGTTAAAGAGAATGCAATTTGCTTCTTGTTAGATGGGAAGTTAGACTGCTAATTTAGTTTTCAACTGAATGTGAATCTGCAGTTTGAGATGTTTGCACACATACAAATTACTAGACCAAAATAGAATGAAACCTTCTGTTGAGCTTATCAACTCTGAATGCCCAAGGACAGTGACTTAGCATGAAGTGAAGTTCCAACTGAGCTCACAGGGATATGATACCCAAACACCACAACCTGCTCCTCCCAGCCTCTCTCTCTCTCTCTCTCTCTCTCTAACCACGGCCTGAAATCCAGCAGCATCGATCACAGGCGGATGAATTATGAGGGTGTCTGGAGGAGCTGGAGGCTGCGGCTGGTGAGGGGCAGCCTCCAGAAGAATGCCCCCGCTCAAAGGCACCTGCAGGTGGGGAGAGAGTGATGGATTGGGGGTCTGGGAGAGAGATGGTGAAAATCTCTTACTTTCATTGAGAGGCAGTCAGTGTTCAGCATCAAGTCATCCTCATTTGTGAGAAAGAGACAGAATGAGAGAAAGTGCTCTGTTCCAAAACCTTAGATCGGCAGCTGCCTTCTAACATACAGTCCCTGCTGTTGAAAAAAAAAAAAAAAAAATCCCTCAGCTGGTTTTCTGGTTTTAACCGGTTTAAGCCGTTCTAAAAATGTGTTACGGTGTTCAGATGGTGTTGCTGGTTGGCAAGCTGGTTTCCCAGTCTGGTCAGTAAAAAAAGTGCCTAAAACCCATGTAAAGCCAACAGACCAAATCAGACCAGCAAATAAACTAAGATTTCTTTAGGTTTGTAAATGATGAACATGAATACTGTGAAATATTATTACAATTCATAATAACAGTTTTCTATTTGAATATGTTTTAAAATGTAATTTATTATTGTGATCAAAGCTTAATTTTCAGCATCATTACTCCAGTCTTCAGTGTCACATGATCCTTCAAAAATCATTCTAATAGGCTGATTTGCTGCTCAGGAAACATTACTGATTATAATTTATGTTGAAAACAGTTGTGCTGCTTAACAAAAGAACAATAGATTTGAAATTTTTGTAAAATTATACTGTCACTTGACTAATTTAATACATCCTTACTGAATAAATGCATTAATAAAAAAATAAAATGTACCCCACACTTTTGTACGGTAGTGTACATATCAACTCAATGCTGCTGCGTGTTGCTAAGCTAAAAAGCATAACAAATACAAACACAAAAACACAATATTGTATCGATATTTTTAAATACTGAATGAAATGAGTACGTTTACAGCCAACATTTCTTTCACCTCATCTGCCATTTTCTTTTGTTAGCAAGGCATTCTGGGATATTTACAACCCTGCCTTTGAGTTTGGCCAAAAGAAGGTATTCACATAACGTCAGAAGTGCACCTACAGTATAATGCCCCAAAACACTGTCTAGTTAGCAGCTCGCTAGGTTTGGAACAGAGCAAAAAAAGAAAGAACGAGGGAGAGAGAGACCAGGGGGGGAATGAATAAATGGCCACAAAGTAAAGGGCTGTAAAAGGGTAAAAAGAAAAAGAAAGAAAAACAGTTGTCACAGCATTACAGATGAAAGAGTAAATCTATAGCTAATTAGTGCTGTGGCTACGGCAGCAAAGCTATCAGTCATTTGGCGAGCGAGAAGTGAGACAAGGAGACAGGATGCTGGGAGGAAGAATTGAAGCTCACACTGGGCTCTAATGGAGGTCATGGGACCTCAGTCCATGACAGACCTGGAGAGACGGAGTGCGTATCATCATTAGCAAAAGCTTACCATCGCCCAGACTCACAATTTCCATCCCTGTGATCACCCCATGATGTGCGTTTAATGGTGAACACATTCACCAGTGACATGTTAGAGGTCCTCAGACTAGGGACGGATGTACGCACCGAACGGCTGTAAAACCGCAGTCATTAAACTGAGTCCACTAAAGAGGAGGCAGAGGAACTCTCCTCATACTGTATCTCATCAATCATCTCCTGCTTAATCCAGCAGAACTGCAGATTTGTCAAGTTTTAAAGGAGGTTTTTAAAGAACTAGCTAAACAGTCCTTCCAAAAAAAAAAAAAAAAAGAACTGCAGTGATACTTTAGCAGTGATATACCAGAATACTGCATGTTCAGATATCATGGTATTTATACAGTATTTACATAAAAAAGACCAGGTATTATCATTTTTTAGTTCCAAAATTATGTGAAATATAGCCTTCTATAGTAGGGTATATGTGCACACCATAGTATATTTATATCTTTAAAAAGTATTGTGATGGTACCATGGTATACTGATCGACATACCATGGTACTTTTCGAAGATTACAATCTCTTTGCAAAGAAGTACTACTGTAGGCACATTGTAATACTATAGTACTTTGAAATTAGTACTATTCTAGAATTTACACTATAATTCCTTAGAATACTATGGTATTTTCTAATCATTTTTTGAGAGTACATCATTTTACATGGCATTATCTTTGTACTAAGTCCAAAAAACAATGGTAAAAGTATGGTCATTTTTGCCATTCTTCAGCAAATTTTCTGAAGAATCCACGCATTCCCTACACAGATTGGTCACACGAATTTGCCGTTATTGCCAAAAGAAAAGTGCTTGGTTTGAAGATTACTTCTCTGTGAGCTCTGCTTCATACATCAACAAAAGACAATGGAATTGTTTTGCCTGCAAAATGTTGCTAATGTGACCATCGTACTATTTTGTAAGTCAATAAGGCTTGTTTGATATCAAAGGGCTTATTGTATTGCTATATATGTGCTTCTCATATGTCCAGTATGCAAGGATATGATTACTGTACAGTGTGCATGTACAGACATTACGCTGAGATGAAATCATGTTACAGCTCAAGTGTGTTGTGCTCTATCGACTGTAAAAAACCACAGATACGCTTCCTTAGATAGAAGCTACTGTATTTCTGTCTAGCACACACTTAC
Source organism: Squalius cephalus (assembly GCF_949319135.1). Classification (NCBI taxonomy): domain Eukaryota; kingdom Metazoa; phylum Chordata; class Actinopteri; order Cypriniformes; family Leuciscidae; genus Squalius; species Squalius cephalus. The sequence goes on from NC_137131.1 coordinate 40,217,471, forward strand.
ACACTGTCTCTCTCTCTCTCTCTCTCTCTCTCTCGCTCCGCTGCTCTCTCCCACACACTCAGACACAGCGCTGTATTCACATCAGCACTCTGCATTCCCATCACACATGCGCTTGCTGTTGCCTCGGAGATGAATGGAGAGGCGGGATGCTACATTACGTGAGGATGGGAGCACATCGCATGAGTCACAAATAAAAAGGTGCCTTTTAAGCAAATTCAGTGATCAGTGTTAGCGCAGCGCTAGCCGTTTGTGGAGGGAACGAGGGAGATGCCATGGCAAGGACATGGGGCGGCACGCATCGCTCAGCTACGACAGAAATAGGGAGGGGTGGCACTCCATAACACTGCTAGAAACCGAGAGGGTTTGTTTGTGTGCTAATGTGGCCAGAGACGACTCTGACGAGAAGAGAGGAAAGAGGTCTTGCCAGGAAGAGAAGGAGGAGTAGGAAAACGCAAGCAGGGGATAATTACAGAAATACCGCCGCCATTTAAATACAGACACGATCGTAAACACACATCATTACATCTACAGAATCATATCAACAGCCAAACATGTCACATGTTTCTTTCATTAAAGTATTTTTACCTCTAAAATCTGATGGGGTAAAGAATATACAGCACAATAAAATGTGAGATGGAGCTTTAAGTTTCTCGAAACGTTTACTTTCAGTCATCATGGTGGTCTGATTATTCCACTGCTCATCAATTATTTATTTGTTCATTTATTTCAAGGAGATCATGTTTATATTGTTCCAACCAATGTGTCTGAGGTATAGATGAGCACTTCTGGACACCAGAGTCAACGTGAAATGTCATTTGCGACCCATTTTACTTCCATTAAGTGACATTTTTCCAAGTGAAAGGGGTAATTCAGGGAGGATAAATAATTTGGAATTGCCAAAATGGGTGAACAATAAGAGACTTTGGTGACATCAAAAAGAGCTAGAGCAAGCTTGGATTAAAAAAAATATATATTAAAAGATTCTTTTGGACTAATTTACACTGATGAATCACTCACAATAAAACCAGGAAGTTGTAAAGTCTCGATGAAAAGGAAGTATTGTCAGAATTCTGTATTCTTTTGTATTCCGAGTGAAGCGAATTATCAAAAAAGAATAAATAATAATAAGTAGGTCAGGGATTTGGTTCAGTCCATTGGTTGTTGTTTGGATGGAGGCAGATCTGAATGTTAGCTCGCAACTGATTGTAGGAAATCAGCGGGTTTCAATGTACTAAATAACCGGAGAAGTCCCCAGAGAAACGTCTGTGGTTTCACCGGATGATTCAGTTACAGGTAAAAAATAAATAAATAAATGAATAAAATAAATAAACGCATGGATGAATCGTTCACAATGGACCCTTTTCACGTTTCCAGGGTTCTCAGAAGCGGAAGTCATCAAACAGTTGTTGGGTAAACTTCTACAGTGGTGAATGGGAGATTAAAAGGAAATATAATTCGTATTCCCATTTGTTCCAATAGCAAAATAAAATAAATCTATGATAGCATTTTCACAACTGGACATAATAGGGAAGAAACACAGTAGTCAGAAGACAGAATAATGTAAAATGTGAAAAATGTAAAATATTATTTTTTTTGTAATTTATCACCAAGGTCGTATTACGGTGGCCCAGTAGTGCACAACACAACGACATGAATCCACAACACAACGGAAATGAGCCACAACATAACGGAAAATGTACAACACAAAGAAATAAAGCCGCAACAATGGTAATGCACCCGAGTCCAGACCACTAGAGGGCTCTCAGAGCACGATAAAGTTAGTTTTCCTTGCCATTGTTCTATTAGCAGTCTTATCAATACCAGGATTAGTTTTAACAGTATGTAACCATTGTATATCGACATATGAGTTACTTCAAAATCACCTACATGAATTATAGCTGCGTATTTATACTTGAGAATGCTTTGACGCTCTACCACAGCGCATGATCCCAATGGGAACGTCTGGCAATTCAACCAAGTGGTTAAAACGTATAATTTATTATAATATAATTTGATAAATAAAAATAAAAAACATTTAGTGAATTCCAGAATTAGGTGAATTACAGTAGGCCTTATGCTTTTGTGTATGGTGCATACAGGGAGCTATTGGCACAATTTTACCTGTTGCAAGTCAGTCGGGTTAATATGAACTACAACCTTTGAAACATGATAAAAGAAAAATTATATTTTATTATATCTACTACTAATACAATCAAGCTTTGGATTTTGAATATGTCTGTTTTTTTAATGTTAAAAGTAATTTTAACTAATACAAAGGATACGTTTTAACCACTTGGTGGAATTGGCAGACGTTCCCCTAGGGATCATGCGCTGTGGTAGCGCGTCAAAGCATTCTAGAGTATAAATATGCAGCTATAATGCACGTAGGTGATTTTGAATTAATAAATGTCGATATACAATGGTTAGTTACATACTGTTAAAACAAATCGTGGTGTTGATATATTTTTTAGACTGCTGACTCTATAGAACAGTGGCATGGAAAACCTTACTATATTTGCGATGTTTCTAACTGTAAAAACATGTCACTGTCTGCATGTGATCAACAGCATGCATTTAGAAAACAGATGTTATGCCTGTAAAAAATACTACTGGTCAATTTTTATTCCCTGTTGATTTTAAATATGAACTGTCTCTACTTACTGGGCACAGTGTCTTTGTGACTTTGGATTTTCCCATCGCTGAAGACTCACTCAGAATGAATGGAAAAGGAAGAGAGGCAAGGGCACTTTCACGTTTTGGACTTGCGGAGATGTAGCTGTCACACTTTCAAAGGGAGGCCGGCGAAGCAGGGAGGAGCCCGAGCGTGTACGGCTGTGTCCTTTGTGGGAATTTTCTCAGATCCATGAAAAGACTGCACGCTCCTGTCGGAACGCCGATCCGGCTGAGAAGAGATCTGTGAGGTTTAGCTTGCTCTGTGAGCTGTCAATCATCCAGTGGGCGAAAGATTCTCTCTGCTGCAGAATCACAGAGCTCCATTTATTGTCCATGATATGTATCCATGTAGCTTAAAAAGCTGTCGTGTATGTATCGATCATGTAGGATGAAAGTATTGTGGGAAAAATGACTGAGATGTAAATCGTACAGTGACGAACAGTACTCGAGCTGAGTTTATAGGAAAGAAGAATGACAAATGAGACTGATTCTCCTAGACCGCAATGGCTTTAAATTGAGAGCAAATGTGGAAACCAGACAGTTGACTTCCATAGTAGGAAAAAATACTATGGAAATCAATGCTACCGTCAACTGTCTGGTTACCAACATTCTTCAAAATATCCTCTTTTGTGTTCAACAGAAGAAAGAAACTCATTCAGTTTGGAACAACATGAGGGTGAGTAAATGATGACAAAATTTTCATTTTTCATTGAACTATCCCTTAAAGGGGAACTAAACCCTAAAACAACTTTTTTTTTAGTTAATGATCTGTGAGACTGGGGCTTTATTAATGCTGTTCATTGATTCAAGTAATCTTTTTGACATTTGGGTTTAAAGTGTTTTAATTCTACAATATATGGTGTAAAAACGTCTAAGTGCTGCCCTCTTCAGGTTGAACGGTGGCTAATGCAGTTGAATTTTCCTATTGGAAGTTGTGGTATCCTGTGGCGAGAGAGGGTACCAGCTAACCACGCCCTTGCCTACAGAGAGACGCGTCTCAGATGCACGCCCCCCCCTCCGCTGGGCTCTTGCCACTTTTCCAGCATTTTTCAAATATTGCCAGTGGGTGGAGTCAGGCTCTGACCAGGGGTTTAGTTCCCCTTTAAGGCCCGTTCTCACACCAAGGACGATAAAGATATAGGCTAGTTATAAAAATCGTTCTCAATATTAAAGAATAGCAAAGTCCACACTGCTGGTATAACGATAACGACACAGAGAAACAATATCGTTGGAATCACTTTCAGAACGATTTTATCCAGCCGATGAACGATAAAAACACAGACGGCCAATCAAAATCAATCCTGCTATAACGAGCTTGAGCATTTAAATGGTAGACAAGCATGCGTCTACCATGCTTAACTAATACAGTTATCGCTATATTTATCTTTATAGTTATCGCTGTTGGTGCGAACGGGCCCCTTTACACCATGTCCACATCGGACGCGAACGGCGCGACGCAACGTGACAGTGATGCTGTCTACACTGGATGTCCTGACGGTAAACTGATGCCCCGTTTTATTTCTGATGTACTACAGAGCACTAACGCTACTTCTAATATAAAGGTCAAATGGATTTTCAATCATTTTCAATGTCTTTGACAATGAAAAAAACACAAGTCTTAGACGCCAGTGATGTTCAGAAGAGATCTCAGCATCTCAATCTGCATACCAAAATCTGCAGAAGATCTCAATATGAACTCACAAATTTCCCATCCAGTTCTTCCAAGACCAACTGATCTCATCCACATTAGGCAAGTTTAAATGCACACATTTTCCTCAATCGGAATAAATCAAATTTCAGATTGTGAAATTATGTTTAAATGAACCATAAAAATTGTAATACGATTCACATATTTGTTTAAATGTGCATTACATACATTCCAAACAAAACTTGTGCAGTGTCCAGTCTCAGTAACAAACAAGCTCTGCCAGCATTAAAATAACCACAAATTTGGCAAAAAGCTTTGAAGAAACCATAAAAGCCCGTTTAACTAAAGAGCCTTTTTAATTTAGTCGCTTTGCCCAACGTAGAGCGCCTTTAGACAGACGTGACAGTCAGTATTGCCTTTTAAGCATCATATTATGCACTCAAGTGAAATCCACTCCTGCGAGATTGTTGTGAAGATGCACCTCCGATGGCCCACTTTTAACAAGATCCCATCACAGCGTCTCTGACAAGCACGGAGAGACATCGAGGTACCGTGAGTTCCTGATGTGTCTACGACTCGTCAGCACTTAACAAAAAAATTCTCAGAGCTGCGCTTTACAAACCGCTCGCGGTGACGGCAAGGTGACGGCTCCTTTTGAGAACAGTCTCGAATTTGATTTGATCACGGGTAATGATACAGGGAAGAGCAATGCACTGACCTCACACTTTTTAACTCAAAATAGACAACAATTAGAATCTAAAAGAACTTCCTTTTGACATATTGCTGACATACAAAGAGACCCTTGAAGAAGGAACTGCTAAATGGATGGATTTTTACTTCCACTTGCATCCTTTTAATTCATCACCTCATTCTTCTTTCCAAAGAAACACTTTATTTTAGATTAAATAATGAAATAATTCATTTAGAATACACAGACTGCTTATTGCCTTTCGTTAATCTTGGTAAATTGGAAAATAGAGCAATGAAGCATCGTAATGGCTTTGAATTTGGGCTTCTCCAGAGTAACTCTGATGTTGCCACAGTCGACTATATGGCATATTTAAGACCTCCAAAAGAAAAGAAAATGCTTCATGCTCTTTTGACTGTAATGGAAATCTATTATTTAGCTCCAACATTGAATTTATTGGTGCAATTTGGCACGGTGCAGCACGATTTTTGTAGAAAATCAGCCACAATCTCTGCTGCTGATGCGAACAGCTTAGCCGACTAAACAGAATGAAACTTGAGCGCTGCAGCTGTATCCGCAGAAGGACACATGTGAGCGATGTGATTTGTTTAGAACACTTCAGAATTACTCCTCTCTGGTCACCAGGTGCAGTGTGTTTTCAATGGTTTCAATGCTTAAACAGAGAGTCGTAGCTCCTCACACCGCTTGATTATGCTTTAGCGCTGAGTCACTGGAACCTCAAAACGTTGTTTCTCAAAAAACTGAGAAGACTTACAGTTCCCTGTTCAATCATGACAAAAAGCCCAGAACCTGGAAGATTTGAAACGCAGTCATAGAAGGGGTCAATAATTGGAGGGTTAGCTTTGGCAGGTTTTCCTCAATTCCTGAGCAATCTTGATAAGAGCTTTTCTGAACCAGTTACAACTATGCTAAGCTAGAAAGCTAAGCAGTTCGATTGCTAGTTAAATGATGAAAATTGCTAGAAAAACATTATTATTATTATTTTATTTTTTTTACTGGTATCGGTCAATATTGAATACTATAATAATACTATTGAACACAATATTCAAAACAATATTGAATACTTAATTCCCACTAATTATATATTTAGGTTAACTACCTTTGCCATCATATAATGATCTCTTAAAACTTATCTTTAAAAATACTAATTTAAAAACACTGTTTAATTTAAACTGTATCAAATATTAAAATTAATATCCATTTTTTACACTGTACAGTATAAAGTTGTGATGCCTAACTTGTAGCATTTAGTTTTTAGTGTTCAATCTGAATTTTCTTAAAACAGTTCAGAATTTTAAAATCTGCATTGCATGGCAATAATTATCAGCCAGAATCTTAATATATGTGCATCACTAATTAGAAAAAAAGAAAATAAAATAAAAACATATTTTCATTAAATATTCTGACCAGGCTTAATTACAGTACTCCTAAAATGCATAGGCATAATCATAATCATAATCATAATCAATGCATAATGCATGATAGGATCTTGCACGACACTGGAATATCATAAAATAAAAATGTCCTGTTGGTAAAGATGGCAGCACGACAGGTTTTTTTTTTTTTTTTTTTTTTTTTTTTTTCATATATTGCAATCATTATGATCACAACATGTAATCATTGCTTGAACGTGCTCATTGTTTTTTCTTAAATTAATATATGACATTAGCTAACTGCATGATCTGTACTGCCTCAGAACTGTAAACTTCTGGACATTGCTTTGACACAGTCACCTGATAACAGAAACTCTTAATTATAATGTAAAAACATGCATTTTCTGGAAAGCTCCTTTGAAACCATATGTATTGTGAAAAGAGCTATAAAAATAAATGTGAAAATGAAATGAAATTGCAGGTATCTGGGCACGCACCAGCCAAGCAACTACCTTTAAGACGAATGGAGGAATGCAAACGGATAGTTCTCTCCAGGTATTACAGACCTCCTTGAGTCTGTACACCACTAATGCATTTGCAGTGCATGAAATGCAATCAGACACAGCATTCAGAGGCAATAAACCGTCAGGGAAAGATTGCGCAGAGCCCATTAGAACTGAACACTCTGTTAATACACTTGAAGTCGACTTGCATTTACTCCAGTGTTAACTTGCAAACCTGATTTTAGGGCAATCGATAAAAGTATGTGCTTGCACACGAGCAAAAGTGCCTTTTAAACATCTAACAACACCTACTCTTTGACTCAAGAGCACACAAACACATGCAATATGAGTTTTGAAGCTTTCTTAAGATCAAGTACAGCACTATAATGAGAGAGAGAGAGAGAGAGAGAGAGAGAGAGAGAGAGAGAGAGAGAGAGAGAGAGAGAGAGAGAGAGAGAGAGAGGGAGAGGGAGAGGGAGAGAGAGAGAGAGAGAGAGAGAGAGAGAGAGAGAGAGAGAGAGAGAGAGAGAGAGAGAGATTATCGTCATCTGCATTGTATATGATGTTTATTTAGAGTAATAGCTCCATTCCAGCATGGCAGGAAAACAATGATGTTTATTTTATTCTTCCGCAGATGAAACTGAGCAGTGTGAGGAATGGGCCAATGGCACATGCGAGGATTTTCACATAAGTCACAATGAATCTTGCTAAAGAATCTCACCTATATGACGCTTCCTATTATGCTGTACCTTTTGAACAACAAAAATGAATATACATGTGCTCTGATTTAAGGTAATATGTATATGAAGGGGTATATCAGTGTCCACAGACTCAAATTCATTAAACCTGATATTTACATAACGGCAAGAAAATGAACAGGATTGAAATAAGAGCTCAAGTTGGCCACTGATTTATGTAATATCCTACAGGATGGGATGTTTTCATCAAATCAGAACAAATCTATGTTTGTGATGCGGATTTCATTTCAACATGAAGTCACTTCCTGAAGGATAATCTCATTAAGGGATTAGACAAAATTATATATATATATATATATGTGTGTGTGTGTGTGTGTGTGTGTGTGTGTGTGTGTAGCGAGTAAAGTAACGCATTACTTTTAAATTTACAACAAAATATCGGAGTTACATATATATATATATATATATATATATATATATATATATATATATATATATATATATATATATATAATAAAATAAAAAATTTGTATATATATATATATATATATATATATATATATATATATATATATATATATACACAAATATATATATATATATATATATATATATATATATATATATATACAGTATATATATACACATACACAATTTATTTTTTATTTTTTTAAGTGACTTTCCCCATCACTGGCCTTAACAGGATGAAAAGTGATATTGAGGACAGGCCTGCAAAATGATGTCAATGTAGCAAGTTTTGTTTGAAACACCACAATTGCATAAAGAATCATCTTAAAGGAGAACTCCGGTCAATTTTAACATTGAGCTAATTTTTTTGTAAATTTGGAGTGCTGTCAGTACAGAGAACAACGACAAAAATCGGTGTTGCCTACACCGTGTTATCCTCTTTTTAAAATTTGCGCATATCACGCGCGTGAACTCGACAATCGACTACTGTGGACTTCGACCGAAAACAGGAAGTAAATACAGGTATGAGCGCTGGCTGAATTAACATCACTTTTATTCATTTCTTTCACATCTACTGCAGTCAGATTCACCGCGTTCACTCTGAAGGAATCACTCACATGACCTGGGCACTTGTAATGACACATCAAGGTTGTTAAGAGGCTAAAAGCAGGTTTAAAACTTGCCCCATTGAAGTCAACAGGGTGCAGATTTTAAAAAGAGGATAACACGGTGTAGGCAACACCGATTTTTGTTGTTGTTCTCTGTACTGACAGCACTCCAAATGTACAAAAAAATGTTCTCCTTTGATTAACTGGCAGTTTTTCATTTTAGATGCAAAATTATTTTCAAGATCACTTATTGGTGATACTGTCTTATTGTTATTCCAACTTTAAAAAATATATATTTTTTTTTTTATAATTTTTTTTTTATAAAGACATTATGGGGGCATACAAAGTGTACTGTATATAGGAATGTCCCACCTAGACTATTCTACAGGAATCCATTTCCATTTTACTGTCATAAACACTGACGTTCCAGGAGGCCGTGACTGCTCTTTTGGAGTCAAGAAGCACACAGACGCAATGAATGACAGATTCAGGGCTGAGCTACGGTGAGGTGATGGACAGATCACGTAGGCATAGATATGCATTAGTGCTGCGAGACAGACTTCCAACTTGTGAAAAGCATATCTAAGTCTAACGTCAACAAGGTGTTTCTCACTGAGATGTACACAGTTAATGATAAATACTATAGTTTTTCCACAAATAAACTGCTTTAAGAGTTTAGTACTGATAATTATTATCCACTAACTACAATTGTGAACTACAATTTACTTTCCAGGAGACATCTGCAAAACAAACGGTATATTACAGTATTGTGTCCTTATATGTCAGCATGCAAATGTCAGGACGCCTTTGTGGTCGAAAGTCTGAGATATATAAGTAAGACTATCCCCACATTTGCCTTCGAATGGAACGCAGTACAACACACACACACACACGTACGCTCATGGACAGGGACACACACCTCTCTCCGTGTGTAATTACTAGGCATTCAACTATTCAAATCCATAAGCTGCTGGGTAATAGAGTTGGTTTTAGCTGAATTCAACACACAGTCTCAGAGGATTTTACATCACGGCACAGCGCAGAAGTTTCAGACTGCGGAGACAGAACTGTTCCCCAACAAAAGCACAATGGTCTCCTCAGTGCCGAACTTTCAGCTCTGCCACAGCAGATAAAGCACACCAGCAAGAAAAACAAAGAACTCGGCAGCTCCAAGAAACTTCACATGCATTTGGGAATGCCATAGATCACAATTAATTCAACAGCATGGAATGATGGCAGAATTTTGGCCTGTGTGATCCCACACGAGTGACGGGAGGAGAGGAAGGAGGCGGTGAGGTGGTATCTGTGAAAACAGTCAATACAGCAAGTGATATTGACTTGTTTATTACAGCACAACATTCATATTGACCTTTTCCTTCCCAGTAACATGGGAGGTTCCTTCCCAGTAACATGCAGAATGAAGCAAGCGCTTTTATAAACAATTAGAGCCAAATCTATTTTTAGAGGTGGGGAGAATATTAAATAATACAAAAATGCTGAAGTGCATCAGTGGGAACTAAATTCTTGTTGACCACGTTTGAAAGAAAAAAAAACAGATTTAATAGCAATGTGCATTAGGCATTTAGAAGCATGTTTCTGTCTCAGGAGGCAAAATAATCTCACAATTGCAATTTCATATCTCACAATTTCTCAAAATTGCAAGCTTTCTGTATTTCTTACGATTGTAAAACATGACAACTCTCTGAGTCTTTGGCATGGTAATGCACATGACAGTGTTGATATGTTTGGTCTTGGTGGAAAAGATCTGCTAAGCTGCTGCTGTTATACACTGCTGTGAGATAGTAAGACACGCTGCCGCTGTACAATATAGCATACATGAATTACCCAGAGCTGATCTATACAGGTGGAGCTGGGGAAGGTGGAGGGTTTCTGAAAGTGTGCTGCAACTGCTACAGCAAATCGTGAAATATTTGAAGGTTGAGCAGCTCATTGGCTACTAATACAGCAGGAACCAATCAGCTCTGCCCTATAGAGAATGATGTGATTGCAAGCACATTGAGTTAAGGACCCATCAGCCATCAATAGTTTCATTACAGAACTTTATATCTCACAACTTTACATTCATGTATTCATTTTCACATGGTTGCAATTTATTTGGCCATGGCACACTTGCAGTTTCTTTTTCTCTCTCTCAAAAAATAAAGAAATAAATGTTGTAGATGCATGTCATCATTCACTGGAGGATCTGAAAACAAAAACCTGACAGCTTGAGCAGCATCTGCATTAACAGGAAGATGATTTTTAAGTTTTAAAGATAATGAACACGAGTGACCTATCCACACAACAAAGTATAACTTCAGAAATGAACCCGTGTCCTCCTCCACTGAGATTGTTAAAAAATTGAAGTGAATTATTAAAAAATTATCCTGTGACTTAAACTCAGTACGGCAGTGAAGGAGACGAACAGGAAACGACGACTTGCAAGCTGTAAACAGCCTCTGCGGTCCCCGTGGAGCATGTGTCCACACAAGAAGCTGCTCTCAGACTGGAGAATCCTGCAAAAATAAATCTAAACTGATAGTAATGCATTTTCCATCAGCTAAAAAGTTCAATTATGATGGATGTGACAGGGCAATTCAGGGTTCACGTCTACATTATTGATTAGTTCCCTTGAGGTTAAGATGTACTGCTCCTGAAAAAATAAACAAAGATGGAGATGTAAACGACCATCATGGTCTTTATCCACATTTTTGTTTTTAGTGACAGTAGGAATGCTGCTACTGTACATGCACTGAAATACATGCAGTATTTGTAACGATAACTACTTTTTGTTGGCCCTTATAGTCCCAGAAATAACTGCGATACATGATATAATCGTCAATAATTCTTACGAATATTTAGATACTGGAAAAGCTGTCAAAAATGTAACACAAAAAGTGGTCAAGTAACAAGTAGAAAAAACACCTGCAAATGCACCCTACTTAGCAGTCAGATGTGCATATGATGTTCATATGAGCAAAGGCACAGATGCCTCAACTGGCCATATCTGCTGATAAAACTTTTTCTAGAGTAAAAAAAAAAACACCCAACTTCACTGTAAAAAGTGAATAGTTGGATCAACTTAAAAAAATTACTTTAATTGGTAACACCTAAAGAAATTAAGTTTTCTCAACTTAAATTATCACATTTTATCGTGAAAAATCTAATAATTTAAGTTGAGAAAACTTAATTTCTTTAGGTGTTACCAATTGAAGTAATTGTTTTAAGTTGATCCAACTGTTCACTTTTTACAGTGTTGTTTTAACTTGAGCAACACATGATTATGACGCCGTAATGCACAAAATGCTGCAAAAGACATGAGCACAACGGTCAAGCATGCGCAAAGGTCAAACAACGGTCAGAAAGCGCGATCGGCAAAATGTAAACATAACGGGCGATATATCACGTCAACAAAAATTATTGAGGACATAAACATATATCACACCTCCTTACAATGCAAAAATCGAATTCAAGCGTTTGCATTTCTGTGCAATTGATGTTATTTGATGCAATAACTAGGCCTGCATCCGTATATTTCCATAGAATATAAACTCCTGTCATTCATTTGTTCAAAAGGTAAAAGGAGAATATTTTGAGTGAATTGACATTGCTTTCAGCAGTGTAGGACTCTCAGTACCTTTAAATGCATTTCTCTATCCACGCTGCAGTTTTCTCCTCCTACAATCAGAGCTGAAAAAGCGAAAAAGCAAGCCGATTCCATACGGGTCTGTTTATAGCTGGTGCTATAGACTGACAGAATGTCTCTTGTGTCAAAAGTTATACTGTGGCAAAGTAAGTTTTCTTTTCGCAGCTCCCCAATATGTCTGCGTGAAAGAACAAACCTCTCATTCTTCATGTTGGAGTGGAGTTCTGAGCGAAGACTAAAGTGAAAAGGCTAAATTTCCTTTGGGACAAAAGCTCTAATTAATTTTCAAGCTGCTTTAACAAAGTCCTTTCAAATACTCAGTGTTTTCTAGAAGATTTGGCTTTATTAACTACAATGAATGGTGAAGCTCAACAATCTCAAGGCCGTAGTTCATGATGAAAGCATGCATGTTTTATAAAGCGCTATTATTTTTATCCAATACCCACTAGAATAGCAACCACATTGCAGCAAAATTAATTGTAGCTCATTGTGAGGTTAAAATCAAATCCAGCATTTTACCTTTGAATCACTTCCATATTGAGCCTTTGACCAAACCATTTACAAATGTCAACGTTGCATGACAATATTGCAATGATCCAATTACGCAATTGGCAGGCACGTTTATCACGTTAAGTTCACTGGGAATTAAACCATTTTCCTAAGTACATACCACACATCACTAAAGGATGCCCAGTTTTTCAACCAAGAATCAATGTTTACCAGAAATGATGCAGTTAACAACTGTAAATGAAGCATATTTCTTGAAATGCATGTCCTTAGATGTTTAAACAACAGTCAATTTGTCTCAAATCACCTCTCAAACAACTTCAGCTACAACACAAATAACATTAGCAAACTGGAAGTCAAGAGGCTCTGCTGAATAATGAATCCAATCTTCACCCAAAATGAGGTGAGCTTTCAGCAGAGGAGCACTCGAGACACAGAGAATCAGAGTCAGAATCTAACTCTCATTATAAGAGAAGGGAAAAGCCCAGGGTAATTAATGACTGGTGTAAACTATTTGCAAACGAAGCTCAGATCGTTAATGAATCATCTTAGATATATAATCAAGTAATTAGGAAATGAAGTGGCGAGTAAAGCGCAGGAAGTTGCGGTAATGAGGAATGGTGATTATCAATTTGAAGGATCTGCCGATGATCCCTGGGGACCCGCGTCATCCTCGGCTCACAAAAGCCGATTTACCCTCTTCTCTCCGGAGAACATGACTCTGCCATACGGGCTTTCTGATCCACAGCAGAGGCCTGATCAAAGAGACTAGATGTGTCTACTCGGGTGACAGACGTCAGGAAAAAAAAAAATGGGGCAATGGATTCTGGACAAAGCAGAAAGTTTGACCACAGAAGCGTCCATATAAAAGTTTAACAGCTCTGGGATCAGCTTATAGGTGTGACTGTGCATGCAAATGCAGGACTCAATGCGCCTGTACTTTAATGATGCAATTATAGAGAATACCAGAGTTAGTTGTTTCATTTTTCAAGTCCATTTAATAGTCTTAGCTGAAACAAAATAAATTGTGACCCTTTGTGACAACATGCCTCAATAGTAGGACTGTAGGACCAGTAAAATGTCTAAAAATTTGGGACGAAATATTATTCCGACACTTTGACCTGACCTTGTTTTGCTTAAGTGTTTTTTGTCTTTGATTGCAAATGCAACCTTTTTACACCACAGACTGAACGAAATTAAGCACTGCTTGGTAATTGGTTGACCTAAATTGGTATTATCTAATTGTGTACTTAAATTTAACAGCTAACAGCTATTCAACCTAATTTATTTGTGAGAAAGTATAACAGAAGGATGGACAAAACCAGTGAAATATCAACTGATATGATAACTCTGAGTTCTTCTCCTATTTTATAAACATTTTCTAAACTATAGTGAATAAACTGTGATAACGTGAGAAATGCTGAAGATGTCTGAATAAATTTTGGTTTGACTGATATACAGTACCAGTCAAAAGTTTGGAAACACTACTATTTTTAATGTTTTTGAAAGAAGTCTCTTATGCTCATCAAGCCTGCAGTTAAAAAAACAAAAAACAAAACAAAAAAACAGTAATATTATGAAATATTATTACAATTTAAAATAATGGTTCTCTTTTTTAATATACTTTAAAATGTAATTTATTTTTGTGATGCAAAGCTGAATTTTCATCAGCAAGTACTCCAGTCTTTGGTGTCTTATGATCCTTCAGAAATCATTCTAATATGATGATTTATGATCAATGTTGGAAACAAGTTGTGCTGCTTAATATTTTTTTATAACCTAAGATACTTTTTTTAGGATCATTTGATGAATAAAAAGTTAAAAAGAACTGTATTTATTTAGAATGGAAATATTTTGTAACAATATACACTACCGTTCAAAAGTTTGGGAACAATAACTATTTTTTTTAAAAGAAATTAGTACTTTAATTCAACAAGGATGCGTTAAATTGATAAAAGGTGATGGTAACGATTTATATTGTTAGACATGTTTTTATTTTGAATAAATGCTGTTTTTATGAATAAATGCTGTTAACATTTTACTCATCAATGAATCCTGAAAAAAGTATTCCAAAAAATATATATTAAACAGCACAACTGTTTCCATCATTGATAATAACTGAGTATCAAATCATCATATTAGAATGATTTCTGAAGGATCATAAGACACCAAAGACTGGAGTACTTGCTGATGAAAATTCAGCTTTGCATCACAAAAATAAATTACATTTTAAAGTATATTAAAAAAGAGAACCATTATTTTAAATTGTAATAATATTTCATAATATTACTGTTTTTTTTGTTGTTTGTTTTTGTTTTTAACTGCAGGCTTGATGAGCATAAGAGACTTCTTTCAAAAGCATTAAAAATAGTAGTGTTTCCAAACTTTTGACTGGTACTGTATATATATCACCCTACCATACAAATCCAACCTCCCTCTTTCTGGCTCTCCTTTTCTCCATCCATCTCACTCTGTCTCGCTTACTGTCTCTCTTCTGTCGTTTAGCACTCGGGCTCCCACACAAACATTTACATCAGGAATGAGATATTTAATGAAACTGGTGCAAGGAGTAATTAAAGCCCCTTTTCTCCACACAAAAGGGGCTGATGAGGAAGCCCCCCTCTTCCTCCTCCTCCTCCTCCTCCTGCTCTCTCGCTCACATGCTCTCTGATTTAAATCAGTGCACCCGTCTCACTAATCAAACCTTCAAGAGCTTCTGCTATTCTTACAAAGACAGCTTAGACAGTGAAAGGACAGACTGAGGATGAAAAAAAAAAAGCAAAAAAAAAAAAACAAGAAAACTGTCTGGATGAGGAAAGAGACGTGTAAAAAAGAACAACAAAGTAAGGAAGATACAAGTAGGGAAGATTACTCTTTGAAAAAAAAATAAAATAAAACAATGGCAAGAAACTATTATTATCTGCAGGCCCAAAGGGAATGCAGGAAGTCAGAGATGTGTGTGTCTAGCAGGCCTTCCTTCTTTCTGCAGTGCAGCTCTTCCACAGTGCGTGTACATCCGGAGAGAATGATGCTCTCGCCGTATCATGACAGCTCTTACTCCATGTTTGATGTGTGTTATAATGCCGGCGAGTAGTTTTTAGAGAGGTATGGGCTGATATCTCTGTCCTTTGACCTTTTCACAAATACAGAAGAGTAGCAAGATCTGTCTAAAAGAATAGTTCACCCAAAATATTATAATTTACTCAACTTCATATCATTCCAGACCAGTATGCTGTTCATTGCTGTCCATGGATACAGTATTCACACATGTATTTCCTATCCTAAAGTAAATCCATAAGTAACCTTCAAAACGAAATGAGACGTTATTCTCTTGCACCTCTCAAATTATCACCTTATTTTTGTCTATCTATCTATCTATCTATCTATCTATCTATCTATCTATCTATCTATCTATCTATCTATCTATCTATCTATCTATCTATCTATCTATTCATCCATCTATCTATCGAATAGGCGCTTTACGTTGGCATTTGATATCCCAGTATTATGTATTTATGTATTTATTTATTTAACTAACCACTATTACACCATAAAGCTGCCATGTGTAAAATGAATACATAAATAAATAATACTGGGATATTAAAAGCCAATGTGAAGCAATTAAAACAATAAAAGCATGTAGGACAAGACTTGATTTTATCTGTCGGGAATTGATTCGATTGAGAGAATGGAGAGGACTGGCAGAACGTGTAAGAGTACAGTTACATCAGTCTAAGACCAGAATAAGGCCCGAAACATGTATGAAAAAAGTAAATGTGGTCAATTTTGTTTTCATATTTACAAAGGTTTTGCTGAAAAACATTACATCAAAATGTCTTTTCTTGGTTGAAATCAGATGGTGAAAATGCTGGTCGATATGTTACTAATGTAAATCTGAGAGCATGTGTAAACAGAATGGTCTTCTCATTTCATTCAATATTGTATTTTTTCCCATTTTTATTCAACAGATTTCTAGTGTCATTCAGATCAGAGTAGCTTACAACAAACAAGCTGTTTATCTCTCTCTCTCTCTCTCTCTCTCTCTCTCTGCCCAAGGGCTAAACGTGGGTGATTTATACTTTATCTGAACGTCCACTGCGAAAGAAGTATTTGATGCCGGCTGGTTCTGTGAGATGACCGTATAAAGCTAGACGTCCTTGTTTTCAGTCGATTCTTTCAATTCTCAGTCGCTTCTAATTTAAAACACCTTTATAACGGCCAGCCGCGGAAACAATCAGAGACTCGCACGAACGAGTAAGAAGTCTTTGAGCGTAAAAGAAAAGGCCTTTGAACCGGCGTGAATAGCGTCAGTGGATTGCATCCTAAGGGTCACCTCAGGCATTAAATAAAATTAACCAATAGTGCTTCAATCATCCACTATGGTAAACAACAGCGAATGTGCGTTAGCATTTTTTTTCCACAAGCGACGTTGAATAAATAATCGTGTTTACGCTGAAGTGGTGAAGATAGCGGAGACCCAGGGTCTAGATCTGGGTCACGGGAGAGAAAGCAGGAGACAGAAGTGGTGCTTGAGAGGTTCACATAGGAGTAGAAAACAGGGGTGGCGGTGTCAATGACAAGCTTCTTCAAAAATGCACAACAGAGAAGGCCAACAGTCACTTCAAACGCGCTGTGTTTTGTCACTTTTAATCAGTCAGGGGC
The DNA here is from genome assembly GCF_949319135.1 of Squalius cephalus. Lineage (NCBI taxonomy): Eukaryota > Metazoa > Chordata > Actinopteri > Cypriniformes > Leuciscidae > Squalius > Squalius cephalus. The sequence goes on from NC_137131.1 coordinate 40,234,966, forward strand.
CACGGTTTCAACTAACAGCGTTGGGAAAGGGGAGGGTGGGAAGAGAAACACGCAGCGTGAGAGGAAAAGAACTCCAAGAATGCCTACCGAACCCACGCTAATTCCATGTTTCGGCGTTTGTAACAAAGTGCGCTAAGCCAAAATATTAATAGGCTTGTATAATTATGTTTCGTTTTCATCCCGGCACAAATTTGTAGGCAGCGAGAGACAGAAATTGTGGGGGAGAGCTGATGCAAGCGGCCTCATGCAAATTCCAGGCGGGTGGTTTGGAGGTTAGAGAGGCTTTGGCCGTCGCCGCACACTGTGAAGTTATCGGGAAAGACTGGCGGCACGCGCGGCGTCGCATTCATCCGCTCAGTTTCCCTCCGCGGCCCTCCTGGAGATTATATCAATCCTGGCCCTCGGAGCAGCTGCAGAGGTCATCCTGAATGGGAGAAGGCCACGAAACAACAAATAAAACGAGTACACTCAAATCTCCCTGTCTAAATAATAAGCGACTGCGTGATCCGCGCCGTATAATCATGATTAAACAATAAGGGAATATTAGAAAATCTCTAAAGGGAAAAGAATGCCTAATTCATTCGGATTTAAACGCGGAAGATAATCCGAGCACGGTTAACCTCTCACCGTCATAAACCCGCAACATCTGTGCGGGAGATCTTATTATGATGAATTACATATTATTATGGTTGAGCCAAAGATACGGTAGCAAAATAAGCCGTGGCCCAGATTCACTACAACGTTCCCAAACAAAGATTCGGATATTCAGTGCCAAGTCTCTGCATAACATGTCTCGAAGGCATAAACATGTAGAGCGTAGACTTTTTTTTTAAAGAGCCTCACACCACTACTAATGCAATCAATGCTTCATTTGCCAATTTAAAAGATCATTGTGACATTTTTTCTCACAATTGTGTTCATATCTCACAATTTTTTTTTTTTTTTTTTTTTGCAAAAGTAGTTTGGCAAAAGTTTTATTATCATTTCCCAGGAAAAAAGTTTTGTTAAAATGAGTAATATAATGTATATATAATATATAAGAAATGATAATAAAACTTTTGCCAAACTACTAATACTGTCATATGGCACAATAAAAAAGGGAAAAAAATAGCAGCATACCACTTTGGAACGACACAAGGGCAAGTATTTAAAAAATTCTCTCCGAAACCAAACCGTATTAATTTCAAGCAGCAGACAAAGTGCATCACCTCTGATTCACTAATGTATTTCTGAAGCAAACTAATCAAGGGTGAGGGTTTTTCTGGAGCACAGACTCTACCATGTGAAAACTAGGCCAGAGTAAATAGAATTGCTGTCTAGACTCTTACTAAGTGTGTGGTCACTGGAAGACATTTTAAGGCTATCAGCGGATGACGCAACCAGGTGCAACCCGGTGGAAAACAGCTTCAGGTAGAAGCGGCCATTGTGTCAGCAATATCTGTTTATAACAGCAGATTACTCAGCAATATGGAGGTTCATGCCCGACATATCTGAAAAACTCTCTTAATACACTAATCTAACAGGGTGAATCTCGTGCAAACACATTTCACCCCAATATCAAAGAGAGAAAAATAAAAAATTAGATTTTGAATTACAAAAGATATAAAAAAAACAGTTTTTTTATCATTAATACATAAATAAATATTGACATGATGAGTAAATATCTTACAAATAAGTTTTAATTTCCCCCTTGTTTTTTTTTATAATAATTGGGTATGAAAATGTGCTTAGTATTCATTAAACTGTCATAAAATAAACCAAAAAAATTCTTAATGTATTCATCAAAATATACTTTATTTATTGTGTTATTTTTTTTTTATTATTATTAAAAGTTTGTATTATTATTGTTGTCATTTATTACTGCATTCCAGCAAAAATTGTATATGTACACTGCATTTTTATTGTTTTTTTTTAATCATTAATACATTTACAAATATTGCAGTGATGAGTAAATATCTTTTATTTCCCCTTGTTTTATAGTAATAAGAATGATTTTTTTTGATTTTTTGATGAATTGGGTGTGAAAATTTGCTTAGTATTCATAAAACTAATGCCATAGAATAAACGGAAAAAAACTCTTAATATCTTCATCAAAATATACTTTATTTATTTTGTATTAATAAAAGTTCATTATTATTATTATTACTGTTGTTGTTGTTGTTGTTGTCATTTATTACTGCGTTTCAGCAAAAAATATACATTATATGCACTGCAGTTTTATTGTTTTTATCATTAATACATTAACAAATATTGTCATGATGAGTAAATATCTTACCATTACATTTCATTTTTCCCCTTGTTTTATAGTAACAGGAATTATTACTTATTTATTTAATTTTTTTTTTATAAATTGGGTGAGAAAATGTGCTAAGTATTCATAAAAATAATGTCATAAAATAAACCCCCAAAAAATCTAAATTTCATCAAAATGTTGGGTGTTTGGGTGACCCAGACATGTTCTTGACATGTTTCGTGACATTCACACCTGACATTCTTCGGTTTATCTTTATAAAAGCCTTGTGGAAAGACATAAATCCATATTTAGCACAAAAACTAATCATGGGGACTTTCGCCGGGTCACATAACAACAAGATCTATGATTTCCATAGTGGCCCATTATGGCCATGATTGTGTATGGCATTTTGTGCATACACTGTCGAGCACACGATCAATACCACATCACCGTTCATGCAGACGCCTCTTTTAAATTCCACGCTTCCATCAGGTGAATTTATCTGGGCTCGTGAATCTGTGACCGGCACATGCGTGAGACTAATTCTATCGACACACCGTTCATTGCTCTCGTGCAAATGATTTATCCATTGTGTGTGTGACCAGCGATTTATAGCTCATCGAAGTCTCCTTTTCCTAGATCTTCCCTCGTCTTTCTCCTGATATCGATCGCCTCGACAGCATCCACGTTCACACACACTCAGCATCACAGTGAGCACACTTGGTTTTATGCTCTTACAGCTGTTGACAAACAAACACCTGACCTTCATCTTTTTTTCTTCTCCATGTCTTATGGCCCGTTCACACTGACAGTGGTTTAATCGATGGAGGTCACCAAGTCGCTGAACTGTTAGTCGCTAGAAGGAGTTTCTATCACTGGATGCGTAAACAGTAGACTAAAATGTAAAATCTGATCACAAATAAGATGAACTGATTTCGACAATGACTCACTCTGACAGCCAGCTGAAATGAGTGGTAAAACAATGAGCTAACTTACAAAAGGATTTGGCTGAATGGATGAGCTGACTCCTTTAGAGGTAATATAACCCACATAGAAAATGAACTTGTTTACAAGAATGTCTGTGTGGAACAAGACATTTACAATATAGTCCTTGCAAGACAAGACCCTAATAAAATAAGATGGTTATGCTCAGGTTGTGCTCTGAAATCTTATTGGATAAACTACATTCTGCTAAAATATGAAAAACACCTTTGAATTCTTGTCAGCTGATATTCTATCATTAAATTCAATGAATATAAGGCTTAATATATTACATATAGTTAAAGGACAAGTTCGGTATTTTACACTTAAAGCCCTGTTTACAGATCGTTTCTGATGAAATAGAACGGTTGAGATAAAAATGTGGACACATGCTGCTGTCCCGAGAATTTTAGGTTTATTTCGCTTCTCCCCCCCACCTACACAATGGCAGCCTATGGGCACTGGAACAATCCTTCCTAAAACGCATTAAACTTTTGATTACAAAGACGTGAAACTCACCGAGTGGTCAGGGGTGTTCACTGATATGCTCACACAAAAATCGCTGCAAAAGATGCTTTCCAACAGGTTTTATCGTAGTTTTTGTCCAACTCCATTGACTTGAATTGGATGGGCTGTGTGCGGTACGGCATTACTCCGCCGCTTCTTCTTCTGCTGCTTCTGTGTATTCAATTAAATGCCAGTGGTTTGCTTGTAATTGGCAAAGGTGCATTATCGCCACCAACTGGGCTGGAGTGTCTATTATTCAAGCTCTCAACGGAAGAATGTACGGGTGTGAGACGTTTGGAAAAATAGGTCCACAGTTTTACAACGAATGGTAAAACACCTGTTGGAAAGCATCTTTTGCAGCGATTTTTTTGTGAGCATATCATTGAACACCCCTGACCACTCGGTGAGTTTCACGTCTTTGTAAACGAAAGTTTAATGCGTTTTATGAAGGATTGTTCCAGTGCCCATCGGCTGCCATTGTGTAGGTGGGGGGGAAAGCGAAATAAACCTAAAATTCTCGGGACAGCAGCATGTGTCCACATTTTAATCTTAACCGTTCTATTTCATCAGAAACGATCTGTAAACAGGGCTTTAAGTGTAAAATACCGAACTTGTCCTTTAAGCAAATTAACAACTCAGTGAAAGAACTATTTCTGAAAATCAGAATAATAAGCAAATTAACAACTCAGTGAAAGAACTATTTCTGATAATTATAATAATAAATTCAATCATACAGTGTATTAATGATGGACTAAATAAAATGAGTTTGGATGAGTCACGTTTCAAACCGTACATAACTGACATACAGCTGTGACCAATTAAATTATATATCTGGTGGTGCCATTTCCTCATATGTGCAATATTACCTACTTATAAACGAATTAACTATATTAGTTTTGCTACTTGTGTTAAGATGATTACACCTACAAGTGGAGTGCAGAGCAATACTGGTTTGTGATTTCTCAGTCTTGGCTTTTACCCCCAGCGGGTGAAGATTCGGACAGATTCAGAAATGTCCCAGCAATCACTGGGTATTAATTTGCAGAACCGCTTAGGAATTGGAGAGTTCAGTTCCCTTCCTCTGATTTCACACGCTCCATAAAACAAGCAATGGGAGAGAGCATTTTTCATCTGAAAGCCTCGTTTCTACAGTCATTGAGACCACACACACTCATTGTAAACTCATTATAACCCCAAGGACAGCAGTGAATGGTCATGAAGCAGCCGTGACCCAACAACCCCTTCATCTGCAGTCCTGATGCGCCTTCACACGTCAAGGGTCTCAAGTCACAGATATGGAAAAATAAAAAAAATAAAAAAACGTAGGCTTGTTTCACACTTCGCATGAAAAAAAAAATTAAAATAATAATAATAAATCAATGTCGAAAATATTATTATCCTAAATTATTTCCTGATGAATTCTGGAAAATCTTGGAAAATAAAACGTCCATAAAGTGATGTTTTACTTTCCAAGTTCCAGAATTCATCAGGAAATAATTTAGGATAATATTGTTTTTCTTTTCTTTTTTTTCCCCCCCTTGGACGACCTTGTGTTAAGTCAGCAGAACAGATTACAGTGGGTGGAAAATGTTATTAAATTCTGAAAACATTTTTTTTTTTTTTTTTTTTTGAATAACATGCACAAACTGGTCGATCGTGCACAACACTGCTGACTTTTATTTAAGGGGTCAATTCAAATCTGTCTGAGTTTAGTATAAAGTTTCGTGCCTGCTATAAATTATTGCAAGGGTTATGTTTTCCTAAAGAGAGCTGAGATGCAGTAGGAGCAGAGAAATGATCTTTCTAGAGTTCTGGGTCATTCGCTAATGCAAATTCTTTCACTGTTGTTGACAAGCCTGAGTTCATATCTCAGTCATTACCAGCTTGTATCTGCTCACATACGTGATTAATCTACTCACGTAATTGCAGCCAATTGTGGAAATATTTCAGCGGTTCCCGTGCATCGATCACATGCACAGAATAATCAATAGAAACAGACTGCCAAGCACACTGAAGCCAGAGAGGCCAGAGAGATACACTGACACAGAGAGCATGCATTAAAACAGAAAAATTGCAGTTTTTACAGGCCTTATCGCATGTATGCAGAAAACCACACATGCTACAACAAACATGCACACTCTCGGTTTATCATCAGTACAAATGGATGTAGCAGAAGTTTGTAGTTCAATGCGTTTTAGCTGAGCTAGCAACCAAGGAAGTGTAAAAAACTGATTAAGAAAACTTAAAGAACTAGCTCAAGCAAAAAAAAAAAAGAAAAATAGTCCATTAAATGCTCAGCCTCATGTTATTCCAAACCCGAATGCTGTTATACGAAATAATGTTTAGGCAGCTCTTTTACACATTACAGCTCTGTTTACAGAAGCAGTCCATATGATTTGTTCGCTATTTTCACAGACAAGGTTTAAACATAGTCCCAGACTAAATTGCATGTTTGAGCTGTTTTAACTGAACGCAACTTGCACCGACAAACCTTAAAATATATCAGTGCCACTGTTTTGTCTCAAGATGCACACCAGTAATGTTTTTTCTAAGACACGTTTATAAAAGCTACTTAAATCTCCTAACTGAACTAAGGCCTAATCCTGGCTTAATCTAAGCCCTGTTTGTGAAACCGGGCTTTAAACTAGTAAACTAGGAGGCTTAACCTATTTAAGCTGCTTTTTTCAGCATGCATTGAAGACTATCAGAAAAATAATTACTTAAATTTGGGTAATTCGTTCATTTAAAACATACAAATATCCAAATATCTTGCTACAAATGCAGTCTATTATATCATACTTAACTGGCATTATCTTAAAGGTGCCGTAGAATGGATTATTTTATTATTTTATAATGTTTCCTGGGGTGCCCTTATAATGTTAGTATGTTTTTTAGATCAAAATTTGTTATAATTTAGAAATAAAAGGCATATTTCCTAGCCTGATTTCATTCCCTGGTTTGAACACTCTGTTTGAAGGGGCGTGTCTGCTGTGAGACTTCAGTGTTGTTGCCCACTGCTGTGATTGGCTGACATGCTTGCATATGAAATATCTGGCATTACATGTAGAGCTATCTGGAAAACTTTTACTATTACAGCTTTTATACGTTTTTACTATTACAGCTATCGGGATTAACGAATCATGAGAAGTTTTTTAAGTATTTAGATCTATTCCAGCATTGAGCAGATGACAGCCTGTTGATCGCGTGAATGAAGATCTTATCACTGCAACGCGATCTACTAATGCATAAACAGTATTGAACGACTTTGAGAGAAAGATTATCTGTCTGAACTTGAACAATTACACATCAGAAATTCACATAACCCACTGGTTCTCCAGAGGCTCGGATGAAGGAACTAAAAAAATACTTTTGTGTTCATTTGTACATCCAAACACTGAGCAACTGCCATCGTTCGCTCGTTTGCAAGCCACGATGTCTCTCGAGGAAAAAACAATATCGCGCTGGATCTAGATAACACAGTGTAAATTATTGTTAATAAAATCACTACTTACCGCTTGCGGGAATATAACGTTAGTTGAAATTGCCCCCTTCGTCCGTTTGAGACGCCAAGAGAAGCCTGGCTGCTTGATATATGTTCCAGGTTAGAAAAACAGTCCGTGGTGAAACGGGCAGAGCAACTAACAACTTCGAATTAAACTGTAGCGGTATCAGATTATAGATAGATCTGCCATTTTCCCTATGATCCTCCTCCTGCTTGTTTCTTCACTTGCAGAACTTCTGATGATTCAGGCTGCGCAGTTCCGCCTGGCACTGAGCATGGGCTGGCATATGCAAATTTTTAGAGGCGTACATATTAATGATCCCAACTGTTGCGTCACAGTTGGTGTTATGTGGAGATCCGCCTGTTTTTCAGGGGTGTTTTTCAAAAACGAGATTTAAATAAGAAAGGGAAAACTATGGTGTTTGAGACTCACTGTATGTCATGTCCATGTACTGAACTCTTGTTATTTAACTATGCCAAGATAAATTCAATTTCACATTCTAGGGCACCTTTAACTACTGAGAACTAGGTATTTTGGGTCCATTAGATAGCGGCTAAAGGGATAGTCGTAGTGCCCGCAAATGAGCAGATACATCCCATAACACTGTGGCAACCAGTTTCCAAGGCAACCACACAAACTCTGGCCGCCTTTGGCACTTTGTACAACTTCCAGTACTGTGTGAAGCTCTAGAACGAACAGCCGACTCTGTGGGCATCAGCACTTTTCTCCAGTCTGTTTACTCGCTCAGAGGACATATTAATTGTCCTGTTGGCTATGTGGGAGTTTTACAACCTGTGCGACAGTGTTTGTGAGGCTGTCAAAACACAATATCATTTTGCTGTTAATTCAATAGGCCCGAAGATGTTCAATGTATCATAGATATGGAAGCATCGTTCAGCATTATGAACCTGCAGTGCTGGGTTGATTATAGAGCCACTCTGTTAGTTCGAGCAGGTTAACATGACTGCCTGTATTTACTTAAAAAAATCCTTTGGTCAAAAGAGAACAAGAAAAAGGAAACAAGATTGTGCTTTTTTTTCTCTTTGACAGATGCCATGTAAAAGATATGAATAATTTACTGTGCCTCTGCTTAAAAACACACAAAAGCTTTTAGAAAACTTCAGTCCCGCTGAGTTAGACAGCAGATAAACAACAGATTTAGGTAAATATGTATATATATTTTTTTAATAGCCATGCGTGTATAGAGGAAATTAAATATGAATAAGAGGAAACAGCATCAGGTCCAGAACAATATCATACTGTTATGGTCCAATTTAGCACGCTCTACCAACTACTGGATCTGCTCTTCTGAAAACACTCACACAAACATAGAGAAAGCCACCATCAAATTAATAAATTATTTGACAAAATAAAAAAATGTATAACATAAATATAAAATAAATACATTTAGATATAAAAAGTTATAGTTCACCTTTATTAAGTTATAGTTCTTCTGTCTCGTCAGACTCTAAATAAATTTCGGATTATGAGACTATTTTGAAAGTGTACATTGATCTCACTTATTAAACAATATCCAAACGTATTAACTTTTGCAAAGTGTAACAAGTTGCTACATCTCAAATTACTCTTCTGCAATCTCCATTGAGAGCTAAAAAGTAGCTGAAAGCATTTGACAAACAAATAGTTTTGAAACGCTATCCTACAGAAAACACACCAGCAGCTTTTCCATTCAGTGTGTGTGCTCTCTCCGATCACCCCTGGGGTGTGTTTTCTAGATACGGCACGACCTTTGACCTCGGGATGAATATAGCCAGAGCTTGAAAGCAGTTCCTCCCAGTACCACCTGACTGGCTTGACATTTTCAGTTTAATCCACTCAAAGTATCTCAAAATATCAAACCGTCTTCAAACGGAATTCATCGGACCTCCCTTCAGCTGCCTTTTTGAGACACAGCGGACGGGCCCTTCGGTGCCTCACAATCTGGTCGTCAAGGCAGTATAGTGGCAGCTCCATGCCAGAGAAACTCTCGGAGAGAGAGCCAAGAGCATCGCAAGCGCCACTTTGTTTGTTGGGTTTGTTTCATAAATACTTTAAGAGGCCGCATCTTTAAAGTGCCAACACGCGCAGCACATAAACATGTTCTCTGGCACCCATTCATGCTTCTAATTAGGAGAGTCTGAGTTTGAGATTTGCAATATGCACCTATGAATACTTCTAAAAGCATTCTTTATTATTCATGACGGAACTACGGATTACAGAGGGATCTGGCAACACATCCAAATGTAGCCCTCAGATGCTGGAGACCAGCGGAAAGATCTCCATGGGTGAATCTCATCAACACATCACAGACATACATTTCACTCCAAATATATACATATATTTATAATGATTATATTTTGAAGAAAATTACTATAGCATTAAGCAAAATATAATTTTTCATTTCTTGAAATATGACGCAGTCATGTTCATGACCGATTTCCTGGAGTTACCCATGATCTCGCAAGTGAGCAGATCCCTCTTCTGATAAGTTTCTGTAAATGATTACGGGTTCATCTAACCTGACATCTCTCGCTGTGTTCTGACTTCACGACCCACCCACTCAGACACAATAAAGGACTTCCTGTTTACATCAAAGTTATAGATGTGTTGGTCGAAAGTGAAACGAGCCCCTGCTGAGTACAGTGAAGTACTGTTCAGAGGCATTGGTAATCAGTCTCACTCCAGTCTGAAACCTCGGCACTCCACACCCACGCCAACACTCCTAATGGATCTTCACGCCCATGATGTAAAGCTCTGCTGTTGCAACCAAGGAAGGAAGGAAGGAAGGAAGGAAGGAAGGAAGGAAGGAAGGAAGGAAGGAAGGAAGGAAGGAAGGAAGGAAGGAAGGAAGGAAGGAAGGAAGGAAGGAAGGAAGGAAGGAAGGAAGGAAGGAAGGAAGGAAGGAAGGAAGGAAGGAAGGAAGGAAGGAAGGAAGGAAGGAAGGAAGGAAGGAAGGAAAGAAAGAAAGAAAGAAAGAAAGAAAGAAGGAAAGAAAGAAGGAAAGAAAGAAAGAAAGAAAGAAAGAAAGAAAGAAAGAAAGAAAGAAAGAAAGAAAGAGAAAGAAAGAATACCAATATACCAATGTCAATTGAAGGTGATTCTCAAGCCAAAGAACATTTAGATCAAAGAAAATGACTGAGGTGTTTGTAAAGTCGCTTAAGGGTGGATATAAATACTTCTCCAAATGAATTTATCCAATCTGACACAATGTCCATACTTGTACCACCGCTGTCTAACTGGCAGGTTTTCTGGTTTCTCCTTCAGTTTGGCCTATTTTGTTTTCTTTAACAAATTGACCAGGGCTATGAATCGATTACAAATTCTGGAAACACTTCAGTTTAGTTTAGGGTCTAATTTTCACTATCAACTAGTTGCTGGTTATCATGCATATCACTACATTCATACATATCATACTGCATTACTACAGTATGTGCTTTATAAGTACTAATAAACAGCCAATACCCTATTGGCTGTTTATTAGTACTTATAAAGCACATACTGTAGTAATGCCTTATTCTGCATGACCATATTCTACATCCCTTAATGCTAACCAATATCTAAACTAACTATTACAGTTTTTACCAACTGCTTACACACAAAATCTTTTCATGTCACACGATTTTTGAAACCTCTCACTCAAAGTGCAAAACTACATGCCAAATCTTCAAAACCATAAGCTATTTCTCAGCCTTTGACTCAGTTTTCAATTGCATAAAACACTTTTTGCAAAACACTACACACAATTCTCTACCTAAAACACAAAAATCTATCAGGAAGTGACTTGCTTTCCTTTTCCAAACAAAACCAATCAAAATGCTACACTTATTCACCAGGTCACACAGACACACTCTGTGAGGCATTTTGCATTTTGCATTTTGCGTGTGCAGTTTTGAGAATTGTGTGTAGAGTTTTGAAAAAAGGAGACTTAGTTTTGAAAACGTGTATAAGCAATTGGTAAAAACTGTAATAAGCAGTACCGGTAATTAGGAGTTTATTGAGAAAAAAGTAATAGTTATAGTGAGAATTGGACCCAAAACTAAAGTGTGACCAAATTTTTATTTCAGATTTATTACATAAAAATCCCCAAAAAATTACAAAATTGAAAATTGGGCCAAAAAGCTCACATGAATGTATTGTTCAGAGGCTACAAATGAAGTGCAAAGTAAGTATAAGTAACTTCGCAACTACATGAACTAACTCTCATTAGAGCATCACTACTGTAGTAGACTGTTGGGTAAGGATTAGGTGTCGGGGTTCGGGTAAGTTTCGAGTAAGTTGACGTAGTTGCAAAGTTACATATAGTCAGACGAATATCTGTTGGGGAGCATCAAAATAAAGTGTTAGTAGATATTAAGCAGACAGTCTAATAATACTCTAATGAGAGTTTGTTGACATGTAATTGCAAAGTTACTTATAGAATTTCTAATGTGGACCATAGAAATAAAGTGTTACCGTTTTTTTTTTTATATTTTTTTTTTACAGATAGACCGATACGCTAGCATTTACTCTTCAGATGTTTAACTTTGCAGGCACAAGGCATCCATCTGTCCATCTCCTACAGCATCATGAGCTGGCCTGCGCCGGCGCCCAAGCGGCATCCATGCCGAATCTCCACAGCGACTTTGACGTGCGTTTACCTCTCGCGCTCTCTGTCTCTCTTATTTCATATTTCTTGACGTGTGGAGACGTGAAATTGACGAAGTGTTTAAGAACATGTTGAGGAGGACAGTGTAAACTTTGAGAAGGCCGTAAGTATCCTGACAGCTAGACGTGAGGAGCAGAGATGCTGAGTGACAGCGGTTTTCCGCATGCCTGACCCACTCCTCCACCCACTTCCAAGAATACTAAAGGAAAGGAAGCGGAATTAACTCTCTATCCAACTTCATCCACAACTTTTCTCTTTGGGCCCATAACAACAAGAAAAGCGTATATTAAAATCTCCAAAATTTCTCTTCAACTGCAACGAGATGCCTGCATCTCAGAGAAGAGATCTCATCAATGTCTCAAAGGCACGTTTTGGTCGATCAGATCAGAAGTAGACAAGGGAGACACTTTCCCGTTTACACCTGGTGTTTTAATCCGTCTCTTTTTTCCACTTTCTTTAAGGAGAGGGTCTATTGGCAGGTAAATGTATGTTTTTTTTTTCAGATCTTTCGATCTAATGGACAAAATAAGCTCGCACAATTCACATATGAACGTGACCAGAGACGACGGAAAAACATACGGAGAGCATCAGCTTTCATTTCTGCTCTGACAGCCACAAGACCAGCCGAACGCTGTGAGTGTGTGTTAGAAATCAGGAATGATGAGAGAAAATGTTTGGTATGTTTTCCATCTTCAAACCAAACTTAGATCTTCAGCCGACAAAGTTAAAACCCGGTCTGGCTAGGGCTTGTCCCATACTGTTCAGTAGACGGAGAGTAGACGGTGTTTTGTGGCTGTTTGAACACATTCGACCACATGAGCGTTTACACTACGAAGGCAATCCGGTTGAAAGACCCTGTTTAAACCTGCATTTAGAATCATCCACTTGTGATCCGATCGACCAAAACGCATCTTAATACCAGCTGTAAAAAGGGTCAAACTTTGCTCAGATCTGCCAAGACAAAACCCTGCAAATGTCAACAATCTCAATATGAACTCGAACATTTCTAAGTGAATTCCTCCAAAACTGAATTATCTGCTTCGTTGTCCATATATACTTTTAGAGTAAAAAAAAGAGCAACCTCTGATACATAAAATGTTCATTAGCTCAGAATAAGTAAGCAAGAAAATTGTATTGCTCAGTGGTTGAGTTTTTGTAGCTCAGTTATGGTTTAATTTAAACATTAATGTTATATCAGATCTATACAGTACATTTACAAAAAGACAATAATAAGACAGTTGTGAGAACAGAGCTTGATGAAATCAATGAGGGCAGCAGCTCAGAACATTTACTCTTGCGAGAAATTTATGAGAAGTGTTTGAGATCAAATTAAGATCTCTGACTCGATTGCATATTTTAGTACCATTACAAATCTGAGCACAGTACGAGACTTTTCTGACACTTCAGAGGAGATGTGAAATCGCAGAGTTATTTTTTCAGGAGAAAAATTGGAGAGGCAGGAGACGTGTCGAGAGCTCAAGTCTCCATTTCATCTCACTGCCATCTGAAATATTAAAGAGATCTTGTTTATGATTTCTCCATTCTACATGAAGCTGCCAGAGAAGCAAAAACCAGGAGAAAGAGTGTTTAGAGAAACTGTGAGGGTTAGGCAGACAGATAGATGAATTGACTCACATACAAATGAATGAACGGCGGAATGACAGGGAAAGAAACACTGACAGAGCGATGAAACTGATGAAATCCTGGATATATTGCTAAAAAAAAGCCCCACAGTTCAAATCACTGACAATTTCAGAACGAATTGTGGAAAAAAATCATTTTCAGTTGCTAAGTGATGCATTTGCACCATGAAAGATCACGAAAGGTCAGAGTTGTATGTCCTCTGGACAACGGGTAGGAGGAGTGACCATGGAAATTAATTTTCTGGGTTAAATACAAGTTAAGCAGTATTGACAACATTTGTGGAAAAATGTGGAGTATCACAGAAAATTATTGATTTATTTTAACATCCCTCAGTTAAATAATAAAAATGGCAGTTACAGAAAAATAACTGCCATCTTAAAAAAAATAAAAATAAAAATAAAATAAAGTAATAAAACAAAACAAAATAAAATAAAATAAAATAAAATAAAATAAAATAAAATAAAATAAAATAAAATAAAATAAAATAAAATAAAATCACAGTAGACTCATGTTAACACGATGTTGTGGCTATATGTTTCCACTGTTTTTGTAATTAAAATTAGGGATAAACTAAAATACATTTCTGTGTTAATCAACATTATGTTACAATTGCAGTCAGTAGAGCTTAACTTGGATTGCAGATGGCATTATTTCTGGGCAGGTTCTTCAGTTCTTTCGGTCTGTGAGACACGGTTTGCTTTACACTGGAAAACAGATCGTCCATTCAGGAATGATGATGTCTGTTGATAAATTCTAGTCTTATTTGATACGGTGTGGGCAGTATGATATATCAGTGGCATTCTGGCCACATTTCAACAAAAAAATATATATATATTTCAGCAGGACTTTGAGACCGGCCACAAAGACTGATTTAATCCAAAAGTGTGTCCCTGGTGTACTGGAGGTAAGCAGATTACATTGTTCTTATTTGGTGGTGTGTTATTTTGTTGTTGTTTTCGTTATGGAAAACAAAATGTGCCAGTGAAAAGGTTTGTGTTGTGCTTTTCTGACACCTGTGTGAGCAGATGGAGATAAGCACACCTGCATAAAGCAAGCTGGAATGCTTAGAAACCTGAGGATGTAAGTTACGCCTCTCAAGATGGCACCCTGGAGTTCACAGAGGGAGGCGACAACAAAACACACACGAAGCAATGGCTTTTGACTGGAAGGCAAACTCTGACACATTGTGTCTCACACTTTCCGCCACCACAACAACTTTAAAAAGTTAGAAAACAACTGAGCTTTCTAGAAGAGAAATGACAGAAGTCCAAGCTCAACCTAAAAGAGGCCACATGTACAAAGTCATGCAGGTTAAGATACGAAAGAAAGAAAGAAAGAAAGAAAGAAAGAAAGAAAGAAAGAAAGAAAGAAAGAAAGAAAGAAAGAAAGAAAGAAAGAAAGAAAGAAAGAAAGAAAGAAAGAAAGAAAGAAAGAAAGAAAGAAAGAACTTAGGCCAAAGTTCACTAGTTTTCACCGGCAAAATATAAACCATCTCTGACATACTCCCTACAATGAGATAAAATAGTTAACTAGCCTGATTTACCACACCGCTCAATACTACAGCACTACAGCTCCAAGACGACAACACTATGGATTCTTCATAAATTCAGCACTGAATTGTGTTTGCAGTGAGATAGAACATTTCAGAAGAACTGAAAAACAGATTGATTTCTGTCTATTTTTTTTTTGGTCTACAACATATTTCTCCACTAGCAGAAAATGAAATTGGCATTTCTGTTTAAGCTTCAGCGATTGATTTTTTCACCCGCTGTGTGGCTTGTAATAAGACATGAAAGAGAAAATCTTTCAGCCTTTTAAGAGTAAAAAAAAGAAAAGAAAAGAAAACGTTGAAATATACACTTAATTTATTTATTTATTTGTGTTTGCACTTTAACCAAATCAACTTTAAGGTTCGTGGGACTGTCTTGATAGTTTCAAGAGATTACTTTATCGCACAAGAAGTGTGTGTCATCATGGAGGCTGAAGATCAAGTTCCCAATTCAGAGCATCTCATGTATCACAAGTTCCTAAATTTATTAGGAAGAATGAATACTGTAGAATGCATAATCCATTGGCAAAGTGGCACGAATATATAAAATAAATATATTGTGCTTGAAATCCCAGCTTGAGTACCTGTTTCAGGTGAAGCCGCCAAACGTTCGCATCACTGAGGAAAGGTAATTTAATTACTACATTTGAGTAGTTTAATTACCCCATTAAAATGTTTTCAGAAACGTTGCATAAAGTATTGTCAAAAGTAGCCTAAAGCTATTTGGCGATTGGTTAAGGGAGTGTTCACACTTGTAGTCCAGTTCTCCTGAATCTTTTGGTCTAGACCAAAAAAGAAAGTCCGGGTTCACTTAACATTCGCACTGTCATTTTTAACACCGAACCTATAAATACAACACAAAAAAAGCCAAAGCATTTATGATGCATCTATTTTGCAACAATGCTGTGTGTTGGGCTAAATGCACTTGTTGTATGTACAGTATATGATGGTACTTTTACCAGCTGAGAACCTTGTGAAAAGCTTATAAAACATGTAAAGCAGTGCCAGGAATTCCTCTGTTGAACACAATATCTGCTGCCAAAAGACACGGTTCCAACTCCTGTACTGAACTGTAATGGGCAACATTCCAACTATGATGAGAAAAACCAGATGTGCTTGAGCCTTCTGTCCTTTATAGGGTCATATCCTGTGACATCACGTCCTGTTTTTGGTTCGTTTAGATGTCTTTGGTCCGTGTGGCGTTCATATTTTTGTCACACCGCACCAGAGTTTATTTGAAAGCGGAACAAGATCAACCTTTTCAGCGGTCTCGGCTCGCTTGCTTGATGCGCACCAGGGTTCAGATGGCAGCGTTCACACTTCTTCAAATGAACCGCGCTAACAGAGCAATCGCACCAGAGTTCGTTTTAATCCAACCAAACCTGAACACACCCTAAAGTTAACATTATAAAAAGGATAGTTCTAGTCCTTGATTCTGATTGGTTGAACCGTTCAAGGCTGTCGTAAATTACTCTTCAAACATACACCTGTGATCTTATTAGATCAATTTTGTTGCTGTGTGAACTTTTTATGATTTTTATGAACTAACTGTTTTATAAATGCAATAAGCCCAGAGAAGCTGTGGTTTACAGTTAATTTAAAACAGCTGAGGAGGTTTTAGGGGCTTGGGGAGTCCTTGATGCTTAAAATAAAGCTTAAAGCTTAATTATGTACTATGATGATTTCATGTTTTAATAAATACTTTAAGAATTGATACTTTACTTAACTAACTTAACAGTCACAGAACATGTAAAACACACTGAAGCAATGTGACATTGCAAATGAGAGCGGTATGTCATTAGTTACGGAGAAGGAATTTAAGATATTTCCAGTGTTGGAATTCAAGCTGTTTTGAAAGTGACAGAAGCAGCTGACTACAGAAAACTGCTTTTATTCAGGGCAAGCAAACAGCGCAATAAAATCATTTAAAATGATTCACCACAAAGAGTCATGCGAGTTAACCGTTATGTCTCAGACAAGATAGAACTCCTACCACAAGACAAATGAGCGCCTGCATTTCCTACAAAATTGGGTACACTGGATGTGTTCTTAGTGCAACCATTTATATCTTTCCCTTGACACGTCACCATGTTGCTTAGCCAATCTTTGAGTCATTATGCACAGAGGCCTCATTTTTCTTGGCCTGTGTGTCTACAGCTTTGGGCAAGTCAGTATTGTGGGACAACAGACCCAAAGAGCCCATCTAGTATTCCAGTCCTTTCACCTTGTCCCTCTTTCACCTTGACTTCAGTCAAATGCACAAGCTGTATAATTACCTGTAAAAAACTTTAAAGCGTACAAAAGAACCGAGGTGAGCCACAAGCATGAAATTGCGAGCTCAAAGAAAAGCCGTCAATCGCGAGTTAATGGGATGTGTTTACATGCGGTCAGTGGGCGAGACAAAAGCCACACTTCGGCTCGGTACGCATTGGGTGGCGAAGCTGGGACAAAGCAACATTATCTGCAACAATCGTGTTTGTGGATGAAAGTATTCGGACTATTACATGCTTGATCTGAAATGAAATGAATGAATAATACGGTAGGTAATCATCGACAAAAGCCATTTATTGTCCAATTAATTGTCTTAGAGGTGGTTACAATCCACACAAAGGCACGGTCATGGAATACAAATGAACTGTGAACACATTCAGAGGACACGTGTAGGAGAATCAAAGAAAAGCTGAAGTGCTGCTACTTATGAGAACTAAAACTAAAGGATGAAGGTGCTATAGGTGCTATGTTGTCTGAAAACCTGCTAAGATGTTTCTCTGAAGGTGTTACCTGTGTTTCATGAACCCTAAACAGTGATACATTAGCTCTGTTTCAAAACCTTCTGAGCCGTCTTGCCATCCACCGCCTAACCGAGATGCCACCTTACAAGCGACTGATTTCCAGCACGTAACTTCACGTTCGCTCAAGATTCCAATACTAGAGCATGATGCTAAGCCACCAATGTGATACTCTATTAAGTGCATAATAATACAAAGCATACAAAAACAGTGAATAGTAATCGTCATGTTAAACCAGTAGTCTACCTCAGTTATTATTATTTGTATCAGATTATATTAGATTGAGTCAATTATTTGTTCATGCGGATCTCCTTTAGCCGTCATCTAACACCCCCTTTCTTTTGATATATTGCATGTTCAGATCTTCATATAACAAAATATTCTGGCTGGGGGCCATTCAAGTTTTGTGCAAAGGATCAAAAATGCTGAGCTAACTGAAATCATGCTTTAAAATGATTATTATTTTTCAGTCTGGTCCAATGCATGTTCTAGAGTAAACAAATGCTCCCAAAAGGTGATTGGCTGTTTTAATTGACATGCAGGCAGGACTTTTTCTACAGCTGCCATATTAAGCCTCCTTTTACAGTATCCGATTTAATTTTCCAGAGACCATTAGAATGCATTCATAATTATGCCGCCAACCTTCTGGAACATCCTTTACATCAGAAGTGCACCCATGGTGCCTTAAAATGTCCACTACTGTAGGTTTAGGAGTCTACTATTTGTAATACAACCGTTATTGTCTTCTTGGTGTCATGCAGTTTCTTGCACAAACACAAATACTGAAACACACATTATTTTTCTTCTCTTTCTGTCCTACTTTCTCCAAAGTCACTGACTTACCAAACAAGCCCCTCATTACAGCTGGGTCAAGTGTTTACTTCTGTCCCTTCAACAACTGGTAGGAAGACAGGGACCCCTTGTGGGAGAGGTGGACCGTCTCCGTTTCCTCCATAAATCTCATTATGAGGTTTATGACCCCCGGTGTCAACGCCGCCTCCCTCAACAGCAAGAATCCACGAAGAAGAATCACCTAAGTACATCAACTTCCTGTCAGCATTCTTTTCCATTAGCTTAAGCGCTCATTTGACTTCAGCCCTCATGCACACGGCAGGAATAATTCAGAAGGTAAAGGACGAGCTGTCGGAAGGTCAGAAGTGGACGTTCTGCTAACGCTAGCCTGGCAGCAATCACTCATCCTGATAAAAGGTCAAAGAATATACCAGCGCAAACAGGCTTTTAATAAGCAAGATGGATGCCACATCGGTCACATCAAGCTCTGTTCTCCATCAGAATCAATAACCAGATTTATGCTGCCCAGTGAGAGTGAATCAGTTACCAATGTTATTATAGTTTAACATTTTCTAATTCTATTTTTTTTATTATTTTCACACAATCGATTTCAGTATAGTTTCAGTTATTGCTTCAATGTTTACAATGTAGCCCCTAAAGCTAAATGTCATGAGATTCATCACTTTGGTGCTGTAAGAAAGTCATGCTAACTACAAAAATAAGCCATTTTCACATTTTTAAGATCCCAACAAAAACGGCTAAAACATCAGCTATACACAACTGTGAAATATCAGGAATATATATGTTTTTGCAAACAAATTAAATAAAGATTTCTTCAGAATACACAGCTACTTTTGAATTGTCGCCAATGGAGAGAGATGTGTTTTGCTGCCAGATGGTGCAGCTACCAGTAAGAGATGATGGGGTCATACTAACCAACCAAACCATGACCCCTTGGCACGACTAACAGAAAACATTGGTGTCTAGGGGGCCATTATTGCAGTTTTAAAAGAAAGACCCCGTAAAATGCCAGAAGAACTTTAAATCCAACATGAAATGAAAAGTCATCCTAACTATTTTGCAAATGCATGCTATAGATCTTATTGTAAAATATTCATCATCTATAGGGGTCGAAATCTTCTAAGGGTTAATTAAATGTAACAAATCATGTAAAAAATGTATTATCTTCTATTGGAAAATTAAACAACTTTTTATCCAACTTTGAATATTTAACACAACAGAGAAGATAGTGATCAAACTCATCCCAAGATCACTCATTTCATCTATTGCCAAACATTTTTGGGGAAAAAGAGTCAAGAATAGAAAATTATAGAAAATATTCAAATCAGGAATGTCAGAATCAAAATCAGAATGCGTAGTTCGTGCATAAAAAAATGTCCGTCAAAGCTAATGTTCGTGAATGATGTTTACAAACCCGGTACATTTTTTAATTGGATTGGTGTTTATTCTCTTTAGCATTCAGTTTTTCAACGAGTGAAAAACTAATTTATACTCGCGTGTGTTATGTATTATGTATGTTATCGCTTCTGACAGAAATCATGTTGAAACCGCTCAGGCTGTCATTTTCACCCTCGTCTTCTCGGAAATCGATGATGAAAATCCGTTAGAGTCTGGGTTTTCCGTTTTATTTTTGTACGTTTTTTGACAGACGTCGATTTTGTGATATTCCAATGATGTGGATTTGAAAACGGATGGATCGTAAGGCATTTCTTAGCCAGTAAGTATTCAGTGAAGTGATTGATGACCATGACTGTGTGTTATGTCAATGTTTCTAGCTCTAATATTCCAACCCAAACTAAGTTTTTGACGGACGCAATAAAGTGAGCGAGGGGTGAACTTTGTTGTTTGTTTGTTTTTCGCGTAATACCGGAGACATTTAAAATGCTTTTCACTATACTTATTTAACAGAATGAAGTTTATTTTGTGGATTAAATAAATGACATATTACACAGAGACTGGCATGTTTGTCAAAAAATTTACATTCAGCTGTAGCAAATACGTTAAATTTTGCAAATCAAGTTATTTTTTACCCAGGAAAGGAGTGGTTTTGATGCACTCATTTATTTTTACTGTCTCTTATAACAAAAACTTTTTGATTTAAACCCATGAAAATGCAGATGCTGTTGTAAATAATAGTGAAAATTCACTTTTTAAAACTGTTATTCCATTACCCCTTAGTAGATTTTGACTCATATGTGTTAATAAAAATAAATCAAAAAATTGACCTTAAATGTCAATTCTCGATTGTCTGGTGAAATATCAAGACTTCTCCAATCATTTAGACCACTTAAATCTCATCCCTTCTGTACAATTTACTGCAGCCGTGCATTCAGATCCAATCCAATCAAAAACTGACAGATAGAAGTCCCTAACCTACATTCTTTTCTTATTTATTTCTTCTGCACTAAATTACCACACTGAACTGACAGCCCAGGTTATACAATAACACTGCTGGATAAGAAATAAACGTCTCTGCAATTTCACTGTAATTTCTTTATCCTGAGGAGTTCAGTCCTCTTGTGGCCACTCGTCTCTAAATATGCGTTAGAGGATTTTTCTCTAAGAGCTCTCTTGGAGTTGATAAGTATAAAGCTTCTGAGGAGGGCCGGGTACTCAATGTCCCTATCAAATAACCACTGCTCATAAGGGCACGACCTAAAAGCATCCAATAAGATCTTCTACACTTAACATGAATATGCAGGGGTTTTTTGGTCAGCTGTTATTCTCTCCTGATCAAACGTCCTCTGCTGGAAAGCTGCACAGCGTCTCCCTCTCTAATCTAAAGACATCAACTTAAGTACCCCAAATGAGATCGCAACAGATGAAATATTAATATTTAGAAACCTCGTAACAATGTGTCCCAGATCATCCTAGAAGTCTTTGATATTATCTACACTCAGAGCCTTTAAACATCTCCCCTGATCATAAGTCTGAAAGCTTGGGGTCAATATGGGAGAAACCTCTCTCTGTATGATCATCCCATTTACCTGATTGGAATCAGATGGGGCCACAATAGATCATGACAATAAAAAAATTAATAAATAAATAAAAAAACAGATCCTTCATGAGAGGCATTTTTATGATGGCTACCATGTAACTCCGACGGGGAGTCACTGAAGAGGGGTTTTGTTCAATTGTCCGATTGAATCACGGGGGCGACGGATCTGCTTTTGAAGTCTTTCAAGGTCAAATGAATCACGACTCATTACTCAAACAGAAATATTTAATCTGGTAAAATGAAATCCAAACCAGGTTTAGGGATCAAATACATTAGTCTAAATCAGAAAGCAAAGAATCTAACATGATTTGTTGCCTCTCTTTCTAGGCTAAAACAAAATAAAAAACAAAACAGGATGAAATAAATCCACTGAACATCTAAGACAAGGCCCGGAATGCACTATGCAAGATTATAAAACCATAATTTACCGCCATTTTTGAGTAGCATATATCATTTCTTCCTCATTAGGAAAGAAAGACAAATTTGCATTTTAAAAACCCGAAGTGCAGATATTACTTTCCACTTCATACATTCGTTATACAAATCAATGTTCTTTTCTGCGCTCTATTCGAGTCTTTAATTTAACCCCAGCTGGGAAGCCGCGTCAAAAATAAATGATAGCTTAAAAATAATACCTCATTATTTCCCAAGAAAGTTACCTTGACTTCATTGGCTTCACTATTGATTAAAACTGTGTGGTCTTTTATTTATTTATTTATTTATTTATTCATTCATTTATTTACTGCGCTGTGAAGAAATCTGATTCAGTCTTTGAAGTACTGAAGTGCTCAAAACTTTCCTGTTGAGCTGGGAAACCTGTCTAATTACTATGTTGGAGAGTGGGTAGATATCCTCGTATTAGCTCTGTTCTCAAACTGTCTAGCTGTCTACTGTCCACATAGGCAGCTGTCTTCTAACCGTCCTAAGCTAAGTAAAACCTCCTAAATGACTGATCTGAAACGCGCTACATACAGTAGATGGCATATAAATCCCCAGGTGATGCACACAGTAGACTCAATTCGCCATTGATTTCAATGCGATTTGACATTAGGATTTTAAGCTAACACCTGAGTGGTATAATAAGAATAAAAATGCATAACACAAAAAAAGGGTAATCAGGGTAATACAACTTTTTTTTTTTTTATCTATACTACCATTCAAAACGTGGGGTCAGAAGATTTGTTTTTAATAAATGAATACTTTTATTCAGCAAGAATGCATTGGATTGATCAGAAGATTGGATTGGATTGACATTAAAGGCATTTATAATGTTACAATATTATGATATATTAAAATACTATAATATTATATAATAATATTGTATATAATATAATATATAATATAATGTAATATACAATATATAATATTATACTTTGACAAAAGATTTCTATTTCAAATAAATGCTGTTCTTTTGAACTTTCTATTCATCAAAAAATAGTATACAAATTATATATATATATATATATATATATATATATATATATATATATATACACACACACATACACAAACACATATTTGCCATCACATGAATAAATTACATTTTCAAATCATATCAAAAAACAGAAAACAGTTATTTTAAATGGTAATACTATTTTGAGAACAGTTTTTACTGCACTCCAAACTTAGTAGTGCACATTTATTATTTACACATAAATTATATTTATAGAATGAATATTTTGATTAAATGCGTAAATTGTAACCTGTAACATGACTAGTCTTTTTTAGCAAACACATTGAAATTTGGCCGAAACAAGACTTACAAGACAGCGTAATGTTTTGGAATATCGTTGTGAGGAAGCTCTGAAGTCTACAAAAATACTGTCAAGGCAGCTCACTGAGATTTAAAAAGAGCTACATTTTTGCAAAAATCATCTGAGACATGCACAAGCAGACAAAGTGTGCATTCATAATCTCTTTTCCCATGAAATATATTAATCTTACAGCCATAATGCATGTCTTTCCCACACAAGCAACAGTGATAGCTTTGCTAAAAGTTTAGTCACTAATTATTTTTCATTGTGTGCAAAATTAGGATATTGGATACGACAGAGGAAATTGTAATAAGGAGATAATATGAAATATTTTGCATCAGTTTTCAATGGAGCCCGAGACATATGCTACATTGTGCTTCCGCTGTCTTATCTATATAACGTCTGTCAAAATGAGGGTCTTCAGAACAAGAGGAGTACCAGGCATCCAAAGACTGAGACAAAAACCAATCACACTTATTTTTTTACAAGCAATTAACACAGAACAATTCCAACTGGAGAGGCTTTCTCAGCTCTGAGGCCTATCATGAACGGAGAAGCTCTTCTGCTCTGGACTGGCTGCGTCGGTTTGACGGAAGACAAAGTTTTCCTCTGAAAATAAGCAACTAAAACAGATTCAGCAAATCAAAAGGACGGGTGTTGGGGAAATGTGGAATTAATGGCCAAACACGTCAGCTGAGGAGCTCAACTCCGATCCATGATGAAAACACACGCACACCAATGTCTGCATAAACATGGAAATGAATGGCCACTAATCAGGTTTCCAAGCATGTGTATTTTTGTTAAAGTTTCTGATTGGGGCATATTTCTGTAGAACACAGTTCTCAGGACATTGTGTTTTCAAATACCCAGGATTAGTCGGACGTGATTAGTAAGACAGTTGTCCGTGGCTAAACTCCAAATGTCTGTGCAGGGATTGAGAGATTTTGTTTTCCAGACCAAAAACATCTCACAAAAACAGTCCAAAACGATTCACTCCAAAACTAAATACAAGTATAAAAAATTATATTTTCACATTTTTTTGACCAGTTGACAATTGGTGAAATGTGACCTAGTCATGTCTTCGAGAAATAGCTTTATGTATTTGTGAGAGAGAGAGAGAGAGAGAGAGAGAGAGAGAGAGAGAGAGAGAGAGAGAGAGAGAGAGAGAGAGAGAGAGAGAGAGAGAGAGAGAGAGAGAGTGAAAGAGAGTATGTGTGTATTTATATGTGTGTAATAAAATGGCTTGGAAACATACTAAACAATGTTTCATTCAAAATGTAAAAATGCAGGAAGTTTTCTGTGATGGGTAGGTTTAGGGGGAGGGTTAGTGTAAGGGGAGATAATATACAGTTTGCACAGTATAAAAACCATTACGCCTATGGAATGTCCTCATAATGATAGGTGCATCAACATGTGTGTGTGTGTGTGTGTGCGCGTGTGTGTGTGTGTGAAGTTTTCAGTGCACCATGGATTATATTCTTCTATCATCCATTTCCTCTCCTGCTGGCTCTACTACCTCCTGCCTCTCTCTGGGTTGTTATTGTATTTCCATCGTGTCTGGAGGAAAACCGAGGGAAAGCAAGAATAGAAAGGAGGGGTGAGGAGAGCCGAGAGAAAGGCTGGTGTTACAGAGGGCCGAAGAGGAGAGATGAAAGCAGGATGGATGTGTGTGTTTGCAAGAGAGCAAGACTCTTGATTGTTTGACGGCGTGTGCATATGTGTGGCAGATTAAATCCTTATCTAATCACAGTACAATCAGGTCAGACAGATCATCACAGGAAGTTCAAGGTTAGATGGGCATCACTGTATACTCGGAGGAGGGGATTCCATTAAGGCTCTGTTCCCTCGTACAATCATTTCAGAAGGCAGTGAAGACTTCAAAGAGGGCATTCCCAAATGAAGCAGAGGAAATTTGCATATCTCAACAATATCCTGCTGTCATTGTTTCAAGAAAAACCAAAACAACGGCTTTGCGTACGACAGTCACATTGTCATGGAAATTGGCTACTGTAAAAAGACTCGTGCACGCAATCTCAATGCTTGTTTTCTTTCAGAGCCAACTCGGAGAATGATTGTTTTCAGTCTTAAATTAGAATCCATTTTCACTTCTGTATGGACACAGCCATTTAACAATGAAAGGATGAAGAGGATTGCGTTACCAACCAGAGACTATGAAATTAAAATTGGAGTTTTAAGACCATTTCTGTTAGCTTTGGGGCTGAAGACCAAATTAAAAACAAACACTCTTTCTCTAATGGCAAAACTAATCAAAATATGGTGTATTTTCTGCCAACAAAATCCTTTATAGACTAAAATTGTCCACTAAGTTATAAATATGGTACCTCCCATTTTAGTTCTTTGTTTTTGATCTTTTTTTTTTTGTTAATTGTACCAAAGTGGAATAAAATACAACACATAATCGATGAAAAACTTAATTTAAATGAAAATCAGAAATGATACATTGGCAACTAACTGAAAGTCTGAAGTTGAAATACTAAAATTACACAAATTAAGCTAAATAAAAATAAATTAAAGCTATTGGAAAAAACTAAAACTAATAAAAATGACAAAAGCACAACAGAATTACTAAAACAAAACAAAAAATAATCAACACTAGAATAGTACATCATTTTTAAAATAATAGCAAGTAAAAATCACTGATTCGTCTGTGCACTCGGTTGCGCTAACACATACATGTACATTAGAGGCTGGCATTTTTTCGGGAATCCCGCGGGATGGGAAACAAAATCACTATTAATCACGGGATTGGGACGGGAGAGGAAAAAATGTCAGCGGGAGTGGGCGGGACCGGGAATCGTAATGATACCCAACTTTATACACAAATATACAGTTTATATAAATAAACTATTTAAATTTTGAACTAAATTCTATTTGCCCTGTCTCTTTATGCTCTCCTGTTTGCTTTGGTGAGGCTGGTAAAGTGAATTACGTGCTCCACACACCCGTACCAGTTGGTGGCTGTAATATGCGTGCCTGTGTGTGTGTTTGCATGGATGATTTACAGGAAATTTAATGTGTTTAATGTGCATTGTTTAAACTGGCTTTCAGTTCAATAATGTAACATAAACTGTGCTATGCTGAGTGTTACTCATTACGCGGCTCGCGAGCATCGTGGCTCGCCAAGCTTTAATTTGTGGCTCGCATGGCGGTAAAAAATATGGTGATATGATCATGCAGTCACTACAGATATTTCATAAAAACAAGTAGGGCAATAACATAACCCATTGCAAACTCAAAGTGTCAGCTCTATTACAAATTATTTCGATCGGATTGAAAGGGGTGGTTTATCGAGAGAACATGTAAACACTTGATCGATTGAAAACCGAAACTGAAAAGACGACGTATGACGCGCTGAACGAGCTGTTCTCCTGATGAATAAAGTGTCATATAAATGAGTGTCCTGTCATTCTATAATTCTCCTTTCAGTCAGCATCTGTGAAGTAGAGCAAGACAACGGCTCACCAGTCCTTGTTTCAGATTCTCATCCACTGACGACTGGTTTTGGGCATTTTTACTGCGTGATAAATTCAAACAGCACGGCACAACGGTTCATATGTTCATAGTCTCCAAATTATGACCAGAATTGGATAAATATTAAGTCTGCTGTTTAAAACAAATCACGAACCAATGTATGAGAATTAAGCAACAACAGTGGGAAACTTTGTATATTTGTGCAGTGTGCGCATGTCAAAAAATCGATTCCGATTTTAATCTTTTGACTTACGCGCACATCAACCCGATCATGTATCACATCACGATGTTTAGCGTTCATGTAAACTACAGTACATTCAGATTCATCAATCGGAATGAGTTCAGTCCGAATGAAAAGTTGTGCATGTAAACATATCTAGTCTCTGTGGAGATGCCAGTTATGGTGGTCTTTCTTGGATGGTTGGATGCATGATAGGCTAATGTAGAAAAAAATTGCTTAAGGTCATTCTGGGATGAATGTATTCTGGAAATCCTCTTTTTTTTTTTTTTCATTAAGGGAAATCATCTTGTCTCAGTTACAAATTTGACTGGTAAATCATGAAGACTGTTTTTTCCTCACCCTTTTGTATTTATTACATATTGACTGTGACAGATTGATAAGCAGACATGGTATTTATGACTGGATGTAACTTTTTATGCTTTGCGGTAAAATGGCTCTCCTACTGACTTTGTACTATCAGTGCGGCTCTCATGAAAAAAATAGTGAAGACCACTATCTGTACTGTATTTTTTTTACTGTAACTGACAGATTCCGGTCAAAATAACACAACACGGGAGTGGGAGGGAATAGGAGTCATTCTTCTGGGATTAGGACGGGATTGGATGTTTTTTCGTGGGATTGGGACGGGACAGGATTTTTTGTTTTTTGTGGGAGTAGGACGGGATAGGTTTGAAAATCCACTCCCGTGTCACCCTCTAATGTACATACGTGTATTTCATTTGCCAACCATTTAATGGTTGCTAAAATGTAAACTGTATTTAAAGCATTCATCTATGGGAAGAAAAAAAAATTGTGAGCTGATTCTGTTTCAACAGGAAATATCATCAACAAAAGAAAACCGCTTGTCCAAGCATCTCACTGGATGTTTAAGTTCGAGAGTCATTTAACATTATTTGAGATGATTTGTGTTCTAGTCATTCAAACAAGTTACTCTTGTAGCATGGCGCTAGCAATGCCAGTCATGGGTTTGAATCCCAGTAAACACATGTCCTGATAAAATCTGTAGCTTGAATGCACTTTAAGTCACTTTGAATAACCGCATCTGCCAAATGCATATATGCAAATCTATTCAAAAACCGAAACACTCAACTTTCATTTGCGCCAACTGTTTGTCAGAATACAATGGATGGAGGACGCAGGGAAGAAAATAGAAGTATAAATTCCAGTCCTACTGTTTGGAGATTATAGAGACACGATGATGTGATTGCATCTCCGCCGCTCTCGTGTTAGTTCGTTCTTCTTGCACACACACACACTTATGCGCTTCTCATTAATTCCGCCTCATGTAGAGTCAGATGTTGTGAGAAATGCTATAATTGAAAAAAGACAGCAGCCAAAAAAACTTGAAGCCATTTAAAAAAGTTAAAATAACACGTAAGTTGGTGTTTACCGAGCTTGAAATGGCAACGTTTCCAAGCACTAATAAAACACGCATGTACCATGAGCTTTCTGTGCTGCTTTTACATAAATAAAGTGTCTGATTCATCAATGTCATGCTAGAAGTGCTAGATTTTTGTTCTTATGGATCAATACTGTTTACTGCAAAAGACTTCCGGCCTGCAACATTGCAGAAGAGCAGGGCAAGCTGCTGTTTAACTGGAGGACTGGCTCAACCGCAAGTCTGAACCACTCAAAACCACTGCGGCTGCCAAGACACATCGCCACTACGGCTCCATCTTTTCTCATCTGCTTTCCTCCGAGAGCCACATGTAGCTCGGGGTTTTCGAGATTGATTTGCCCGCTTTAATTATTAACAAAACACACAGAGGTTCTGATTGTTTCAGCTGGAGATCCTATCCAAATAAATAGAAAACAAAGAGCGATCTTCTTCTTCACCACCTACATAGAAGCCCGCAGCCTTGATGAGCAAAAAGGAAAGAAAAGGAAAAAAAAAAAAGAAAAATTGGAAATAAATAAAATCCCTGATGGATGGTTCTTCAAATGGAAAATCAACTTCAAAGTCTTATTTCATCGGAACAGCCTTGTATGCCTGGGCCAAGACGCGAGCTGCACACAGTAGCCCCTCAGGTACACGCGGTAGTGTCAATGCACAGATAACACCAGCTAATGAGGCCTTCAAAGAGCGCAGGGTCTTCAGAGGTTGACCACCCGAGACCCTCTCTCTCGTACGCTTTCTTGCGGTCTAAGACAGACGTTCTCCTTCGTATGTTCTCTTGCCACTATTTATTTATTTCAAAAGCACCATGCACCTTGACTAATCTCCCCGCCCTTCATTTTTGGCTCTGATTAGCACAAGAACTTCTGCAATAGAGCAGGCCCAGCTGTGGACGTTTTCAGTCACGCCAGGCAGGATTACAGCTCATTACATACGGCGGAGCATTCAGACGCGCCACACCGCCGACCACAATAAACTTAATAGACAATAATGGCAGCTAGCTGGCTAGCAATTATTCTTTTTGACTCCCTTATTAGGAGCGAACAGATCCCATGATGCCACAGATTGTAAACAGCATCTTATTTTCTCAGCTCTACTTGGACACTGGTGCATTATGTCAGAAAGAGAAACAAATAAAGGGCTAGTTGTGACCTTGTTAGACTTGCTAATGAGGACATCAGTCGGCGTTCTGCCGAGCCTGTTAAAGGGGACATGTCACAGGAAATACGTTCTCCCCGATTTTACTAAGGAAACATACTGTAGCCTTCAAAACTCAAAGCTTCTGCCTCAGTTCCCGTATTTATAGAAAATGCGCAGGAAAAGTAAGCCAGAATAAATTTGTAGCACATGTACGATACAGTTTTGCAGGCAGACATTATATAATTTTAAAGCATTCTATACAACTATGTCGATTAGTGCTGCATTATAAATATCCTTTACTCTTATGAATATACCTGAGATGTCTAGAAGGACACAGATAAACCATATATTGTCGCACTCATCTGTTCCATCAGTCAAAACGTCTCTATCTGCATGTTATTCAGCTCTAGATGCCTTTATGCATATAAGGGATTTCCTGGAATGTCATAAGTTTTATGAATTCTATAAGTATCACTTGTGGACTGTATAATGTAATGTGTGTACTCACTAATGCTCACAACACCCTATTTTGGGTAAAAACAGGATAAAAAATATTTATACTTAGAGAAGTGCACAGGAATGTGTTTGTTTTTTTCTCAACGGATGAATGCGATTTCCTGAAGATTTTTATCATAATAATTTAATATTTTATAATAAAACCTTAGACCTTTCAAATGATTTATAGTTATAGCCACCAGCATGTTAACAGGCCACCGTGCAGTTTTCCGGTGATAATGATAATCATAATAATGATTATTACTATATTATATTTATTGTTAAATACTCTCATGTATTTCAAAGTGAAATAGTGTTATAGCAGTAGAGATATTTCTTATTTTAAATGTATTATTAATAACCATAATCACAATTATCATTAGTGATCATTTTTTTCTGGATTGTTTGATGAATAAAAAGCTTAAAAGAACAGCATCATTTGCTGAAAAAAAAAAAAAAAAAAAAATGTATATACACACACACACACAATATGGCCCTGTTAAATGTTCTGACAAACCCAGTGAGGATATGCATATGCAAAGTGTAGTCAAGCGTGCTGTGGACTTTATAGACTGAGAAATGAAAGAAAAAGAGAGAGCGTGTGTGAAAGCGAGAGTAAAGACAGTGTGTAACCTCTTGATGTCATGCTGTGTGCACATACTTAGAACTGTCACACACTGTTTGGATAGCTTTGTATGGTCACACTTTGCTATGCTAATTTGACACAGATGGAACGGTTTGTGTGAACTGTTTTCTGATGCCATTACATGTAGATGAAATAGACAGAAACGCAAACAGCATAAGCCAATGGGAGCGAACGTAGAGACAGCTGTGCTGAATTCAGAATGGAAGCCAATTCTCCCATGTCTTTCTCTAAGGATCTTCATGAGACAATGAAGTTCAATGAGATGGCAATTGCTGTCAGATTCATTCCAATATGGTGTATATCTGAAATTCATGAATGAGCCCATCTTTCATCTGCCTCTGTTCTTTATGAGTATTCAACTAAATGTAATGAAGCTACTAACTACAGCACAGCTGTTTTCAAAACAGCGTCAATTTTTCACCGAGCCATTTTTTTCCCAACAAACAAGCATGAGAAAACACTACATTGTTGTTTATTTTTATTAACAAGTTACACTTATTAATTTAGTTACATTCAGCCGTAGTGGGTGTTCACACAGGACACGCTCAAAAACAGCTTAACAAAATGTAACGGCATAGGATGTATGGTACATGAGAAATGTTTTTTTTTTTTACCTTGTTCTCAACGTGATACTGAAAATCAGCAGGATGTGATGCAATTGCCAACTATATCCATCTGGAATGTGTACATACCGTACAACAGTTTGGGGTTGTTGTTTTTTTTGTTTTTTATTAGGATTTTGAAAGTCTCTTATTGCTGTTGTTATTTGATCAAAAACAGTAATATTGTGAAATATTATTATTACAATTTAAAATAACTTTTCAATGTTAAAGGGATAGTTCAGGATTTTAGACATGAATCTCTATAGCTTCCCCATAAGCAGTGTGGTGCATTGACCATGACTTACCCCCGACAGCGTCCTGTGAGCCGAGCTCCGGTCCAGTTTTGGTCAAGATGAAATTAGTCCGGCAAGTTTGCTGGGGTCACGGCAATAAAGCTTTTTTCTTCTCAAATCAATATGTGTTCAAAAGAGTGATATATTTGCAGCACAAAACCGCTGTCTATGGAGAGGTCAGACCTCGTAATGGCTTGGCACTATTTTCTTCCCCGTCATATCACTGCGCGCTGCCGCTACCTACAGCCAGCTGGGAGCCGCGCACGTGTCACTTTGTTTACAGCTCGTAAAGAGAACGATAACATGTCTGACTACAGCAGCGACGATGACAACATTGACTTCGACACACAGCCAAAAGGATTACAAACTGATCGCTCTTGGTGAGTAGCTATGTTAGCTCGTTCGTGTAGCTGTTCTGAGCACGTAAACACTGCTGTAAACACTGCCGAACAACTGAAAAAGTGGTGTGCGCCTGCGCAGCTCCCAGCTGGCTGTAGGTAGCGGCAGCGCGCAGTGATATGACGGGGAAGAAAATAGTGCCAAGCCATTACGAGGTCTGACCTCTCCATAGACAGCGGGTTTGTGCTGCAAATATATCACTCTTTTGAACACATATTGATTTGAGAAGAAAAAAGCTTTATTGCCGTGACCCCAGCAAACTTGCCGGACTAATTTCATCTTGACCAAAACTGGACCGGAGCTCGGCTCACAGGACGCTGTCGGGGGTAAGTCATGGTCAATGCACCACACTGCTTATGGGGAAGCTATAGAGATTCATGTCTAAAATCCTGAACTATCCCTTTAATACATTTTTAAATGTAATTTATTCCAGCTCTGGTAAAGCTGAATTTATTTTATGTCACATGATGCTGATTTGCTGCTCAAGAAACATTTATTATTATTATTATTATTATATCAAGGTTGAAAACAGTTGTGCTGCTTCATATTTTTGTGCAAACCGTGATACATTTTTTAGGATTCTTTGATGAAGAGAAAGTTCAAAAGAACAGCATTTATTTAAAATAGAAATCTTGGTAACTCTTAAGAATAATGTCCGGTCATTAATGAATAACTACACATGAACAAATGAGTAATGCATTATTAACACTCTAGTAACTACTGTTAACTAACAAGAAACTCTGATTAACAAATAAGTAAGTAATAGTGCTTAGTGGAGTGTGATAGACAAGCTAATCAATAACTACTATTTTGTTTCATTCCTCCCAGAGGACTAATAAATACTATATACAGGTTCATAATTAATGTGAATAATGCATAATGAATAATTCATTCTAAAGTGAAGGTAATGGTAACCCACTAGTCATGACTAAAGCATTACCAAATTATTATTAGTTATTTGGATACTAGTTCTATGGTTTTATAATTCTCACCCGACTAACTGACTAATAGCTTAAATTAATGACTAACAGTCGACTAGGAAAATCATAAGTCAGTAGCAGCCCCTACAAATCATAACTTATTATATAATGAAGATCATAGCTATATTGAAGCTAACATGTTGTGTAAGTAACCATTGTGTAGAAAGAGTAGCTTAAACCCCCATCACAATTAGGGCTGGGCAAAAAATATCGATTTCTCGATTTTAATCTATTTTTTAATCCATTTTTACGAAACGATATCGATTCTTAAATCCCAAGAATCGATTAGTCATCCTGTCTTCAGTTGATGAATGAATGGATCATTGTTGCGCGCATCCAATCCAATAAATCGCAATCATCGTTGTGCTTTGTTATTATTGATATGAAACAAAGTCTCAGATTTCAAATTACGTCCATTTTCTTACGAAATTCAAAAACATAATTAACGTTTTGGCGCTGTGGCGTGAGATCGCTCTGGCGCAGCTCAGCTCAAGAGAAGCAGCAGCGCGGAGCGGACACGACCTTCTCTTCCGCCTTAATAATACCAGTTACAGCGCGAAATAAACATGAATGAGCATCTGAAAGTGTGTTAAAAGATAGAGTACAACTTATCGAAGTCCGTATCATGTCACATGGAATCGCTCAATCACTGTTTCAACCGTGGCAAGACGTTAGTAAACAATGTCATGTAACGTCACATTTACCTCAGAAAAACCATATATCCAGTGACCATAAACTCGTTGGTCAGCTAGAAAAAATTACTCTAGAGAGGAGCATTTTGTTAAATATATGCACCATATTACATATTCATTATAATGTTTAATGTTCTTCAATATTTAATGCATGTTTGAATAAATCTGGAAAGTTTTTTATGACAGCCACCATTTAAATTTGTATATAATTTCATATAACTTTATTATTATAAAAATAAATAAAAGTGTATTTTAAGTGTTTGTATCCAAATCAGTTAATTTTTACCTTCAATATTATAGTAGGCTAATGAAGCCTATAGGCTACAACTAACTCCCAGTTACAATAATAGTTAAGAGATTTGTTTTCCTTGAGAAAATTTGCAATGTATTGTACCTGATATCCAAAATAATCGATTCGAAACGTAATCGAAATCGAATCGAATTGCAAGCTTGTGAATCGAAATCGAATCGAATTGTGAAATTTGTGTCAATACCCAGCCCTAATCACAATATAGAAAACATTCATTAGAGAACAGCAAGAAGACAGAAACAGAGATTTTAATTGTAAAAGAAGCTGATTTAATGATGGAAGTCCATTAGGGGACTTTGAGCACTGATGCTACCCTGTTGTAGAATATATATAACCTTCATAGACTAATTGCTAAGTTGACTCAGTAGGTAGACCATAGCCTACAACAGCCCTGGAACTTTGCTGCTGGGGTCCAGTCCCTTCAATATGAAAGGAGCCTGAGAAACCTCTGCTGTCAGCGCAACCCTGCATATCTGTCTCCAAGCCAATTAGTCCAGTCTGGAACTTCCAGATTTCATCCCTGCGGACGCATATTAGGGAGGGGTGATCACGCTGTCCCTGCAAAAATGAACACGTCAGAGAGCAGAAGCTCTACCTGTGTTTCTGGATGACAGGCGAGGTTGATTTCATGACAGGAGGTTTCTTTTACAGTAAACCAAAAGAAGCTCGTAGGAGATAATAATCCTAGACAACAATGTTTCCCTGGCAGGAGGACGATCTGTTCCAAATCCAAGTTAGTTGCCAACCTAAGTTACTTTTTAGGCATTCATAAGCACATTCTCAACACAAAGGCTGTTGCAAACAGTAGGCAGCGTTTTGGACAAAATCACATGCATTCTCTACAGATGAGCCAATCCCAGAATGCACTGCAACATGCTATGCACATTACATTTTTCCACATTTCATCAGATTTCCTCAGGAACAATAATATAGTTGAAATCTTCAGATGTTCGGCATAGTTTCAGCCAACCGCTTCTGTAATATTTCTCACAGCTGTTTACTATGAGGCCACCACGCAGCTTATGATGATATTAGTAAAGATGATTTTACATGAGACAAGCGATTAAACACTCCAGGTTTATAATACTGAGACAGACATGCAAGAGGTTTAAAGTAGCACAGTATGTTTTTCATAGATCCATCTCATCTTAAGGCCCTCTTAGTATAATGAAAGGGTCAGGACCTCTAATCCACACTATCTAAATCTGCACAAAACAATCAGATTTAAAACAATATCATATGTTTATCTCTGTGTGTGTGTGTGTGTGTGTGTGTGTGTGTGTGTGTGTGTGTGTGTGTGTGTGTGTGTGTGTGTGAGACAAATAATGTCCAGGTCACAACTCAAAATCACAAAAACAAGTATAATAATAATAATATTATAGCTTTTGTGAAGTGACATTATTTTCATAAAGTATACTTTCCTTTTGAAGTCTCATTACCAATGCAAATATTTGAGTTTGTATGTAAATACATGCAATATTATAAAATGCATTACTGTAATATTTGTTTAAGAAAAAGACTGTACAACAAATAAAGTACAGTATATACTTTATACATAAAAATAGATATTTTGTATTACTGTGAAGAGAATTTTGGATAATTATTGGGGTTAATAATGTTGAAAAATAAACAAACAAATAAATAGATCCTAAAAAACAAGTGCCCTTTCTTTATGAAAATTTGTTTTTTATTTGACTCACTTTTGGTTCACTTCTTTGTGTACATGTGATTGTGTTGGGGTGAAAGAAATAGACTTGCCCTTAACTTGGCAGGGGTTTTGACGATAGCAGAAAATGTATTGAACAGCTCCTCTTTCGTTCTTTACAACATGAAGGAGAACAATAGAGTGCCGCCCACCCACAAAGCCTACTTCCCTGAGACAGTTTGATAAAAGTCAATTTGGAAAGCAGTGCCCCAAATCTCAAAAGGCCAAAACTGTGTATGTGTGCAAAGGAAAGACAGAGCAAGAGAGTGAAAAATGGGGCATTTTGAAGGACTATCTGCCTAAACCACTTCATATATGGGCCACCCTGGCATGAAAGCAGCAGATCCCTGAGGTTAAGGGGTATTGACAGGCCGGTCTGTGTAAAGGCCAAATGTGGATCCTTTACATCTGTGGCCTATTTTAAGCTCTGTAATCCTCCATCAGCTTCAGCAGTGTTATCTTTATTTAAAACACTGGCAATGTGTCAGAAAATAATGGTGAAAACCACAAAGTGAGAAGTCACAGTTAGCTCTCTTATTGATGAGAGATCATCAGCATCAACTGGGCGATATGGGGGTCTGCCGAAGAGCAGCACCACAGCCAACCATCTCTGATCGATTGGATTCGTTGAAGCATTAAGGCTGACTGTTGCTAGATAGTCATCCGTCACAGGCAGAGATAAGTGCCCTGTATCTGTTCGGTTTACTTCTTTTTGCATAATTTTTCCCTATAAAGAACTTTTTGATTTCAGACACTTCAGAAATTGATCCTTTTTACTTTCTGAAGACATGTCAATGATGATACTGTGAATGATTTACTGGTGCACATTATTCTAAAGTAAAAAAAATGTCTTCATAATCCTTCATCAAAATCGCCTGTTTTTCTCTTTTTCCTTTTTGATTGATGTCGAGCACCTTTATCGTTTTGGCATATAGAGACCACTTTTCACAATGCAATCAATTCCTGATTTATAAAATCAAATCCCATCCTACATTTCTTTCTTGTGCTGTAATTTTTTTTTTTTTTGTCTGGCCGATCGCAAACAATTGTTTGGGAATCCTGCATGAAAACATTGTTTTGCAATTCTGTTTGGTGTCACTATGGCAGAGAACTTACTTCACCTTTAAAAAACACATCTGAAGAATTTTTGCCAGGATATGTGTTTCGGTGTCTATCGCCTATTTATTAGATTAATAATCAAGCAAGACAACAAATGGTGTCTCTCTTTTTTTTAGTTATATGGAACTGTGCCATTAGGACAGATGCCTTGTAGACAGCAGAGACCAAAGAGACAGGATTGCCTGAAGTAGAACAAACTTACTTTCCTATGAGACAAGCTAATTATTTAGATAATTACTATCTGAACTCTTCATCTGCATAAAACTGACAGCCAGACACCACAGCTGGTCCATCAGGCCTTAAACAGACACTCATCTAAATCACAAATGAATACACACCCCTACTACTCACAAAGGGTTAAACCCTTGATCAACTTTTGTAAATAAACTGACAAATTGACTGCGACTAGGCGGCGAACAGTGAAAGGCATATCGGAAATAGGGCTTTATGTTATGTTAGAAACATTGTACACAAATGCTTGGCAAATGCATTGCAAGTGCTCAGGCACATTTCAGAACACAATGACGCATGCGATTGAGATTGTGTAGCTCGCCAGCCAACGCTAAATCTACTGAAAATTGCACTGAAGCAATAGCCTGGATAAATTTACTTGTAAATGGCAGTGTGAAACTGGAAGTGCTATGCATGGAGTGACAGCAAAAACTTCAAGAGTGTCAAAGTATCCAGGAGTCTGTCTTTTATTAGCTTCTGTGTAGCGCCTGTGGTTCTGCCAACATCCATTCAGGGAGACTCCATACAAAATGCTGCTCGTACAACTCATTCTACCCGCATATGTCTTCTCATCTCTGTAAAAATAGACTTCGGGTGATGTGTATAGGCGTGACGTGACATTGATTGAAAGACTAAGGTGCAACAAACGCGAAGAGCTGACAGGTGTGTGTAAATGCCGCATTATGACATCATCAAAGACCAGGAAACATGCAACACATGACAACTGAACTTACAAAACAGGAGAAGCATCTTCTGCTGGAACAACTGAGCAACTGAGACTGTCACGATATGGCAAATTTCGTCCTTCACAACCACCAAACTGGAGCAGAATATGACATTTAATCTACATGCTCGTATCGACTTGACATTGATTCTTAAAGTATATGGCCCTCTCACAGTCAGGGAGATTCTATAATGCAAGTTTTATTATCTGAAAATAAAATAGAAGCACAAAAAATAGGTCACCATTGGACTGGAGAGGTAAAAGTCAGTGTTTTTCAGTGTTTTTTATGTTGCTGAACTATAAGGACTGTGATGAATGAAGTGACTGAGATATTTTGAAGCACAGCAAGGACACCAAGACTGGACCCGACCTTCTACCCTAATGCAGGAGCTCTTATCAGACAAAAGCATTTTAAAGATTGGCAACACTGCAATGCTGACTGTTACTTTCAGGGAAATGTTTCAAACCATCCATCTTGACCAAATAAAAGAGCGCCCTCACCTGTAGACGCCTCCAGGAGTGACCACTTATCTCAAGTCACCAGCTCTGCTCTTAATAATACAGAGAGAGAGAGAGAGAGAGAGAGAGAGAGAGAGAGAGAGAAACAGAAATGGAACCACAAGCGAGAGATGAAGACAATAAGAAAACAACCTCAAACAAGGTTGGAGGCTGTACAAACAGCTTCAACAACTTAGTAAACCAGACAAACCAGATTTCAAACAAGAGTCCACCACATCACAAAAAAAGGTTAGTTTCAACAAGATGATCTGTGACTTAAAACATGCCACTGAAAGCAATGTGAAATGTGTTCAAATAGATAGTTATTTTTGCACGAATACTGTAGTTTTCAGAATATAAAAGGGACTAGTGGCATCAAAAGTCTGTTGGTGACATTCATCCTTTTAATATACAGCAACAGCTCACTAGCATGTATGTTCTGCATCAGTGTGAGAGGAAACGACTCTCCATATTAGCTGGTGTCAATAGTCTGTATTTGTCATTTTAAAAAGGGAAACATTTGGGTGAACTATGGATAAGGAGATGTATGGAGCTTCCAACACTCAATCCGAGTCAGTGCAGACAGGCCCGCTATTAAATGTGAAGGTAGAGTTCCTCGCCCCAGGAGTATCCCTACTCTTTACTTAAGAAAGAGATCCATTTCCTATCCCATATCTCAGAACAGAATGAGAGCTCTATACATATGCATAATTCATGTGGCCTCTCTTTCCTTACAAAGGTCTTACAGTAAATACACCTTCACTATGAAGAGAGTATTGACCACTTTTCCAAAACGCTTAGACCTAATCTTTCTTCTACACCAAGTACGGCATGAGGCTTCGGAGCACATTCAGCTTCTAAGAGGCACTTTAGAGAGAAACACATTTGAAGCAGGGCCATAACAACACCGTTATGGACATTGAAGGAGAGATATGAAGTTTAATCAATGACCAATTCTTAAAGGTTTACATTTGCTCCCCTCAGTCCCGGTTACATCCTCAATTCGCAAGGAATAAAATGATGTCTGTAACTTTTACGATTTTTTCAGTTTCTCAATACTAAACTACATAGCAGGATAGGAGTCAACGTGCCACACATCATTTAATGAACAAGACTCTCACAGCATCGAGAGAGCTCATTCCTGCTAATCAGCGCCAACCGTAAAGCCCAGTCATTGCTCAGTTCAGTCAGTGCGGCAGAGCTAAGCTCATTTCCCTCTCACCGGAATGAATAAATTGGCCCTAGTCTGTCTTCAAACCACCTTGTCCTGACAGAAGGTCAATAAATCAATAATGCGTGCAAATACATGAAAAAGCAATTCAAAGTCACCATTTTTCCTTCTCAAGCATGTTCTTACAAGCTCAGAAATGTTTCTCTTCCCTGCTGACAGGTCTCTTTAGACATACTCTAGTGCCACTTCATGAATATTCCAGGACATGTTAGAGGAAAACAGCAGCTATGGCGGCCGTACAACCCTGGAATGACTTCATAATCAATCCCATGATTCCTCTCTGCCCATGGACCATGAGTACATGCACCTGGGACTCTTCACAGCAGATACCCAATGCCAAGCCTACGTGACAGCAGCTTGAACGCAATGAACCTATCCGATCTGTCCATCGCTAGCGTAGATTTACATGCACTAGCCCTGTTTTCTGTAATGAGAGGTCGACTTTTTTTCGAAGACTGTGTAAGGCATTTACTGACACGCTCTGAAGGGTGCGATTGACTTCCTCCCCTCTTTCCATGGTCATGAGATGAGAAGACAACAATTGTTTGCAGAGCAATATAGAGGGATGAACTCCATAATGAACTCAATTGGTTTTTGTGTTAATTACGGCTCATTTCAATAACTAATATCAGTCGTAATATTGTTCTAAGGCTCAGGGGAGCAATAATTGGCAGTTGGCGAGATACACAACATATTAGCAGAGTTGCAGTTGGAACTGAAGGATCACCTGCGATCAGTAAGACTGCTTGCCTTTTGCACTTATCCCCAAACTAATGCATTCTAACGGATTGTGTGCAGCATCTTGGGTGTAATTGACCTAAGGTTAATCACAGTGCTGACCTTTGAGAGACGACAGAGAAAGGAACAAGATATACTGCACATTCGCTCTGACCTCCAGACAACAAGCAATATGTTCTCCAAAAACAACCTTTTTCATAATACAGCTCTAATTCCATTTGCAATTCAACAGAATAAGATTCAGGCTAGTTTACAAAGCCATTTATCAAACTGGCTGGTAAAGGACATAATACATTTGGTGCATGAAGAAAATTAACAAACTGTGTCTGTGCATCTGTGCATATAACCAAGGGAGCTTCAAGAACAAAAGGGAGGCCACCAGACCTCAATTCTCCAGAGGAAAAATGATGACAGTCGTTGAAGCACAACGCTGACCAACAGGTTTTCCTGACTTTCTTTGCCACCTGCTGTACCTGCTTTAACCTGCTTTAAAAGATCAGCAAAAGATATTGTTTTAATCCCAAGGAGCAGTAAGAAACTTTAATGACTACAAACTCATGGCCATTTGGTGGTCCTATCGACAATTGAGCAACTTGTTCTGACCTACTTTGCAACAATTCAAGAGTCCCTGCTATACCCTCAGTGTTTCCCATACATTGATTTATTTGTGGCGGACCGCACCAATATCAGCATTGACTGCCACAGATAGATTTAAGTGCTTTCCATTCATTAACTACACTGTGGCAACCCGAAAATTGTTTAAACTTCTCATAATAACATAACAGGTTCTTTAATGTCATGTTTTGAGCTTTTGCTGTCAAACACAATAAAGCCGAAAGTGCAAAAAGGCTTTGTGTCCTTATCAAAAGACTGTCTGTATGCGCTGCGCAGAGAGAAGTGAGCACTTTGCTAACGTGATAAGCACGTGATCAGCTCCGCAGGTTTGATTTTCAATACCAGTGCAAAGTGAATGAATGCAGTGAACTCCATCTGTGCATGTGCTGAGTTTAGCATGCATTTGGGAACGTAGCGGGCACCAGTAACACATTATATTTACATTTGCATAGTTGACGATTACGGCATTTCACTAGATTTGTAATGAGAACTTGTTTTCCG
This sequence comes from Squalius cephalus, assembly GCF_949319135.1. Taxonomy (NCBI): domain Eukaryota; kingdom Metazoa; phylum Chordata; class Actinopteri; order Cypriniformes; family Leuciscidae; genus Squalius; species Squalius cephalus. The sequence continues at coordinate 40,276,430 of NC_137131.1, forward strand.
CTAAAATAAAATCTTGACTGCAGTTTCTGTCAAAATAAAAGCTCACAGGTTTATCTCTAGCATGTATAGAAATTAGGACAAAACTAATGATGAAAGGTTTTTTTTTTTTTTTTTTTTTTTTTTTTTACAATATATGGCTATTACATAGGAATAATATTATAACATTATTAGTAGTAGTATGTAGTGTAATGTAGACTGAGACACTATATCACAACTAAAAAGAGGTTTGAGTCCCCTTTAGAGTTCAGGTACAAGTCAATTCACAGACTGTTCAATTTGCACACTGAATGGTTGGAGCTCTTATTTTTGATCTCTCAAAATGCACCAGATTGATGAATTTAACTTTAAAATGTATAAATCTTCCCCCAGACCCCCTTAGAGGGACCAATGTCCTCCCACCACAGTTCCACAAAATCACATGGGAAACACTTGACCCCCATTAGGTTCTTCAACTTGGATAGGACCATTAATATCAGGGGGCAAATGGAGCTTTATTTCTGGTCACAATCAATCTGGAATCCGACAAAAAAGATTTATATAACCAAAAGACTACCTTGAATGGGAGGTAAACCGAACTAGCCTCAATGTAGTAGTTCTACACTACAATTAGTCCACCCTCACTTCATCCATAACAATCTGGTACAGGTCGATCACCGCACAGAAAAAATGCCAACTTCAGCACACCATCCATTCAGTAGGCAGTTCTCTCTCCTTAACTTCTTTGAATTGAGGTCCAGAAAGCCATCAGAAATGATAGCCATCACCTGTTTGAAACACTGCACTCAGAGAAGAGATTCAACTAGAACAAAATCAACCAGGCACAGGAACAGCCTCTTCCCTCAAGCAGTGGTCCTCATTATCAGATCCACAACATCTCTAATAAATGGTCAATACTGCACTCTAGACATCAAATCAGAGCTGTTGGCATCTAGCACTTTCATATGCTGCACCACAGACCAATCGGTACACATTTACACACTCAACCGCCTTTTGATGGATGGATGTATCTATATGCGAATGTGTATGTAATACTTTTAATAAATACCATTATACACAATTATAAACACTTACATCAGTAAAAATATTAAATTATGTATTCACATTTATTAAGACTATTAAAAAAATTAAGCAAAGATATCTCATAGCATTGTATAATGGTATTTAATAAATTAGGTTAATGTTAATCCCTAATTTTACTCACAAGACTGATATCTGTTTTTGTTTTTTTCTGTATGAAAGAGTAATGAGTGTGATTGGACAGTTCACCCCAAGATGATATGGCAAAGTGTCCATTCACACTCCAATGATGAGGACAAATCCCAATGGACATCCACTGTAATTGGCTGCACACCAAGCTACTATATATGCATGGTGACATCTGGAAGCATGCGGGTCATTTCTATCATCTTATCGACAACCCAGGAGGATATTCCAACCACAGGCAGAGTGGATCCATATTCCCTGCAGTCCTGTTGGAAGTAGAGAGTAGACAGGGAAGATTCAGAGCAAAGACAGGGTGAAATGTTGATTGGGGATACAATGCAGCCCATTCATGCTTATAGAATGGAGCTGAAGAGGTGTGGATGGCAATAAAGTGGGCATGTCGAGAATCTTTAGGTCCCTATGGTAGAAACGAGGAAGGAATGTTCTAGCATTGTCTTACAGTCGTTTTTTTTTTTCTGAGCTTCCTCTATTTCCTTCTCCACTGCAAATATTCTATCTCTCTATTCACCACCCTCTTATTTTCTGTCATTCTGAGTCACAACCTCATAGACCTTTTGGAGTCTAGTAAACTCATCCAAGCACCTACAAATGCACACACACACACGGAGCACAAGTGAAGTCTTTAGCACTCAGTAGAATGAAAAGAAAGGTGTTGTGGGTGATTTATGTGTTTGATATCCCCCACTATATCTGAGCATACACTTTTCAGATGAGAGCATTAAATCCGACAGGACAAAAGGTAACAGTCGGCGAGGAGTGGACGTATGCAATTTGAATGTCCCCAAAGTCAGGAAAGAAAACTTGGGAGCAACCCTATTTTAAGACCATAACCAAACAACAAATAATTAGCATTTCCATTTCCAGATAAAAATGTCCCTTTCAAAACATCTACTGACGTAACTGGTCAAGAGCGTTGCCTCCAGTTTTAGAGCATTATATGCTTTTCTGAAAAGCCACTACAGACACTTAAGAACTTTCTTTCCACATAAATAACAGCTCTAAAAAAAGGAAAACCAAAAAACAGGCATAATTAGGTCCGGTGGCCAGCAAAGCTTCATGTAAACTGTCCCGATCCCCCAGAAGACAAAAATCCCTGCACATACTCAGGTAATGAGAGCAATGGGAGGGAGTTATGTGTGTTTATGTAAAATTAGCTCAGTTATAATGATGCAGCAGCGAAGGGACCATCGTTAGAGAGGTCACTAAAGAAACCGATAAGCAGAGAAGACATATAAACAAGCGGGTGAAATGTGTATTTGTGTAGTTCTCTAATGGTTCTTCAGCAGCAGATATCTCAAAAATCTGACCAAAGGTTACTCACTAGAGGAGTGCAGGGTGTCCAGTACTCTGGGTTCAGCTCGGCTCGGGAGCGTAGGTCCAGATAGTCGGGGTTCAGTTCGGTGCGGGCGCGGGTAAGCGTTCCCTTAAAAGCCAAGAAAAGGGGGGGGTTACAAGTCCACCCATGGAAATAACAGTCTTAAAGATGGAAAATGAGTGATGATATGGCTAGAGTGGCACTTATGTTGAGAGTAATGGGAACTAGAGAAAGGAGAGGAAGAGGACATGGACCCCTCACAGAAGAATGAATGGGACAAATGCTGCGTTCACACACCATGATGTAATTACCGTAATTTCGAGATGACAACAGGTGACGTTATACTTGGAGCTGTTCACGTCCTCAAACTCATTATTATGCATTTTAACACTGTCGACGCCTAAATGAATCTCCAGCACTCATGTGGTACAAGTCGTAACTCAGAAAATTCCCAGTTTACAAGTTGTAATAATGACATGAAATGAACGCACCCAAACACAGACGGACACGGCCCGTAAATCAGTACAATATGGGTTATCCATGAGGATACTGGATATTTAATTGTACATGTTAATTTCTCCTATTTTGACATTTAGATTTGCAGTCACTTAACCCTCAATAAACCCACAAATAACTTACTAACTCAGTTAAAGGTCACATTTAGCAAATATCAAAATTAATATCCACTTTGCATACTGTACATTACAATGTTTGATTATGTGATAAAATGTTCTATTTTTGACCAAATAGAACAGCATTTTAATAATCAGCCATTTATAGGATATCAGCCAATAAATCAATTATACTAAAAATTATTATTGTCACAATGTTAATATTGGTCTAAGCTGTTCATCAGCTGGTCTAAAGCTATCATATTCAAAAACACAACTACTAGCTTAAGCTGGACTTTCCAGTCTTGTATTTCAGTTAAAGGAACCAACTACCATTTTGATAGAGACACGAGTCACACAACCTACTTTTTCCTCTAGAAAGCACACATCACTGGCTGTTTCAAAAAAGCAGATGATCCCTGCAATTCTGTCAACGCCAATTTCCTGTTTCAACAAGTACTACAAAAGCCGTGCTTGCTTTAAAGGTCTTTAAATATACTCAACAAGACACTTCTATTAATGATCCAAACCAGGGGAATGAATGGCATTCTGTCCCTTTTCATAAACTCAACACAAAAACATAGTTTCTGAGAATTTCTGACCTTCGGCGGCATCCTTAATATTCTACAAACAAGCGTAAAATTATGGGGCTTTCAGTTTCCAAACACTCGGTCAACTCAAAAGGTTCCGAATTACACAGCGCTTTTAGGCTGAGGCGGAACTGAAGATGTTTTCTTCTTCACGCTTTGTGTCCAAAATGATACAGACTGATTATATCTCCTTTGAAAATGAAATTGCCTTTATAAGCATACCGCATTTGTGTTTGACAAACCTCCGCCGTGAATCTCAGCGAAATATCCTGCTTTCAAATCAGTCTGCCCTTTGTTAGGTAATCTGCTTTTCTCTCGCGAGCACACTCCGTCTCTTCTCTTCTGTGCTTTTTTACATACAATAGACGGGAGGGACGCATATGAAACAAACACATATGAGTGGTGACATTTCAAATGATATTAGAGTGATACTCAAGCAGGGAAAGCAATCAAAAAGGCTTTGGTGGAGGCAAGGCAGCATTACTGAAATTCACAAGCAAAGTGAGAGAAGCTAAAACATATTGCTTATTGTACATTCATGAATTAAAACCTAAATGCTGACCTAAAAGAAAGAAAACAAACAAAATAAAGACTTTCGTATATTCACTTGCATGATAAACAAGACAAGATGGAAAATTACGAAAGGCAAAGGCTAAGAGTTTCATGAGTTTCAGAGTCAAGCAAAAAGCATGAAATAGTTTACTCGTTCTCAAATGCACTGGAGAACCTATGAATATTAAGGAAACGGTTTATTTGCTTCGCAAAGAGCAGTTTTTCATTTTTAATCTCACTCTGTCCCTTAGCGTCGGACCTAACAAAATCCAGTAAATTGTGGTGATGCGAACAGTGTATGATGTATACCGCAATTATTTGTTGATTTACAAAATGGCCGCCCAGTAATGAGGCAGGGCCGATGAGAGGCCCGGTCATACATCACTGTCTCTAACCCAGGAACGCCTTAGAGAGCCCAACCTCGCCCTCTTACACGCGTTATTTATCTCTTCTCCATCTCTGCACGCTTCGCTTCATGAAATCTGAAGTTACGTTTGCAGTTCCAAGGCGTCAAAAAAGTGTCTATTTATTTATTTGTCTGGAACTTGGTGCCGCCCACGCTCCGTGTTTTAATTAATGTCAGGTTGACCTGAACGACACGCTTTGGCAGTTGGCAAAGTCGCTTAATGCCAGCCTGATTCTCTACTCTACCCATTAGAGAGCGGGCGGGAAGGAAAGCGCAAAGAAAGAGACGAGAAAGCCCATTGTAGAGCACTAGCTTATGGTTTCTACTCTTTAATTGTATTATTAATTAATATTTTTACTGTAATCTAACTTTGGCACTTACAGAGTGTGTTTGGTGTGTGTAGTCTTGAGAACAAGCCTTCTGTGTGCGTTTGAGAGCTTTTCTCGCAGCAAGATGTGTGATCAAAGCCAGAAGGAAGCCTGCTTCCGTTCTGTAAAAGTACAAGCTGTCTGTCATCTGTCCTTCATTCCCTCAAACAAAGCATGTTCTGCTGAACTGAACATATTCTGAGCTTTAACAAAGTAGAAAAAGGAGCCTCTGTACTTCCTGTTTAGTGCAACAAATTTGCAACAAATCACAAAAATGTACTCTGCTAGCGTACAAAGGTTTCTGCTCAAGGTTTCTGCTAGTCACACACTTGCTTTGGTTCTAATAGCCACAGGATTGGGTCACACATTGTCGTATTCAGTAAGATTGGCTCCTTTTCAACTCATAAGTGTGACTTTGAATTGAATTGGACACACCCCACAGGAAGCTGAACTGAAATTTGAATTGAAACGACAAGAAGAGGATTTGCAAATCTGGGTTAGGGTTAGCAATGCATCCTTGCAGAACAAAAGTACTAATTTGTTAGCTAAAAAAATTGTACTAACCCCAAACAATTAAATGATAGTGAATGAGCGGAATCCAAATTTGTTTAGATGGCATTGCAAGCATATCTATCTATCTATCTATCTATATATGATATAAAAAATCTCATATCTCATTATGTAAAATCTCATTATGTTTTGCCTTTTTTTAAAACGCAAAACATAAACCAAGTTGTTCCCTCTATCACACTTGAGAATCATGATGGCCCCAATAGTCGTATTATGATTAACAGCGTGATGCATATGAAAGCTGAATGCCCTTTTTTTTTTTTACACGACTCTGTACAGTCATTCAACCTAATGACTGCCATATCCCACCCACCAAGATTTATTAAAGCAATAGAGCCCATATTCAAATGACGGCAGCACGGCTAAGACACGCTGACATTATAATTTGCCATATATCACACAAGTGCATGAATATCATTACCAATTTATGAATGTGATTAAGGGGGGAATATTACTCTGGATTAAGTAGCCTGGCGCACACGAGGGTAAATAAGTGTGTGAGTTTGATAGACAGGTGATGCTGACGCCATTTTTCCATTTACTTCATATATATCTAAAGATTATCTATCATAATTTATTTAGAGAGCTTTTACACAGAGGGCCATGTTTACAGGAAGGAGGTCAAACACTCATACATATGTACATACGCACAAACAAAATGCTTCATAAAGACACCACGACCAGACAGATGATATTTCATAAATCAAGGGCTTTTAAGAATATAATGTGCCTGAAGGAATGCTATGGGACTGTACGACAGCTCTGTCAATCACATGAGCTTTGGTTCAAACAATAACACCCACAGCACATCTATTAATCTTATGACGTATCTTCTAAAGGGGACCGTCAATTTCACACAAAATAAACCACATCTCTGTAGTTTCTGGACGGAAACTACAACAAATAAAAATTTCGCATTCTCATTTGCTCCGAAACATAGGCAGAGCGTCTGTAAGGCTGGGCGAGGTTTAGCTTTCCCCTGGCCATGTGGGCTTGGGCCAAAACATGTCCCCAAATCAGATAGAAAATGATAGAATCTATTACGGCTGTCACAAATAGAGAGAAAATGAAAATGAGATGTAAAGTGTTGATTATGGCATTAAATTTAGATCTGCTCATGTTGCATCATTTTTATTTCTTTTTTGACGTGTTTCCACAGCGTTGCGCATTATAACCAATCACACACAATTATGTTGAGCTTAAGAATGCAACAGCCAATCAGAGGCGTTCAGATTAGTTATCGCAGAAACAGCAGTGGTTTGTTCAGAGCTCGTTGACTGAACTCTGCACTCTCGCGAATTCTCTCATCATAAACAACACAGTCCACATGTACCTATGATGCAAGTAAGAGATTTCCCAGTGTAGACAGCTTCGTCGATTATAACGGGAGTTTTTTTGAGAGTGCTCAAACTCTTGATCGACTAAAGTCAGTGATAATGTTCTTTGTTCTTTGTTTAGGATGCTTCAGGCCTTTCATGTTCAAAATTACAACAGAGACAGGCTTGTAATTTCATTACAAATTGATCCTCTATTTCCCCTGTATTTTTCTTCAAAGCTAAACTTGATTACCAAAAATAATAGCTCATAATGAGAATGTCAAGGGCTGACAGCAGCTTTTTAAGTGAAAGTATCACTTGCCATTTTTTTTTAAGTAAATGCATCCTTTTATTCTTGCTAATTAGGCTTCTTCCCGCTGCTGTGATGTGTCTGTGTTCCCTGTGACAGCGCGACACAAGAGCGAGGGTGGTCCCGGCACAAAAGGTGTTACGTGGGTGACAGCGGCACATTTTTAAAGTGCTTACACTCCGCATGTGACCCAGCTGAGATGTGCACCTGTGTGAAGGAGCGCGAGCGAGTTCACAACATCGCATCATCTCAAGGCCTCTTCATTAAAGCATCCAAACCATTCAGCCTAATTAATCTTTTCAGTGCACTTCACTTCTCTCCAGATAAGCCCTTTCTGTTTGTTTCCCTGCATTGATAATCAGACAAATTTCCAGTTACAGTGGCAACATGTTCCTCTTACCGAGCCCCACGGGTCATTTTAGCGAAACTGCAGATGCCTGCAGAAAAGAAAAAAAAACGAGAGATAACTAAACACATTTTATTAAGGTTGAAGCTAAGGGCAAAGAGCTCCTGGAGGATACGACATAAATAAATACACGTAGCAGTCCGCCACACCGACTATTTACCAACCGCATTACCTTCAGCGAAATCTCATCATCACCGAGAGCCATGAAGCGTCACGGGGGGCCGTTTGATAATTACTAGATGGATCCTTCATAGCCGACTCCAGCCACAGAGTACGGAGCGCGCGTTACAGGTCTGATAAATGTCCGCAGGTCTCCTTCTGTTACAGCTGCATTAATAGTTAACAGCTCAGTAAAAATCAATCAGTGCATTATCTAGCCTGCCTCCTGAGATGGGCCCAGTATGTTTAATATATTTGCCACCGTGTTTAATATATCGCATTCATAATCGGCTCCTTTCCTTATGGTCCCCTCACTATGGTTGAGTTACTGGCGCACCAGCGCTGCAAATGAGCTCGTAAAAAAGGAGAGGAAGCAATAGAGAACATCTTCTCCATCGTCCTGTATTTATCTCTCTCCTTCAGCCGTTCTAATACAGATCCGCACTGTTGTTGTGAACTGACAAAGGCAACGTACGTAACACACAGTAGTCACTCCTCTTTTTGAGCTCTCGACGTCATTCTGTGCACATATGATCTGAGGTTACACTTTATTTTGAGGTGTCCTTGTTACAGTGTAATACATTTAAGTACAGAGTAATAATAATGTACTTGTAGGGTTAGGATTATTAGGGTTTGGTTTAGGGCTAGTTGAATGTAATTGTGCATCATTTATAATTATTACAACAGTAACTGCATGTGATGTGTAACAAGGACACTGTAAAATAAAGTGTTAACTAATTTGGTTAATTACCAGCTTGACAACCATATTCTACAACAAGCTCGCTCAAAAATTAACGCAAAAATTAAAACGCCAACCAAATTAACGACTGCAAATAGTGTGTTCAGAACCAAACTGCACAACTAGCTGTTGAGGTAGTGACTCTCTTTTGGATACTCACACATCGTCTAAGCTGTGCCTCAACTAACTAACTAACTAAAACTAACTACTTTCACTTGGATATACTTTGCTGTACATGTCAAGAGTATGGGTGCAATGGTGCAAAATTCAGTAAAAAAATAAAAATAATAATAATAATAGTTAATACCAATCTTCAGTATTGGTACCAACTATGTATTAATATTGCATATACAATTATTTATAAAATTAGTAAAAAATTATGTACATACACACTTTTTATACATATAAAAGTTTTTAATATACATTTATATATATTATTATAATCATATGTAAATATTTAGTTTAGCAACAATGCATTAAATGTATCAAAAGTGACAGTAAATACATGTATGATGTTACAAATAAATGCTGTTATTTTGATTTATTTAAAAAAAAAACATTAAGCAGCACAACCGTTTTCAACATTGATAATAATAATAAATGTTTGCAGCAAATAATAAATGAGCAGAAAATCAGCATATTATAACAATTTCTGAATGATCACTTGACACTGAAGACTGCAATGATGCTGAAAATTCACACGAGAAAATGTATTATTTTAAAATATATTAAAATAAAAACAAATGAAATAATATTTCACAATATTACAGTTTTTTTACTGTCTTTTAAAAAACATACAGTGTGTGTGTGTGTGTGTGTGTGTGTGTGTGTGTGTGTGTAGTGAACAGAAAAGAGAAGAAAGTGAGCACAAGAGAGCATTAGCATTTGACTAAACACTGGCAACAATCAGTCTCTTCAGCAAATTTCAGATTCGTGTTTACCGCGCTGCTACTAAGCCCATTTTCACGGTGGGCTCAAAACCACAACTTATCGACGTTCTATTTAAGTTGACAATGGCCGGGGAAAGCATCTCACTACGGAGACAGCAAAAAAAACAAAAAAAACCCCAGCTTGAACGCTGGGGCCACCACTAAAAATATCACCCAATTATCCTCACAGCCCTAATATCATTCAGGAACTAAAGAGGATTGCTTTTCGCCGGGGCCTTTCACTTTGTTCTTGAAGAACAAAAGCCTATCAAACTCACCAAACCTTCAAATAACCATATGTATCCAGAGCTCATTCAAAGCCACTGCTCTTTCTCATGCAAAACTCTCCATCCACGCTGACACAAATATATTTCTGAAGACTGTTTGATATGATAATTAATTTGCACCTTATAGAAAACCAAAGTCTACACTCCAGGGAGAAAAAAAAGCAAGATGGGAACGGGGGAAAAAAACACGTTTCATTACCAATATGAGCTCTTTATATGAAAAGGATGTTACGTAACTCTCAGTGGGGGCGATTGAAGTTTCAAGAGGCCATACCGGCGACACCCGACGGCCGTGGGACAGAGAATCCAATCTATTACGGCATCTGATGACAGAGAATATTCCAAATCGATCTTACTCTATCGTCCTGCCATCTACTCGCCCCTTCGGCAAGATGACACGTAATACTGGGCTTGAGGAATGCAAGACCTGAGCGCAAAGCAGAGGAACGCTCAATCAACTAAGCAGTCGAGACTGAGGGATACTGGATGGCAAAGAGGTCTGCTGTTGCGCTGCTCATTCACAAGAGACGAAGCCTTTATCGATTTCTACTGCAGGCCTCGTTCTCATCATTAGAGAACATTACTGATCTAAAGAGGACCCCTGACCGCACTATTGGTTAATGACTGCTTAAAACACAGTAGATGGCCTCAGTAAAGTGGTGTGATCGCTGAGTGGATTTCACAAAACCTGTCAAGATAATGTGCAGGTCATATTTTACCCCAAATCAAAAAGAAAGAAATAAGAAAATATGTACCATTAAGATTGGTGGCTTGCATCGCATTTTTTTGGATTGCATTCATGCCAATTAAGTACATTAATGTAGTGACAAATTACTTAAACTCATTTTTATTACCATAAAAACATTATTAAATATAATTTATCCTGATTTTATTTATTTTTTTTACATTTCATCATCATTTTTATAGCCATGGGGAATTTAATTTAGAACAATGAGAACTGCAAACAAACTACAGTAAAATGTCCAGACAGTAATAAGATTTTTTTTTTCTTTTTTTTTACGGTATTACAGTGACACAAAATGTGGAAAGTGCTATAATGTCACAATGTAGCAAAAATTCATTAAGCGAAACATAATTTATTATTTTTCTTTTGATTTTGGGGTTAAATTGACCTTGAATTGTTGAAATGTGAGTTTCACCCAATTCCACCATTCAGTCAACCAGAACCAGAGAAATGTGTTTTGTTTGCACACAAATATAATCTAATCTTGTAATGGGCAAAATTACACACCAAACAGCAGTATTTACCTTGTCTGACAGTTTAGGAAAATAACTAAACAAATATAACAAGTTATTTATTTCGAGTCATTTGTTGGAGTCTCACACTATTCTTTCTTTTCATGAACACAGACTCTACAGAAATGCCACACAATACGAAGCTAAATATAAAAAATCAATTCCACCTTATATTCTCTCTCTCTCTCTCTCTCTCTCTCTCTCTCTCTCTCTCTCTCTCTCTCTCTCTCTCTCTCTCTCTCTCTCTGTACACTCTAAACCGCTTGCTTGGAATTATGTGAGGTAGTCTGAGTGAACTGGCTTAGGAAACCCTGCTCTAAAAGATCTGTCACAAAATCTTTGCTTAGTCTTCATCCCTAGAGAGACGTGTGGTTCTCCATTCCTATCACCGCTGCTCTCTGGTTTTAACCCCCTGTAGGAACTCCCTTTTGTGTTGCTAAAACATCTGTTCTGAACTGTTGGAATAAAAAAAAAGGTCTCTGTGAATGTGGATGTTTATATCGATCTCATATGTCCTCATTCATATTTCAGACACTAAACCTCACAAAAGTGTTGCAATGCTATGAAACCTGATGAAGTCTTGAGCAACATCTTGCCCAACAACTAAGCCTGAAATGCTAGAACGAAGCATTAATTGTTGCATTCCAAATGCATAGTCACATGGAACCCTATAGCAGACAACACATTAAACTTAACATAAATCTTCTTCCTTCCAAGTAGTTAATACTAAGTGATTTAAACACACTTGCTCTATTTCACCAATAGTTCCAAACAAAGCCACAGCAGAACAATTTCCATCTCCCAGCAACACACAGTAGTGTTTCGCTACTGAATGTTTCAGCATTTTCGAAAGAATCGAGTGAGTTAATGATTCAATGACGCATTCATAAAGACACGTAATTGTCTGATCGTTTGTTTCGAATTTCGTAATTGTTTGATCGAATTGGTTGAATGAATGGCTCACTTAATACACTTTCCACCACTTACTGGCAGTTTAGCTTAAAGGGATAGTTCACCCAAAAATGAAAATGCTGTCATTATTTACTCTTCCTCAAGTTGTTCCAAACCTGTATGACTTTCTTTCTTCTGCTGAACACAAAAGAAGATATTTTAAAGAAGGTTGGTAATTAAACAGTTGCTGGTCCCCATTGACTTCCATAGTATTTTTTTTTTTTCTACTATGGAAGTCAATGGGGTCGTTTGGTTACCGACTTTCTTCAAAATATCTTATTTTGTGTTCAGGAGAAGAAAGAAAGTCATACAGGTTTGGAACAACTTGAGGAAGAGTAAATGATGACAGCATTTTCATTTTTGGGTGAACTATCCCTTTCATTTTTAAAAGTATCGTTGAATTCATTCCAAAATTTAATTAGCATATATATATATATATATATATATATATATATATATATATATATATATATATATATATATATATATATATATATATATATATATATATACAGTGGTTAAATTGGGCCTAAACTGAACTGAGCCCCGGCACATAAGCCTAATATATATATATATATATATATATATACAGTGGTTAAATTGGGCCGGGGCTCTCCGGGGCTCAGCCCCGGCACATAAGCCTGCTCCTTTGTGCCCTGATGTGCCTGTTTGCAGTCAGTTGCCTACTGGAAATTATGTCACATACAATTTGATGAAAGTGATGCCTTTGAAAACATATTTCTGATTATAAATTAAAGATTTTTGAAATGGCATGTCTATTTTGTCTCGGCGGAGCTGAGATGAGAACAATTGGAACACGGCCGTATTCTTGTTCAGCTGCTTAATCTCGTTGTCAGTCGACCATGATCGCGCACCGCTCGCGCATACCATGCGCATCTAGGTAGGCTACTACTCAGAACTCCGACCAGGATAAATGTACGCAGCAATATATAATGAATGTTCCTGGGAGATCCGTAGTTGCGCGGGATGTGGAAGCGCGCAAAAGTTCCAGAACCTTCTGCTGCCTTAAAAAAAAAAAAAAAAAACACTAGCTGCTGGCCGCCGCTGCAGATCAATTTTGTCAAGTTCAGCACAACGTTGGTTGTACAAAAAGTGCCCTGGCCTTGAATGACAAGGTAAGGAAAATATGTTTGGAACATTGTATGAGTCACTATATCATAACAAGGTAATACAATGTGTAATCAAGTGATGTCAATTCCAGAGTTATGGCATACCTGTCAACATTTGGGTACCAAAATACGGGAGACCTGGGGGGGTTTCAGTTCAACCACGCGGTTTCATGTCATCTATACATTACACACCTGCCCCATCGCCAAATCATAGAAAAATTCAGTTAAGACAGTTGTCTTCATCTTAACAATACACAACAAATCAATGTACAGAAAAACAGATTTCTAAACTAAGGTATAGGCCACAAATCTGTGAGTAGCCTACAGTTTGCAAAACTGAACAGGTGATGTTGTGTAATATTCAGTTACTGTAAGAAACTGTTCCAGCGGGTGGAGTTTACTGGTACTGAATATTACACATCACCTGTGTATACTCCATTTACTGGAACAGATTTTCACTGGAACTGAATATTACGTCCAAATATTATTATATAATCAATCACCATATTGTTGTGTAACTTCACCTACGGAACAGTATTTCACAATTTTTCACAGGAACTGAATAGCCTATTACAAACAACTATTGCGAAGGAACGATTTACAAAACAACGATTGTGAAAGCGTGCACGGATTATGAATTTGTTCACTGTTACCTTGTACGTAGTTTTTTTTTTTCTGTATAGTTTTTAATTTCGTTAATAAATTTTGCATTCTATTTTGGCTTTCTCATGTGTCCCTATTTTTGTTGTGTCACTTTTGAGCCATGGGGCGAAACGGGTAAGGATTGAAAAACCAAAGCAACTGTACGGTTTACAAATCTGAGCACAGCTGAGACTTTTTCTCTGGTACTTTTGGCGTAGGATATTTATTTCCGTCAAGGTCAGACTGTGATGTCAAATGTATTCCCAGGAATGAGTGATGCGCTTTCCGCTTTTAAAGTTTTATAAAATAAGTAAGATATGGCTTGAATGGTTTAAAAGCATTAGCAAGAATAAAAGCGCATCATATAATGTAGGCCTATATAATATTTGCAGTAAAAGATTGAAATATAAATTCTCAGAAAATACATTTAATATTGAAACTGTTTATATATTCATACTCCCTTAATAAAGGAGTCCAGACATTAGAAAAATATCAGTCTACACATGCGTTTTATATTTAATATGAGGGAAATAGGCTACACATGCCGTGGACGTGACTCAAAAAATCTTTAACTTTTAGGTGGCAAAATATTTTTTTGTAATTCTGTGAATTACACTGCGCAAACCAAAGTACTACCCACCGGATGAAGAAGGGTCGGCTCTCCACAGAACATAACATATTCATTTTATTTTATTTTTCATGTTCGCATTTATGAGGAAAAAACAATGTTACGGACGGGACAGTTCTCCGTTACGGACATGACCGCTCTGAAAGCGGCACTAAAAGACTGTTTAAAACTTTCACTGAGACCTCAAACAGAAAGCACAAAGCCTTTCTTTAAAATGAATTTCGTTTTGTATTAATGATATCTTAATTTTAATCAATGTTTCATCAACCAATTGCCAGGATTTAATAATTAAGAAGTAAATATAGCAGACAATAGATAAACACGACACTGAGGCGCCGGCGCGTGAACTGGAGCTCATCTCATAAATGAACCGAAACTCAGCGTAAGGTAGCCTACTTGCCTGACAGACCTGAGAAATATCTATAGAAAGATTGAAATGTCTTCTTTTAAACAGAACAATTCAAAACGAAAGAAAACAGACTGCTGCTTGTGTAATCCGTATGAAATGTGCATTTCTCTCTGGTGCATTCACTACTGCGAAGATCGCGAGTCAGCATCGTCAACTTCATCTATGCAGGGCACTGACACAGAAAACACTTGTTTATTAATAAACAATTAAAATGTCTCGTTGCTATATTTTACATATTCATAATCATTATTTTGAGGGTTCTTAGTGACAGCTTTTAGGTGCTTTATTGGCAGCGCCACCCTTACATGTTACATGAACGCGTCACCAGGGACGTCGTTAGGCCTATTTTAGGGGGGCTGAAGCTACCCCAAAATGTTCCTAAGCCCCCCTAAATGAAAATAAGAACAACAATAACAATTCGATTTATCAATAACCGTATCCTCATTCATATTTAGACGCAACAAATGATATATACAGCTACAAAAAATAGCCGAAAAGTCGGAAGTTGGACTGAAGTACAAAGAGTCGTTGTGCTATCAAGATGATGCACCGCACCGTCTCGTTGCATTGGTGTGAACTGTGGCAGCTTTCAGAGCGTTGCAGACCAGAGCGCTGCAAGAAACTGGAGGATTCATCTCGTCTCGTCGTAGTCTGAAGTTGAACTTGCTATGCACCCCTCCCCCCCTCATCACGGTAAAACACAATGAAACGTGCATCACTCTACTTTCGTTTCCAATAACGTAATTCTCTTCAGGGAAAACCAATCAAGGCAAACATCGAACATATCGAAAACAAGGACTCGACAATACCGCTTTTTTTCTCTTTTTTTGAAGGGAAAAGTGAGAGAGAATTGTAGCCCATCTGGACAAATGCCCTGATTAAAACAATTTTTAATATAAACATAAAAAAACTAGGGAATCACCGAAAACGTGAGGAAGATTCTGTTTTATTTAATTTAATGTAAGTGGCGATTGATAGCCCTATAATGTAGGCTACTGACGGTCATAGATAGCCTATCTATGCCCACGGTAACAAATTTGCGCTGTTGAGGCTCGCGCTGTTATTTATAACATAGGCTATTATAGTTAAGAAACAATATATAGCCTAGGCTACACACGACCAGAGAGCTGTTTTCCTAAATGCCATCAAGATTGAAACCGAGACTGATTTCATAACAGTTCAATAAACAAATAATTAAAATTAAGTCACTTACATGCAATGACTGTTTTTGTTCTGTTTCAGCATCAGCGAAAATAGTTCCAAACAACAGAACCATAGCGCATCTCACAGCAACACTCAGCCGTGTTTCATTAATGAATGATTCAGCGTTTTGAACGAATCTATTGAGTCAAATATTCAATTATCCATTCATAAACTGCCTCATTCTGAATAAATCAGCCTTTTGAACGAATCGTTTGAATGAATGACTCAATGACTTGCTCATTAAGACTGTCGCCTGCCGCCTCCTACTGGCGGTTTAGTTTCATAAAGTATCATTCTTTTCAACATTGCTTATGTGTATATTCAAAAATATTTAAAATAATCTCATTTAATACAGTTATAATTTTTCAATGTAAATTATTTAATTTGATTGGTATAACTAACAGCCTAGTGTCTTATTATTTTAATTGAATATATTGATCAAATTTAAGAATTTGAAATGAAAGATGGAGCAAACATTTAATAAAATTAGGGAAAAATGCCCTTTATAAAGGAGTGTTTTCAAACAGTGATGTAATGAAACATTGACAATTTAAGTTTGAAGGGAGTAAAGCCTCTGTTTAGGCTATTAAGGAAATGTAATTTTGCCAAAAGAAGAACTTTTATTTTAAATAAATGTTCATTTTAAATCAGCCTACTTCAGTGTGATATGTTACCATATTATCATGCTTAACACTGAGAATTTGAACAATTGTAATGTGATGATCAGATGCAGATATCTAAATCAGAGAATATGGGCGGTTTGCGGGTGGATTATTTATTTTTAATAGTGGATTCGGGTGACTCAAAGTGCACCAGATTAATGAATTTATCTTTAAAATGTACAAAATTTTCTCCCGGGGGGGCATGCCCCCGGACCCCCCTAGAGGTACCAAACTACACCAACAAAAATAGTGTGAGAAACACACCAGGCTATATGATGATATACAAAAAATACAAATTTAATTGCCTTATTATTAAAATACATTATTAGGATTTTACCACGTCCGCCTCGTTTTGAACCAGGAAAAACCCTGTAAAGTGTACCCTGGGGGCTAAGCCCCCCCTTTCTTCCAATCCTAGTGACGTCCCTGCGCGTCACCACCGCATCAGCACCCGAAAACAGGAGATTTTTTTCAATTCCTGTTTTGGCAGGGGAAAAACTGATCAGAAAATGTAACGAAAATGTAACGAAATGTTGTAGAAATGTAGTGGAGTAGAAAGTATAATAATTGCTGCAAAATGTAACGAAGTAAAAGTCAAAAGTAGGCCTGCACTATTGATTCTACTTAAGTAAAGTACAGATAGGTAAAGATACAACTACGTGAAAAATGTAGCCTACTTCAGTAAAGTAAACTCAATTTCTCCATTTCTTTGCACAAAACTCTCCAGAAAATGCCATTTAATGGTTTATTTTTTTTAAAAAAACATTCCCGGGGGGGGGCATAGAAGGATTTTATTGATACTAAAATCATTTGTCTGGGAACAGGCCTTATTATTCTAATTAAATGTATTGATCAAATGTAACAATTTGCCATAAAACATGAGCATACATTTAATAAGATTGCTGGGGGCTTTATAGCCTAAAGGTTAAAAAAAAAAAAAAAAAAAAAAAAAAGTTATTTAAAATAATTTAAGAAAGAAAATATCCAAAATATGCCAATTTAAAGGCAGGGTATCAATTTGTTCCAGAGACATTTGTTTGCTATGCGGCTTGAAAGCACAACCTGAAAGCAATCGCTGAGTTAAGTGATCTAAATGTATATGTATGTATACCATCTGTGGAAGGCGTAGGACCATATCAATCGCTCGCCCGACGTCTCGGGGCTGTTGTGTTTTCAAGTCGGGCTACCAAAATGCATAACCGGCCTGCCCGACGGGCTATCTGAAATAGTGTTCACTTCAGTCTTGTTATAATCAGATTCAGCGCGTTCTTCATCTTCAATCCGCTGCGGCGCCGAGCAGAGCGCACTTCAGAAACAGAGGACAGGGTGTGTGTGTGTGTGTGTGTGTGTGTGTGTGTGTGTGTTCATCTGAGTCTCATTGGTCTGTCAATGTCAGAATATTTGAGATGACCAATCAAATCAAAGTAGGCGGGCTTTATATACACAGAAGCTGCAGAGCGCGAATTTGAGCAGAGCGACTGACACTTCAGTTTACGGTCAAGTGCGAGATAAGATGTAAGTAGCTAAACTAAACATTTCATATTTGACAGCTTTTTTAGGTAATAAATGTGAAACGAATGACAAAAATAATCAGACAAACGAATATACTTTTGTCGATTTTCGTCATTTTGAACTGAAAATAGGCCTATGTAACGTGACTAATAATTAGTTTACTGTCATTGTGAGGGGACATTAACAGAGCATTAACAAAGCCGTTTTCATGTTAGGCACAAGATTAATAATGAACGTGTACATGTTGAGAAATAATATAATACAATTTGTAGCCTTCAGCAAATTAAAAAAGTTCAGCTTTAGGAGGGGAAGAGACAGAGCAAGATGAGGAGACTGAGAGAAAAAGAAAGAGTGATGGATAAGAAGTGAGAGCAGGTATTGACACATAATCTACTGCCCGCTGACATTGTTTTAAAGCTATTTCTTATCCTTTTTTGGCCTTCAAATGTCTTGAAATGGACATATCAGAGAAATAAAAAATTTGAACCCCCTAATAACCTTAAATGTAGGACCTCTTTGATTATAAAGCCCTGTCTACGGTCCTGTATTAGGAATAAGATCAATAATGAATGTGTACATACATACTGTGAATTAATTTAATAAACTTAGTTAGGCTACCTACCTTTCCTAGTAGCTTTCTGTAAATGAACGCGTCTGAGAAAATTATTCATAAATCAACCTATCAGCTGAACCTATGTTTACTTGACTGAAAGACAAAAATGAAAAGCAGTCAATGCTCAGCTTTAGGAGGGGAAGAGACAGAGCAAGAGAAAAACAAAGAGAATAGGAGTGTGATGCTGATGAGGAGAGAAAAATAATCAGCTGCCCACTTACATGGTTTTAAAGCTATTGTTATCCAATTTTTTTGACCTTCAAAATATCTTAAAATGCACATATGTAGATCAGAGAAATAAAATTTTCTCGGGGGTGCCCCGAAACCCCCCTGAAGCCTACCTCACATTCGGGACCTCAGTGATGATAAAACCCTGCCATCTGCATGTTAATGAAACTAGTTAATAGTGAGCATTAGACCCTAAACTAAAGTGTTACTTTTTTTTCTTTTTTTTTTTATCATACCCTCATTGGGGGCTGAGCCACAGACACAGACTGATTCATGTTCCATACTGGTCACACACATTTCAGTTCAGTTGCATGCATATATGTTGATATTTTGTGTTTTGAAAAAGTTTTTGATTCATTGTTTTGACTCCTAACCAATTTTCTACATTAAAAAAATTATTTTTATCTGGGCTAGTAAAATTAATTCCGGGCTACCAAAATCTGAAGAGTGCCTGCCCGAAGGGCTACCAGCGATTTTGAAATTTTGCGAGCCCTGCATGTTCATCCAATCATTGCATTCAGTCCTAATAGAAACTAGCTTGCTATTGCTAGCCTCTCCGAAATATACCTACCCTACTTTTATGTAAGCTAGTAGAACACTGATGAGAATATTGCTTCAGAATAAATAGCATTTAAACCACCAAAAAACAAAAACATTTCAGACAAGTAACTTTTTTTACTCGGACAAGAGAATGACGATTTACTTGTTCAAAGGACAAGCACATATCAACGCTTAATGACAAGCCCTGTAACAAGACATCAAGTTTAACAATATATCTGAAGGTGACTGTCTTTGTTACCGCCAATGCAAGAGCATGTGTTAAGTTCGACATGGCCAAGCATTCATGCGTCAAAAAACTTTCTCATTGTAAACTCTTCAATCATGATAGAAGATTAATTGAGGAGGGGAGACTGGATGCATTTTTTTTTTTTTTTTTTTTTACATTTTCCTTATAAAACTCTAGATCTGTTAGAGTGCCTTGTGGTAATTGAAATACTCTATATAGCCTAAACCCACTTTATCTCAAATAAGAACACACATCACATTAATGATATCACTGCTTAAATATTTATTGATATGACTAGTAATATCATTCAGTAATATTAATTTGCCTTTATATGGTACTAATTTATTTAGCAGCCAGAAAAAGAAATGTGGGTTTAAAGCAAAAGTATAAATGGTACCAATATTTCAATTATTTGAAATGAATAAAATTATTCACTAACATATTTTATGTTAGTAAAATGAACAATGTTAAAGTAGATGATTCAATTAAATAATATTCATTAAATGTTTAAAAAGATTCATTTTTCAAATTTAGTCATACAATATTTATTTCATAAGTAATCACACAATTGCTAACAACCTCATTTCCAGAATATGGAATGTACCAACAATGGTGTTAGCGTGTTTCTTATTCATATTAACCTTTGACCAAAGCTGAGATAAGTTTAAATTGAATGATATCAAACCATCAGACAGCAGAAGATCAAAAATATTGAACATTTAGGTGATACGAGCACATAGACAGCACATTACTGAGAGCATATATGCTGAAAAAGTTTTTGTGCTTGAAGAATAGCAACATGTTACAATCGCCCTCCTCTATAATCTATAGATATATAATCTATTTATCTTGTTATTTTTCTGTACGATATTGCATATGTGGTATACACAGTGAGAGAAGACATATAAATATCAGAGGCTCTTTCTGCTGTACAGGGCAAATCGATTTCTGGTTGTACTATCCCATGAAGACTCTGGTTACCACATACTTTCACCCTGAGATCAGTGTCTGGCCAAAAATAGAAAAAGGTTTCTAGCTTATTACCTCAGAATAGTGTGATTCACATTTTAGAGCATGATCACATACTTCACTAGATCACATAAAATCCTCTGCGACCCACAAGGTAATGTTAAAGAAAAGAAATGCGGTGAACTTTTAATAAGGACACCCATTTGCTACTGATATTTCACCATTCCTCTTGCTATCTGAAAGAAAGAAAAACTCTGGATGAGACAGATCTGAAAGCAGAAAGGGTCACACCGGGCCCCCATCAAGTCCATTGCCCCGGGGCCCGAATTAAAAAGCTCTTTAAAAGCAAATTCACTCCACAATTACAGCATGTTCTATATTTCCACAAGACTAATGTCATCCGAGCTCTCACTTAAATAAATGAGTTATATAATTAACCATCAAATTAATTAACTTTACAAGTGGCACACTTCAGCAACTCTGGAGGGGGAAGAAGATTTGATTTGGTGAAACTGTGTCGAGCGACTGAGTGTCGTTCCTGTCAGCACTGACACGTGTGGGCCGCATTAATGTCCTGTGGATTTCGCTCATGGCGACACACTCAGAGGCGAGGTGATCATTAAACACATGAAGGACAGATCCGAGAAAGAGAGAGATATGCTTTGGGGGACAGCTAACTTCTTTCTCGAGTACTTTGATGATTCTTCAGAGAAATGAGCGAGTGAACACTTTGTCAAATGCTGCAATGGTGGCAATTTATGCAAGCGTCACCGTTCTCTTCCCATCGCAGAAGCTGCCTTACCTTTCTGAAGTGGGATGCCTGCTGAACTGGTAACGAAAACGTCACTAGACCCCACCAACATGTTGCTATTCAATTGCAGCTTTGGGTTAAACTGAACATTTTTGACAACTGAGAAAAGACTGTGCTTTTAGAAGTAAACCTTTGTAACTGACATCAAAGTAACTATACGTGAAATTTGTACTTATGTTATCAATCTTGGCACATCAAGATATGACTCCACATTTTACCTGATGCCAAACTACACAGTTTCTTACCCCTATCCGTACCAAATATGACACAAGATTTAAGAGCTACTGTGAAGAGTGATTTTCAATAGAGGTGAATTTCTGCTTTTGTGTGAAATTTCTTCAATACAAAACAAAAAGTTCACTTCATCTTCATGCCACTGTTTTCAGGCAATGACTTGCCCAGTCCCAAACACACGCCACTGGTTGGACTGATGTTGTCTGACCCAGTCAAGTCACTCAAACAAAGTGCAATTCTGTTTGGTGCATCTAATAGCGAAATGACAAACTTCACCTTTATATTTACTACTGTTCCTCTCACAAACCTATCAAACAGGATCAGAATATTTGCAAAATAGTGCACAAGTCATAAGGGCTAGTTTTAGATTACAGTTTATTTCGATGGTGCACTTTAGACATCATACTAACTTGGAGTATATATTTGCAACTACAGTTAAAATTAAAACTTTGAATGATCTCTGCAGTCTTAAAATTATTCAACCCCCTGAATAGAATCCCTCACAACAGCACACATCTGCAAAACAAGTGTTGTCTCAACCACAGCTGATGCAACTAATCAAGGGCTTCATTAGTTGCACCAGGTGTGCTTGAGCTAGAACACATGAAATATCTGAACTGGCTCGGTGTGTTGAGCTGAAAGTCTGTAAATTTTGCCAATAAAACTGATTTTCAATGGGGGTTGAATAATTTTGATTACAACTGTTCAAGTCAACTAACTCTCATTAGTATTAGTAGACTTTAGTAGACTGTTAGGTGTTAGGATTTGGGTTAGTAGAATAAGTTGACATGCAGTTGCGAAGTTACGTATAGTCAGCAAAATGTCTGTTGGGGGAGCATCACAATAAAGTGTTAGGTAAGGGATAATGTACATCCAGCCGGTGGTTCTCTCAAAATAACCCCCGACAGGATGATGAGGACCCTGACGCGAAGCGGAGGCGAAGTTTACTACGCAAAGCTTATTACACGGCTACTTGCCACATATGTGAATAATTAGACACGAAATATTGATCTGAGTTTCAAATATTTGATATATATATTCCGCAGAGAGAGCAGTTGCAGCACGCGGAGTTCAAACTAAACGGACATTTAATACGGTATGCAGTCATTCATATCACTTTATACACAGCATTTTGCCACATAAATAATTATGGGGATAAGATATATTGATTTCAGATTAAACTGTTTTAAAATCATACCTGTTTGTATCTCATAATCCAACAGTGTACAAAACAATAGTCACAAAATGGCAGCAGCTGCGTTTGTATGAAACAAGAAAGAGCAAGTCCACGATACTGGATAGCATAATTGAATAACTGTACACAAAATATTGATTCGACTGAGTTTTAATAAACGCAAAACTTCCACGAAGAAAAAAATGTTCCTAGCAGGCGTATATCAGTGACCTGGATGAGCCTGCGTTATCCGTTTTGAGCGGTTGTTATCTGGGAATAACTTACCGATGGATGGCGCCATTGACCAATCAGAAAGAATCAAGTATTCCACAGAGTCATGTAATAATAGATATTAAGCTCATGGTCTACTAGTTTGTTGACATGTACTTGCAAAGTTACCTACTGTATAGTTAGAAGAATGTCTAAATTGAACCATTGAAATAAAGTGTTACCTAATTTTATTATGTTTTTAGAGAGCTTCATAGGAGGCTCCAAACCAGCAACTTTCACCGTAAGCAAAAGAGCAGGCTAAACATCTTCTGCATGAAAGTACATTCTACTGTGTACTTACTAGACACTGCACACAGTAAATCAGTCTTTCTATCTCATATGTGATGTTAGTGTCAGTTACTAACGGTTTAATGTATCATAAAATGAAGGTTCAGATTGCTGATGGCCTCCCATCCACCATATTGCCGTTTTGCCCTTGAGCAAGTCAAACAACCCCAAGATGCTCCAGGCCTAAATAAAGACTGCTTTAGTGGGCGATGATGCATAACAAATCTCATTGTCCTTTATTTACTCAGTATAGCACTTACTTGATAAGCAACTCCTGTCATTTTATCACTGGTATTCTTTGTGATCTACAGAGGAATGACAATGGAAGTGAAGAGTTTCACTGTGAAACCAATTATCTGTGATCAAATAAAAACTGTATTTATAGGTTTCTGCGAGAGACAGCAATACTCTACATCAAATTTGCATATCAGAGTGATGTGATTACTCATTTTTACATAGATGATGTTAACATGAACTTCAGTTTAATGTTCTAAAATAACCTGCCTTTTTCACCTCATTAAGAGAGGAAACTACTGAATAATCCCACCGCTATATCTTACTCTTGACTGACGGAGGCAAAGATGCAGTTTGACTAATCTTCATTTGCATTGCAGGTTTGGAAAATGATTTTTGGTGCAAATTTGTATTCTCCTTGGCAAAACGAGGATGTTGCAATTATTAAAAGCCCTGTTCCCCAGGAGTCTGCATTTAAATCATGACACACCATTTAGCTTGTCATCTTTAAAGTCTGAAAAATACCCAACCTGTCTTACTAATTGGCCTTTGTGCGAATGTGTTTAATGCTCAAGACTTTGTGACGCAAGCGGTGCCGTCAAAAACACACACAGCTTTGAAAATTTGCAATATTTTCCTTTCCAGAAATGAAAATAATATTGCTCTCATTTTCATCTCTACTGTGTGAGTTTGTCTCTGTGGATCATAATTGGCTCTAGTCCAGTGCTTTCATTCTCTTTACAGCCTTTGATAGACTGCAGCTTATAATGAATGACTTTTACAGTCATTACCACTTCTGTTTGAGGAGGTCAGTGTGTGAATGTGCTTGACGACTGAAAAAGGGAGCGAGCGAGAGATCAATCTGATATTTAGAGGTCACTTTGGGCAAATTCACTAAACAACTATAAGTCACTTCAGTGCAAAAGAAAAATTCAAATCTTTTTCAGTAATCACACGCAATCCAGTTTAAACAAGAGCTGGTGTAAATGTTTACAACAAAACAATGTTATTTGAAATAAATTCAACTTCAACTGTTACCGAAACCAAATAAACTTATTTCATTTCAGCTAGTTGCACATTTTTCGTTTAGTTTAATGATGCACTAAAATAACTAAAAATAAAATAAAAATGTATATAAAATATATAGACATTAAAAATCAAAAACCAATAAAAATGCCAAAAAACAAATTACTAAAACTTTAACTAAAAATAAAAAATATAAAATTGCAAACTAATTCAAAATATGAATAAGAACTATATAATGAAATAAGTCTGCCTTAGTAAACAGCAGTGGAAAAATAGCCTAAAATAGTCCCACCACTAAAATTAAAAAACTAACATTTCCAAAGAACAAAGATTAAACTAAACTTTTTCTTTGCTCATATGTGACTCATGACAGTGTGAACAGCACAAACCACATCTGATCTTTTCCATTCCGATTTGTGCCACTTCCATATGTGGTCCTGAATCCGATACAGATTGGATGTTTTGCAAAGCGACCGCAGCCTGAACGGTCAACATCGGAATTCATGTGACTTTTGCGTCACTCTAGAACAACATTCGTCACAATTCTGTTCTCATGGGAGTCACTTCAAAAGATTTTACATACCCGAAATTATCAAGACTATTGCGAAAAGTATCAGTGGAAGGACATTGATGTGTCAGAGCTCACAAGTACAGTGACAGCTCTATATACACAAGCAAAACAGAGGGCTCGTATCATACATTTGAAAAACTCAGTCTCTTTTTTTACTCCTCGGTTTTTTGTTTTTTTTAATTGTCTGTGCATAAATTCTGAGACAGATCACACTATAAATAAACATGTAGGCCTAATCACTATTCTTCGTGTTTTACTGTGCCTGCGTTTCGTCTTTTATGGCTCTTTTGGGCATGCGGGTCAGCTCAGGACCATGATCTGTTCGCACTGGAATCTGATATTGGCCACATTTAATACAGCAATGTGAACAGCTATACAAAATAATCAGATCTGAGCAATAAATCGGAAATGAGCGCTAAAGCTCGCAGTGTGAACATGGAACGTGAAAAATACAGAGAGAAAATGATCAATGTGGAATTCTGTGGTTTTTAAATGCATTTCTAAAGTCTATGTACATTCTTTCACAAAAAAAAAAAATCAGACAAAACACTTGACTTGTTTAATTGACACTTGTCCTTTTACATGACTGACTGACATGTAAAACAACCAACCATAAGCTCACTTTTTGCATTTTCTGACACAGTGCTGTGTATGTCATCGTGGGCAGATATGTAGTGTGATCAGACTGTGTAAATAATGGGCGGGGGGAACTCATTTTGGAATAAAATGAACTGATACAGAGTAAAAACTATTTTTATGAAAAATTAAAACTACCTAAACTGAATTAAAAATAAAAATGTATATATTAAAAATCATTAAGCATTTTGAAGCATGCCAGATCGCACTACTCTGCTTCAACCTCCATCTCCCGCTCAGAACAGACCAGGAGGATTATGACATACACATTTGCATGAACACTAATTTTGGCTGTATTTACACCTTTACCTGATTTACATAATTCCATCAGCAATTCGAACGTTAAAATAACTCAGACAACACGAGCATATAAACAGCACTATCAGCGGGTGCAATTCATTCTTGTGAGCTCCCCTTAATCTTTAAAAGAGCAGTATAAGGTTTCAATTGCTGCAGGCAACTGTTAACAAGTAAACACCCCTCTCTGGTGCTGTGTGTCTCTCTGTCTCTCTCTCTCTCTCTCTCTCTCCATTTCCTCTGACACTGTGTGCCATTTACCGCTGCGTCCGCAGCAATAAAGACCAGTAGAGAAGGATGAGGGGAAATATCGAGATAGAAATCAGAAGATCCTATTATGTCTAACCCACTACAGATAGTGATGCATACAAACAACACACCAAGAGGCAAGAGGGCAACCAATAATTCAAAAAGTGACAGCAAATCATAGATACAATTCATCTTTCACTGGAGAAAGTCCGATTACACGGAAGGAAGACTCAAGGCAAACTAAAGTTGGACTATAGTCTCTAGGTTACTAAAATTGAAACTTACTTGGTAAGTAGCCATGGAATAAGTCATGTCAGGTGGTCATTATAGCTAAATAAACCCTATCAGGAGGATACAGATTACCCTATCATTTGCAATAAAGACCAGCTTACTGCACATTATCCCTTACATACTGGTCGTAAAAACAGTCGCCTTCCTCGAAGACAGCACTTCATGCAAGTGTGCATATCTGTGTTTGCGTGTGGTTCTTGGTTGAGTGAGTGACAGGTGCTAAATGAGGTGTAAGAGGGATTGTGAATGTGCTGGAACGCCGGCAGACTTTGGAATCAAATCTGTCTCTGACACCTGCCAATCTAAAATCATTCTTATATCTCTTCAGAATGCTGTCAGAGTGCTGTTCCAGGATAAAATGCTTCCAGAGGGATCTGGTTTACAGTATGCTCGTTTAAGCTGGAATGATGTCAAACACATTAGCCTGGGGACGACACTGATGCAGCACAAATGAAAATGTGCTAGTACTTCACCCTTCTCCGCACTACGCAGACAAGCTCTTAAAAATAATGGTTCTTTGCAGCACCGTAAATTGAGAAAAGAGCCCTCTTCTTATCAAGAACTCCTTTATATACTGTTCTATAAAAAAGGTATTGATGTTAAATTAGATGATTTTCAGATCAGAGTATTGGTTATTGGTTTCGAATGAGTTTCGCCACTGAAATGCTCTTCAGATTGCATAATTTACAGAATACTGACAAAAGTTATTAGAACATTTATGTCAATAGCATATATGTGAAGAAAACACTACTTTGGTGAGAATCCATCCATTTTTTTTTTTTCCTTAAAGTGCACATTTCAGTCAGAAATACCAGATCAAGATTTGAGGTGTAGGCCTATCCTGACACTAGAAACATAGCAATGTGTCTTTCATCAACATTGGACTTTTGGGGTTATTGGATTATTTCTGTTAGCTTTTAATTGAATAAATAAAGAAATCCTTCATTATGGCCCATCACAATGTTTCTGTTTCATAGTAAAGAAAACTATGCATCAAGCCTTATACATCAACAAAGACCGTTTTCTTAGGAACTTTAAGGGAAAAAACAAAGGCTGATAGGCTATAATTGCAATTTAATATTGCTCATAAAGGCCTGGGAAACTGGGAAATATATTGCTCATAAAGGCCTGGTTTACTTAAGTAATATTTACCTTAGTGCTGTTATGATATTTAACACTTAAAATAAGAAATATGTGTTATGCCATGGTAACGTCAATGGTACTTTAACTTTCAGTGCTTTAATGTTGAGTGTTATGATAGTCCTTGTGGCGGAAAGTGTCTTTTACCTGCAGTCGTTCATGCACGAGCAAATTATGAAGTCAATACCTTCTTCATCGCTGGCAAACGATGCTTTTCAACATTTTCTTTAATGGATTGTAGGTAAATATCCACCTCATCCATCCATCTCTCTTTGTTGTCTTTGCGTTTCGAGTATCTCCTTACTTTGAGAGAAACGCTCCAAGCGAGTCAGTGAGCTGTTCGAATAAATCGCGAACCGATTCAGACCGTTTCAATTCACTGCAGGGAATCGACTCAAAGGAGAGATTCATTCACAAAAATCACTTTAAGTTCTTCTGATCCTAAACGCCCAAAGAAGACACTGCCTTTTGTGCTGTGTGATTGAACATGAAGAAATGGCAAACATAGTTAGAATAGTAAGGTAGAATGAGTTCAGCTAATTGACTGATTTCTGTTTATGGAGCTGGTAGCTCAGTTTTTTCTTTTTAACACTGAACCAGATGTTCGCCTATGTTATGTTTGCTGCCTATGACTGAAAAATTGGATTGAGTCATATTTATTGTGTCATATTTATTGTGTAATATATCTCTAAACATATAATTTATTCCATAGTATTACATAAATAGTCTTACAAAATGAATTTGAGGACACAAAATGACTTCGGACACTGAATTTTTAAATTCATTAAATTCATAATAGCCGTATAACACATAATAATAAATCCAAAATTTAAAAATATGCAAACCTCATCCCTGCAATACAAATCTGCATCTTCAATGTTTGTGTCATTTTAATTCAGCTAAGGTCACGCCGTATCAAAGTTCTATGGTCACAAATCGTCACATGATACAAATTCACAGGTCAGATTTGATCAAACTTGAACTTTGTTAAGCAGTATGTATGAATGGAAGTAGACGGAATGACCGCTCCTCAATCGTGAGGGAGTGTACAGTACTTTTAAATTCATCGCTTGACTTGAGAAAATCTAGGTTGCGCAAGGTCCACCCCATCTCCCACATAGTGCCTACCCTGCTTAAGGTGCTCTTTCCTTATTAGCTGATGTAACATCTCAGGTGAGGCTGATTTTCTTGCAGTAGCCTAGTCACAAATTGTGTAAACAAGCCCGGCATCACGTGTCTCACAGAAGCCCCGACACCTGCCCTGATATTCCACTGAGACTCTGCAGAGGTTGCAGCCTCTTCACTCACAGCAAAACAGCATGAGAACAGAGCGCATTTCGCCTGAAACGACTGCTCGCAGCGGGCATCACATTAGAGACTCCTGATTGTGTGATAATGTTTGGTTCTGAATGTTTTTCAGCTATGAGTGCTTTGGGATCTAACCAAACAGCATAACCGTGACTCATCTGCTTTTATTAAGGTCAGTCGAAACATCCAAAAGACATAAATTCCTCCAAATGCTTTCCAAACCTACTTTCCAACAGAGACCCCCACTGAGACACAGAGTCGTCGGCGCTCGAGGGTCATGGGCATGAGAGATCATGAGACCTCCGGGTGAGCCGCCGCTGGACTCGTGATGTTCTGCCGAGGCAGCCAAATGGAGCAGCTGTTCTTTGTGTGCGAGTTGCTCGAAACCGCTAAAGCGCCCTCCCCTCCTGCTGCCCCACACACGCGGTTAATTCTCCCTGGTGGCTGAACACGATGAGGCATCAGCAGAGAGAAAGAGAGGGACTCATCAGACGCGTAGCCTGGAGCAAATGAAATGCTCCCGACTCGACCACAATCGATGACACCATCATCTCCTGCTCTAGATAATGATATCTGCGGTCGGGTGCATTAGAAAGAGCGAGCGTGTGCCTGTGTTTGCGTACGTGTGTGTAGTGACCTGGATATCTCTTTTACCTTCTCCTTTGTGATGCTGCGTAATCTAAGATTCACTAATGAGAAAATGCGCCCACTTCTTATTCATCCGTCAAGATGATCTTTCCATCCTATGTAATTGTTTAGTTTCTGCCTCAGACGCCCACATCCGATGCGCACTGCATACAAATCTGGAAGGCGCTTGCGATAATCGCAAACTCCAGTCGGCAACGCATCATTTATAATTTTTATTATAGGCATGAATTTTGTCATTCATACTTTCATGGTGTCATTTTCTATGTTAATTCGAATGGGGTGAACATTTGCAACAAACCCCCTCCCTTTAACCATTTGTATTTCCTCTCGCTTATACGATCACATCTTTCAGGTGTCAAAAGCTCTGCAACAATTACAACGGAAGGCACTTTCCAAAACATTCACCAAAACATTTGCAAGAGCTAATTTTGCATGGAGCGATGGAAAAAAAAAGGTGCATAATTTATGAAGAAACACTCAGCGATATATCAAAACTTCGGTGCCTAGTATACACGTGGCAGCAATTAGCTACCTTGATGTGCAGCTAATAGAACATCTGTGCATGCTGCTGCACGCATACACATGTCTGACATAAGGCGAGAAAATGAGCTGATGCCTGTCTATATATACAGTGAGGAAAATAAGTATTTGAACACCCTGCTATTTTGCAAGTTCTCCCACTTAGAAATCATGGAGGGGTCTGAAATTGTCATCGTAGGTGCATGTCCACTGTGAGAGACATAATCTCTCAAAAATCCAGAAATCACAATGTATGATTTTTTAACTATTTATTTGTACGATACAGCTGCAAATAAGTATTTGAACACCTGAGAACATCAATGTTAATATTTGGTACAGTAGCCTTTGTTTGCAATTACAGAGGTCAAACGTTTCCTGTAGTTTTTCACCAGGTTTGCACACACTGCAGGAAGGATTTTGGCCCACTCCTCCACACAGATCTTCTCTAGATCAGTCAGGTTTCTGGGCTGTCGCTGAGAAACACGGAGTTTGAGCTCCCTCCAAAGATTCTCTATTGGGTTTAGGTCTGGAGACTGGCTAGGCCACGCCAGAACCTTGATATGCTTCTTACAGAGCCACTCCTTGGTTATCCTGGCTGTGTGCTTCGGGTCATTGTCATGTTGGAAGACCCAGCCTCGACCTATCTTCAATGCTCTAACTGAGGGAAGGAGGTTGTTCCCCAAAATCTCGCAATACATGGCCCCAGTCATCCTCTCCTTAATACAGTGCAGTCGCCCTGTCCCATGTGCAGAAAAACACCCCCAAAGCATGATGCTACCACCCCCATGCTTCACAGTAGGGATGGTGTTCTTGGGATGGTACTCATCATTCTTCTTCCTCCAAACACGTTTAGTGGAATTATGACCAAAAAGTTCTATTTTGGTCTCATCTGACCACATGACTTTCTCCCATGACTCCTCTGGATCATCCAAATGGTCATTGGCAAACTTAAGACGGGCCTTGACATGTGCTGGTTTAAGCAGGGGAACCTTCCGTGCCATGCATGATTTCAAACCATGACGTCTTAGTGTATTACCAACAGTAACCTTGGAAACGGTGGTCCCAGCTCTTTTCAGGTCATTGAGACCCCACGAGGTGAGATCTTGCATGGAGCTCCAGTCCGAGGGAGATTGACAGTCATGTTTAGTTTCTTCCATTTTCTAATGATTGCTCCAACAGTGGACTTTTTTCACCAAGCTGCTTGGCAATTTCCCCGTAGTCCTTTCCAGCCTTGTGGAGGTGTACAATTTTGTCTCTAGTGTCTTTGGACAGCTCTTTGGTCTTGGCCATGTTAGTAGTTGGATTCTTACTGATTGTATGGGGTGGACAGGTGTCTTTATGCATCTAACGACCTCAAACAGGTGCATCTAATTTAGGATAATAAATGGAGTGGAGGTGGACATTTTAAAGGCAGACTAACAGGTCTTTGAGGGTCAGAATTCTAGCTGATAGACAGGTGTTCAAATACTTATTTGCAGCTGTATTATACAAATAAAGAGTTAAAAAATCATATATTGAGATTTCTGGATTTTTTTTTTTAGATTATGTCTCTCACAGTGGACATGCACCTACGATGACAATTTCAGACCCCTCCATGATTTCCAAGTGGGAGAACTTGCAAAATAGCAGGGTGTTCAAATACTTATTTTCCTCACTGTATTTGTATACGCATGCAGAGAAAGAACTCAGGAACATAGCGGAAAATGTTTTTCACTACTAACCGCATTGCAACAGGTACCCAGAGGCTCAGTAAGAAGAATGAGGGAGAAATCAATGCAATATTAGCATCATAAGCGAACTGCATTGCAGTGAATTTATCATGGTTATGGAGAATTGTTGGGCATATCATAAAGTGAAGAACCCCTTAAAATCATAATGCCTCGAGTGGCGTATTGCTTTTAATACAAATATGATAATATCATAAAATAATGTTTAATAAAACGTTGCATTTATCACTAAAAGTGATGTAAAAACAATTGTTCTGGAAAGTAATATACTTTTTTGTTTTGCCTTCAGCAGAACCAAGAAAGTTTGAAAGCGAGATTATGGGGTGAGTAAATGACAGAATTTTTTTTTTTTTTTCTTTTTTATGACATAATTGTTTTTACCGCTTCCAATCAAACTGTACTGCAGTCTGCACTTTCTTCTGCACTGGAAGCACCTGTCACACCAAAACAAATGTGTAAACATACTTGGCAATAAAGCTCTTTCTGATCTGATTCTGATTCTTAAACTCATCCATTGAAATGTAGAGCCCCAGGCCCTGTTCACTCCTGGTATTAAGGCGTTTTAGTCGATCAGATCACAAGTAGACGTGGAAGACACATTCCTGTTTACACCTGATGTTTTAATCCGTATTTTGTGTCCGCTTTTAACCACTTCTGTCCTGATTTCTTGGAGGGGAGGATCTATGGGCAGGGGATCTATGGGCAGGTAAATGTATGTTTTTTTTCAGATGTTTCGATCTAATGGACAAAATAAGCTTGCGCGATGTACATATCCTCCTGAGACCCAGAAAAAAAAAGTTTGTTGAATTTAGTTTTTTTTTCCATGTCATCACACTGTTTAGAGCACAAGAAACAAATGGTAAAAAAACATTTTTGAAAAATAATATTTTATTCTTATGTTATGCTGTGTCCTCTGTAGTGGACACCAGGACTCAGTTGTTTAAAAAATAAAATGACATGAAATTATATGTATAGGCAAAAACAATGGGATTTTTTTTTTCAATCACCAATAAATTTTGGGGTTTCAGGATTTTTTTAACCAAAATTTATATAAAGATGATTCTCAACTATGTTATGAAAGATATAACGGAATTAATTGATACACCATTTTACTTTATGCAATATGTGGGTAAAATGGCCATAAATTAATATTCCCATTCAATGCAATGTATATATACACTGTATAATTTGCACATTAATGTGTACTTGGAGCAACATTTAATGAAAAAAGAAGTGTAATAATTGGAGTAATAATTGGCAACATTTTAATAATAATATCTAATATTTCATAGGAATATTGATGTATAATTTATTTCCATATTCACTTGTTGTGTCTCACAAAATGCCTGATAAACATGATTTAAGTCCTGATGTCCTCTACAGTGGACACGTTTGAAATCAATGCCCTGTTCTGGAACTGAAAGTAATTTTTTTATTTGAAACCCCTTTTTATGAAATACAATTTGAAAAGTAGTCCAATTTAAATTATAATTACAATATATTATCATATTTCCATAAGAATGCTACATTTGATCACTAAATTAATGTCAGACATTTTTAAAGACCAAGGAGTAGTTGGTTTCATGGTGAAACCTCCAAACATTTGGTATCTCTGAAAAGTCCTGAATGTGCTCTTTACAGGACACCCAGGTTGTGTCATGTGACATGTATGATGTCAGAGAAATTCACTAAAATAGTCTATTCTTGGGTCCCAGGAGGATATGAACGTGCCCCGAGACAACAGAAAAACATACAGAGAGAATCAGCTTTCGTTTCTCCTCTGAAGACCGGCCGCAAGACCAGCCGAACGCTGTGAGTGTGTTAGAAATCAGGAATGGTGAGAGAACATTGTGCTTGGTACGTTTTTCATCTTCAAACCAAACTTGAGTCTAGTTTAAATCCCGTCTGGCTAGCTCTTCCCATAATGTTGACACATTAGTTCAGTAGACGGAGAGTAGACGGTCTTTTGTGGCTGTTCAAATGCATTCGACCACATGAGCGTCAAACTATGAAGGCAATCCGCACTGCAATACACACGTCCCAGTCCCTGTTGCAGAGCCGGAGACCCCTGTTGTACAGGATGTGCTTGCGAAAGAGTGGTATGTACATTCACTGTGTGCATTCAGTCAACTTGAATAAGTTGAAGATGTGAAGCATATAACTGTGTTTGTTTCATTCTTCCCATGTACATGAAATTCTATCTGGACAGCACGGACGGAACCACAGAGCAAAGTTTGAGGGAAAAGGTTGACTGATCATCCAAATTTTCTGACAATTATATTCATCAAACATGATTATAAAACAAACGTGTTGACATCAGGACTAAAATCTGCAAGGTTTCACTCTTCGAATGAACTTCACATTTATTTTGCATCTTTAGCGTTGCAGCGTATCTCTGGCAGGAAATGAAATCAACAGCTTCGAGAGTATAAACATCACCTGCATCTGTTCTCGCCACTCCTTTGGCTGTTTTTGTGTGTCTCTCGCTACAAAGGAACAACAGCACGCCACAAAGAACAGCTCCCACGGGCCCTGCTAATGCGCTAACATGCCGGGCTCTCTCCTCCACTACCGCTGTTTACCGTGATGGGGACTGACAACCACACACAGCACACAAGTCAACGTGCAAGCCTAAATTAGCTCCCAGACCGCTGCGCATTAATTATGAATTGAGAATAATTGCAATGGGACACGCCAGAGTCAATTCGTTTGGACTGAGTGCTAAGTGTAAATATGACTATGCTTAGGAGAAGGACAACAAGGCAATCAAACAGAAGTCAGAAACACTCTCTTACATTTGTGCTTATACATGCATATTGTACTTGCTGGGGATTGTGTTGAATCAAACATGATATCACAGCGACATAATGAATATTCAGGATAAGTTCCATGTTAGCATGAGCACGAGACTAACCGTTGTTAAAGGAAATCAGCAAATGAAGGGCTGTTTTTCTACGCCAGTTTTCTTAGGGATGTGGAAGGTTACAGACACCGTTAGACTTTATAAAAGGCTTCAATTTATCTTTGTGAAATGATGATGAGGTTGAAACCGCCAGGCCGTGTGTCATAGCGCATACAGTGCTAATAAAATTCCCTGTGAGTGCACCCAGACACCTCCGTATTGAGACACACTCTATTTTAAAGTCACATTACTAAGGTTGCTTTATTGCAGAGAGGGGAGCTATTTGTTTCCCCTTTGGCCTAAACTCTTAGACGTTCCCCTTTGATATTTCGAAATGCAGTCAGATGACTCAGTAACTCAAGGACAGAAATATTGTTATGAATAGCTCTTTGTGTTCTGATCTAATTAACTCATGAGGTATCTAGAATCCTAATAAAATAGCATATTTTCATGAACCCACAATGTCATTGGGTTGAGAGAATTGGCTAAAGCACAAATATTAATGCTTTTTCTGTTTTTTGTTTGGAATTTCTGTCAGCTGTATATATGAATCAAAATGCATTGAAAATGCAATACAAAAAAATCATGGGGCTGAAATTATGTTTAAAACACAGTTTGACATCATTTTTGATTTGACTGCTTGATGTTCTGGTGATGATGCCACCTGAATCAAATTACACATTAGGTCGTCGTGGCCTAATGGTTAGAGAGTCAGACTGGTAACCCAAAGGTTGCGGGTTTAATTCTCAATACCGACAGGACATGACTGAGGTTAAGAAAGGTGCCACAAAATGGCTGCCCATTACTCTGGGTGTGTGTGTCCACGGTTTGCAGTGTGTGTGGTTTAATCTCTCCCTCCTAGCGTTTTCTTGGATGGGTTAAATGCAGAGGACAAATTCTGAGTATGGGTTACTACACTTGGCCTTCACATGTCACTTCTTCTTATCAATAGTGTTTCATTTCCAAAATTTCAGATCAATCGCACTCCGTACCCCAAACCACCTTTTTAGGCGCCCTATTACTTAGGTTTGAGGTTTGGAGAATATCAGTAAAGCGCTGCCGAGCAAACACTGTGATGTTAACTTCTTCCCAAGGGTTCGGCTGAAATGCAGAATATTCATTCAACATCTTCAGCCCGTCAGTATCAAAACAGGCAGCAAGTGTGAGTCTCTTAAGCTTGTGTAAACCAAAATCCCTCCCATCTCTCTAGAGGGAAAGGGTAGAAAGATGCGACGGGAATGTTTTCATTTGCTGTTTGGAATAGAGTCATTGAGATGTAGAGTCCCAGCAGACGTCAGGCTC
Source organism: Squalius cephalus (assembly GCF_949319135.1). Lineage (NCBI taxonomy): Eukaryota > Metazoa > Chordata > Actinopteri > Cypriniformes > Leuciscidae > Squalius > Squalius cephalus. The sequence goes on from NC_137131.1 coordinate 40,312,830, forward strand.
TGATATCTATAAAACATGCTTCGATAGGGATCAAACGCTTGGAACCCACGGGTCTCCTCCTCCGCCGCTCGTTCTGTTCTACTCGTTTATCCATGCAATTGGCGGAGGAGTCCCAGACAGGGGAGAAAGCAAAGCATGTTAGTACACACGTCAGAGGTGCAGCGCTAATGCCTGACCCAAATATGCCGCCAAAACTTGCCTTTTCATGTTAGGAGGAGTGGTACTACAGTAGTAAGATAATGCGCCGCTAAACTGGGTAACAGGGACAGGCGTGCCAAGAGGAAACCAGAAGGGTTACAACCAGCTAATGCTGTGACACCAATCCTCGTATTCTCCCGAGCTGCTTTTACAACAGTCTTTCCAATGGGCTAATTCTACAGTAAAAATATGTCTGATGTCATCATCCTTCATGCTTCATGCTTCATCTGTGCGTGAAAAAAGCAAAGGACGCAAAAGTTTTTAGTGCGCCGTTGTCGTATTAACGTACCCTGAATATCCACCTTAAATTTAACATGAGAGGGAGCAGCCATTTGTAAATTTGTAAATAAAGGAGCTGTGCATGATGACAAAATGAGCTTATAAAATTCATACACTAGAGTCTAGACGATAAAGTACATAGTGCATGGTAAAAGTGCAAAACATAGTATGAAGTTTGCAGTATGCTTAGAATGGCATACTACTTAATGTAGTAAGTTTGAACAGTGTGTGAATTTTCTGGATGACCGTTCTGATGATCATTGGTCAAAATGTGCAATTTTCAACAGAGCACACAGCATGTATTACCACAATACCAATGGTGTGCAAGTACAGTGTACACTAAATATAGCGTATAAGTAAGCAGTTTTATTTATTTGTCATAGAGCCCATACTTCTTCATCTCATTTATCTTTTTGCCAAAAGTCTCAAACATATCTGCAATTTAGTCAGTATCTCAACATTAAGACCCCAACCTGTTTCCTTGCCACTTTCAGTGATCTGTGCTTTGATCTAATGCGTTTGGTATTTGCTGAATGATATTGATTTTGGACACTGACTTTATGTATCGGCTGTGTCTGAAACCTGAAAGGGAAGAGAGGCACCAAGGTATGTGTGTAACTTTCTGTCTTCTAAAATGCCTTCATCTTTATTTTTGATTTATTTTAAGTATAGATGTGTCCTTCACTATCCCACAATCCTGTGCATGTGAAGGAGTAAACATGGCATCTGATGGCATCATTCTTGTTTCATGATTTTATATATATAAAATATATATGTGTGTGTATATATATATATATATATATATATATATATATATATATATATATATATATATATATATATATATTAGTCATTAAATATGTGCTTGGTTGTCTCTAAAATTCACTTGAATTTGTTCTATATCATTAGGTGTGATAAAAGTCAGTCTGATTACAGTTTCCTGCCTGTTTAAATATGTTTTTAGTTTTAAAATATAGTTCTCTTCATATTTAGCCTGGATAGAATAAATATGACATGTGTAGGTTGATGTCTCTGGGACAAAAATTGCTGTATTTGTTTAAAATCATCATGAAGGGTCTATTTTCTAAATGCATCTAAATGATCTTATTGTGAACCATGCGTATATATATATATTTTTTATTATAATTTTTTAAATGTCATAACTCGATCTTCCAGTTTGACTCAGATGGAAGAAATGATATTTCGCTTCTTCCTTTACATAGTGACTTTAAGCGTCCTCAACTAATTGGCTCAACACAACAGTATTGGCTCATCCAATGATGTGAGTTTGGGGCAGGGCTATACAGTAGGTTTGTAAGCCAGGGAATTGTTTGGGAAAGCTGTATGAAAATCATTAATTTTGTGCTTCTGCTTGGTGACGCTAGCAGGGCAGAGATGATACACTGCTGCTTTAAAGGCCCACTGAAGTGCCTTGAAACACACAGCATTACTCAGTGTGTTGATGATGTCATTTCCACTGGAACAGGAAGACAGGGCGGGACATATCGAGCAGCTTCTCCCCTTTTTTAAATAGCCAATAGCGTTTCGTTTATCATAGCTCTGCCAGAGCCGTTGAGCTCAGCAAAGCCGCATTTTAATCTGTCAGAGTGTAATAGATCCTTTTAGATTTAATATGAAACTGTTACTAAAGCAAAACAGTGATCATAATCATGCTGAGGACGTGTAGTTTGAAAAGTGTGTAAGTTATATTGGTGCATGGCACTAGTGTTATCTCTTCTATCGTCAGTGCTGTTTCTAATGCCGAGTCTGTCCAACCCTTTCTCCTCCTAATCTCCTCTATATTCATTTCAATTACAGCATTCTGTGTAGAATTCAAATGGGCCCGACACGTTTTGTGGTCTGCCCTGACTCGCACATATGATCTGCTCTGTGCTATCGTGTCTCTGGACCGGAGCAGACTGTGTGCGCACTGTGGCTGTTCGCTAGTCGAAATCAGACTTCATTCACCCCCATGAAATGCATATTTACACTATTTGAATCGTTCCCTATCCCCTACAGTATATGGTGCCATTCACCAAATAGAAAATAGTAATTGTTTGAACAAGTGACCTATTTCAGCTGCAGCTTTAGCATCTGTTTATAGCGTACGGGGCGGGACGTTTCAGATTCTAGAGAGCATTTGATTGGACAGAAAATCTGATGTCATCAAAATAGCTGATCCATATTTACTGTAAGTTTTGAACAATTTTATCTTCTAAATCCGAATTTTGTCATTGTTTTGGAACACACTGGCTTATAGATAACCTTAAGGCTAACATGTTAATACTAAAAGACAACAAAAACTTAAATTGTGATTTCATGGGGACTTTAAAAAATGGACTGAGACAGCTATAGTGTATGGTATCATTATAACTTTGTTTTCCCTGTTAGTCATGCTTTGGGATTTGATCAATGATATCAATTTCGTTTACTGATTGGATTTAGTGACTCACAAGCGTGGCCTTTGCATGGATTTGGTTCATTATAATTCACTGTATTTATCCCAGTACTGAATCCGCTTTGTTGCGCTCTCTCACCCCAGTGCCACTTTTGAAATAGCGGGTTTAAAAGAAGGGCTTGTTTTGGTGACGCGCCTTAGAAGTGCAAAGGAACAAAAAAACAACCCAGAGAGAAATAAAACTGACTTGAGCGATAAGGGCAGAGAGAGTAAAACCCTGTGCGTGTCACATGGCAACAGCACAGGGCTTCTGGCTGGCTTATAATGTGCGTGTTGAAAGGCAGAGAGTCTCTGCATAACAAGAAGCTCCACTCTGAACGGGATCCTGTTCGTGCCACAATGCGGGAAATTTTAGACTACAAACTAAGTGAAAATCTACCCATTTCTCTGACAGGCGGCATGTACGGTGACAGAGTTCTGTCGCCAGCATGTCACCGCTCGGATAGACCGCAGCAGTTGGTGCATTAGCGAGAACAGCAATTTCACTCTGCGGAGACTTCGTCTCTAGAGACTTCAGAGAGAATTCTGGAAACTCTGAGAAAATACTTTGTGCATTGGTTTTCCTTTCTTTATATATTCCATCTCTTGTGAATTTGCTTCCCTTCTCCTGGACTCCAGTTTTCCCTCACCTCTCTCTGCCCCTTGCCGCCCCCTCCCCTCACTGACCATCTGCCCACTCTGTGTTTCCTTCCCTCCTGAGGTTTAGAGTTAAAATCATCCGTCGACCAGACAGCCATTTAGTGAGCTGAGCCCTGGAGAGTCAAATCACATACGGTGTGCAATAAAAAGGATGTGACCCACAGAACATGAGAGTTGAACACATAGAGTTGAGGTGAGGAGCGAGAAGGTATGTGTGCGATTAGAAAAATCTCTTCAATATCTCAAATGTTTCTCCTGAGACTAAAATGAGAGCAAATGGACACTTTTTCTTGAGTCTCCTGCCCCAGAAGAAAAGGAAATAAATTCCAGAGCAATCTCATGTGTGACATCTCGGCAAGTATTCTCTCGGTTATGTCATAAGTGAACAGTTGAGAAAGAAACCGGATGTGTGTCAGTATATTCCATCTTAAAGTGACAGCAGCCTAATATTCCTGATGTTGTCTGTGTCATTAATGTAAAAATAAAATAAAATAGAGCTTTAACAAAGATGAACCTGTATTTCTTTTCTACAGTGAACAAATAGTGTTATTTTATATTTAGGCAGCTTGTAGGATAAGTGTGCAATGCAAAGTGTGAGTACCAAGCAGCACAGCAGTTGTACGCACCCCTGTCTATGATAGTTATGCTGTCACTTTGAATGTATAATTCAAAAAAAAAAAAAAAAAAAAAAAAAAAAAAAAATACCATGCCACAGATATCTGCAAACCTGAGTTTTGTGTCACTGTGTTGGTAAAAATCTCAGTACCGAAGCGAGCAATTTCCCTTTAAATGTCTGTGTAAACTGGATGTGTTATTATTTAAAGGGATATTTCACCCAAAAAATGAAAATTCTGTCATTAATTACTCACACTTATGTCGTTTCAAACCTGTTCATCTTCGGAAAACAAATGAAATATGGGATCTTTCTCACTCGTTTTTCTGCAACTACCATTTTTTCATAAAGAGATCATAAAACTAAGATGAACAGAAGTCAGGTTGACGGGTTTGTAATAACATGAGGATGAGTAATCACTAATGACAGGACAGGATTTTCATTTTTGGCTGAACTCTAACCCTTTGTTAGCTTACTTTAGTTAACTTTACAGAGTGAAAACTGAACTAAAAGATAGAACTGACCATAGAAGCAGACAGCTAACTTGCATAAACAGGTCTAATTAATGCCCATTTTTATTTCTCCACTGAATTTTTAAGCAAATCAGCTTTGCAGCGTGACAATATACCCCACGGACAGAGCAGTAAAAACCAGTAGAACCTGATTTCACTTCTCATTTTTCACTTATATGCTATAAATAAGACCTTTATTAAAAGTGATTTAAACATTTTTTGTGTTGCAACCTTCTGTCATTTTGCTTGAGGCAGAGAGTGTTTCTGATTGGCTAAAAAGGTAAAAGGCCACTCCCCCGACTTATATATGCTTTCTACAGTGTCTAGAACTATCACAATGACAGATGTGACATAAGTCATTATCTATATTGTGATATTCCAAAAGAAAAATTGCTTTAAGTTTCCTGACCTATGAAAGAGCAACCTCTGTGCAATGAACTTTCCCCCTGGGAGGGCAGGTAAACGGAAGAGGCTCAGTTGAAGGAGAGAGGGGGAAGAGGATGAGAGAGTTGAACGTGTGAGTGAGACGGTGGGAGTCCTGCTTACTGAGGAGTGCTGATAAGACAGCTGAGCTGCTTTCTGAGGTGCCATTTCACTCAAACTGAGCCAGAAAATGAGAAGAAATGTGAGGGAAGAAGAATAAACTTTACATCAAACAAACATAAACGGGCAGCCACAAGTTCCACTAATGGCAGAATTTATCTGAGTAACAATCAATACGACAGCTGCAGGCTGTTTAGTTTACAGCCTCTGTCCATGCTGAGGAAAAGGTTAGACAAGTGTTTTTCGTCTCAGTGTGGTGACAAACCTGAGCACACAAACACATCTATCTATCTGTCTGTCTGTCTTTCCTTCCATCCATCAACTGTCCTTTGCAACCATCCAGATCACCATGCATAGCAAACATCTAGCAACCCTCAAAACACCTTAGCAACCACCAAGCAACACTCTGGTAACCCTCATAATGCCTTAGTTACCACAACGGCACACCCTAGCAATTGCCTAGCTACCATCTAGAACATTTGACTATAACAACCAACCATATCACCCAAGCAATCACATAGGAATTCCCAAGTAACTACTCAGAACACCCTAGCAACTATCTATCAATCTATCTGTAATTTTTAAAGGTCAAAAAGACATTTTTTGGTCCCTTTATGATTTCTTTTCTTAGTGTGTGTTTTTAAAAGTTTTAATATCATGTGGATAGACAAACAAGAGCTCACACACACACTGGGGAAAAAATCCACGCTTATGTATTCTTAATGAGTTATAGGCACTAATGCATATACATTAGTTGGAAATGCGTATGTCAGGTTACTTGATTAACATGTGCGATTACACATGCATACGTGGTTGTGAGTGTGAAAGCGCCATTACTAGATTTGCAGGAGCTCCCCAGGCACACAAACACACATAAATTAGCTGAGCTACATCACCGTTGCAACAGCTTTTGTTTTTTTCTCCTTCCATTGCAATAATTAATATTCTGCTCTTCTCCATTAGGGCTGCTCAGGATTGCCTGAGATTGATTGTTTGTGTTTGATATTAGTGGCTTTTCAAAGCGACTCCTCTGTGAAAATGAAAGACGGCAGGTGTTACGGCTCAAGAACTGGAAAATTAAATACAGACTTGCAAAGCATTATTACACAAATAAGAAATGATGGTGAATTTATCTACCTCACCTGCTAAATCGCAACTGTTTTCATTTTATTTTTCTTCATTGTACATTGATCGAGTGCATTAGTCTTAAAATATTACTGTAAATTTTAACATCTACAGTAGTACAGAGTGAATATTAGAAACTCTGCTGTCTAGAAACATTGTTAACCTGCTAAAAGACTCTAAGAAGAAATCTTAAAGGAATAGTTTATCTAAAAATTAATTTGGAACACAGAAGTACATTTTATTTTAGAGCTCGACTCTTTCGAAAAGAGCACTTTAGGTGTTTTGCAATATACACTCACAGGCCACTTTATTAGGTACACCTGTTCAACTCCTTGTTTCGACTGCTTGTTAATGCAAATATCTAATAAGCCGACATGGAAGCAACTCAATCTATTTAGGCATGTAGACATGGTCTGTTGAAGTTCAAAATGACCGTGAGAATGTCGAAGAAAGTGACTTTGGATGTGGCATGGTTGTTGGTGCCAGACAGGCTGATCTGATTATTTCAGAAACTGCTGATCTACTGGGATTTTCACACACAACCATCTCTAGGGTTTACAGAGAATGGTCTGAAAAAGAGAAAATATCCAGTGAGCGGCGGTTCTGTGGGAGGAAATGCCTTGTTCATGCCAGAGGTCAGAGGAGAATGACCAGACTGGTTCAGCTGATAGAAAGGCAACAGTAACTCAAGTAACCACTCGTTACAACTGAGATCTGCAGAAGAGCGTCTCTGAACACACAACCCGTCAAACCTTGAAGCAGATGAGCTAAAGCCGCAGAAGAAACACACCGATGACACTTCTGTCAGATAAGAAAAAAACTAAGGCTACAATTCACACAGGCTCACCAAAACTGGGCAATCGAAGATTGGAAAAAACGTTGCCTGGTCTAAGTCTCGATTTCTGCTGTAACATTCAGATGGTTGGGTCAGAATTTGGCGTAAACAACAAGCATGGATCCATCCTGCATCCATTAAACATGACAATGAGTTCACTGAACTCAAATGGCCTCCACAGTCACCAAATCTCATTACAATGGAGCAGCTTTGGGATGTGCTGGAACGGGAGATTCACATCATGGATGTGCAGCCGACAAATCTGCAGCAACTGTGTGAAGCTATCATGACAATATGGACCAAAATCTCTGAGGAATGTTTCCAGCATCTTGTTGAATCAATGCCATGAAGAATTAAGGCAGTTCTGCAGGCAAAAGTGGGTCCAACCCAGTAGCAATGTGCACCTAATAAAGTGGCTGGTGAGTGTATTTTGTTGTTTTGTTCCACTACCAAACAAAATCATATGGCTTTGGATCATCATGAGTGTAAATAAATGCTTGAAGAATTTTCATTTAAAAGTGAACTAACCCTTTAAAAGCACCCCAGGGTTAACAGTCATGAAATAACATGATGGAAAATATATAAATATGGACATTTCTGACATTGCAAGTAAGATTTTCAAGCATTTACCAGTTCCAAGACAGCAAATGCAGTTCACAAGTACCAAGCCCTGTTGAAACCGTAAGAGCTTCTACAACAGAACTCGATGTGACATGGTCAGACATCCAGAGCTGAGAGTAATTTTACCAGCTTCATTCTGATTCCGTCAGCAATGAGTGAGAGGAGCCTTGAAATGGAAATATTGAGGAGGAGATGGCGGTGATGCTTGCTATGCGGAAGAGTTTAATAAAAACCCAGAGACAGGTTGTATTCAGACCATCAAGTCCACAAACACTGCGGTAGCTGCAGGGTGGTCTTAATACAGGTCTCGTCTCGTTCAGAGAGAGGCATACAAATCACACAGACATAATCCAATCAATCTCAGACGTTGAAGCCCTTCCCGACAAGCTGCGCCGACACAAACAATCCCATTTTTGGACAACGACCTTTAAGATGATTATTTTAGGCAGATCCATGGTGATTTTTCATTCAAATCTATGTATAACCAAATCTACCGTGTAATTAATAATGACCATCAGGTCATACTAGTTATAATCAATCTAAAAATCCAGTTTATACATTTTGCTATGTTTTTTTTTTCCACGCCAAGTGATCTATTTGAAATCTCTCTGAATGAAAGCGTTTCCATTTTCACCCATAATTCTGGAAGAACGGAAAACGCTTTTTGTTCTCCTCCTGCAAGAGACTCATTTAAAAATGAATGTGCTCAGTGTGGGGGCAGTCCAGTATAAGGCTGTTGTTTGTCAGCGTTGAAAACTGTGACACAGGGTCACTTTCAATAGCGTGAATGTGAGCCGAATACAGGATGAAAGCGTGCCCGGCTCTTTGATATTCGGCAGGGGTTGCTGCGGCCCTATGCATCGCGTCGCATCCTCATCCCTCCCACATCTCCTGTATTCGAGCTTCCTCTGAAGAGCTCGGGTATTTTTAAGTCCAGAGGGCCTGAAAGGTTCATCACCTCGGATATGGGAACAACGCAGACACTGTTTGGGGGTGAGCTGGGGGGTTTGGGGCGAGAGAAGAAGCGGTCGTTTGTTGGAGCCGGGCGCGTCAGACGTCACCCCTACCGTAACCTTTTAACACTTCGGCGAAGAACCCTGGATTGTGACGCCTCAGGGATGCAGGGAACTCTGATAAGGGTTGTGAATGAGGGTTAGAATGTATCCAGCCACTGATATGTAGGGCGGATGTCTTGAAGACATCGAAGACACTGACTCAAGCCATCAGCAGAGTCAGAAATGATTGTGAAATGGGGTCATGGGAGATCCACATGTTCTAGAGCTGTAGGCTGTATGTGTGTGGCCTGGTAAACCTTACATTATGGGGACAAAATGTCCCCACAAATATGGAAATATCCGAAATCCTTGTAAATGTTTTTATAAATCATAAGTGACTTTTTTTGTTTTTGGTCCCCATGAGGAATACAGCTTATAAATCATAAGTGATGTTTTTTGAAACTGTAAAAAGCTGTTTTCTGTGATTAGGACAGGTAGGGTTAGGGGTAGGGTTTGCGTACAGGGAGGGAATATACAGTTTGTACAGTTTATAAACAATTTTGTGGTTCCATTTTCATGGAATGTCCCCATAAAACATATAAACACTGTGTGTGCGTGCGTGCGTGCGTGCGTGCGTGCGTGTGTGTAGAGGAAATGGGTCAAGTATTGGATACTTAAGGCTAAACATTTCCTATTCTATCACATTTCCTATTCTATCACAAAGCATATGTTTAATAATTGTTGGATATCAGTTTTTTAACATGTATATATTTATTTCAAAATAATTTATATATATAAATAATGTTAATTATTAATTATTTTTTGGAATAATTAAACATTTCTAATACTTTTGAAAAATATCTCTTATGCTCTTGCTCACCAAGGCTATTTATTTGATAAAGAATGCAGTATATACAGAAACAATGTGTTTTCTTTTTAATATATTTGAAAGTGTCATTTATTCTTCTGTTATATTAACAGTATTACAACAAATATGAACATTGTATAAACCCATTTTAAAGGAAATAAAATGAGAATCAATTATATATTTTCACAAATAATTTTTCATCAGTACATTTAATTCACTTGATTATGTAGAAAAAAAAAATGCATTATGTATCAGCCCTTAGTTGCTGAATTTCTAGCAACAACAACTACCATGATACATGCAGCTACCGTGGTATTAGTCACACCGCCCACCCCTATATACGTGGTGTGTTTATTACAACGTTACATTCACGTAGAAGCTGCCGATTCGTCAACGCTACTATTGCCAAGCAATTAGAGCTCCTGAATACAGGAAAAGTGTGAGCAACAGTGCAGTCCTTATCTTTACTATGAGCGCATGACTTAATGGGAACAGTATTAACCATAGTGTGCTACCATCTGTCCAGCACATTAGTGTGTTAAAAAGCCAAGGGGAAAAAAAAGAAAGAAATGAGAAACTACGGCATTACTGGTATTTTTGGCTTCGGAATCACTGTGCACGGCCTCGTGCAGATGGTGAGGTGAAATCGAGAAGTAAGGGTTGTAAACGAAAGGACACTGAAATAAATAAATAAAGTGAGTGATAGCGGAGGAAATAAATCCAGGTGTCCATGTACTTTATCAGGAGCATTATCGGCTTGATGGCGAGGGGGAAGACGGGGGCCGGTGTCTGTGTTTGTGGCGAGATAGTGGGAAAACAATTTTACCCTCCTTTGCTAATTCAGCTCTTCGCCTGGATGGAATCGCATCATCTAAATAAGGGAGCCAAATGTTTTACACCCTTGCATATAATGGAACTGCGATAAGACGTGACTCGTCACTGGCCTGAATGACATTTCCTCGCATATTGTTATTTTCCAAAAAAAGAAAAAGAAAAAAAAAAAGAAAACCTTCACGTGGTGTGGTGAGCAGAGGCGGCACTGAGGCACGTGCCAGTGTGTGATTTTAAAACCCTGCCATTTCACATTCCCTTGATGATAAAACAAAAGACACGGCGTGTTTTATGTTTGCGTTAAATATCCCTCGGTGCAGCACCTCTGTGACAGCTTATTCGCTGACAGACTGATCGTAGCTCTTATGTGTTTTCACATTGTTCAAGCAAATACTGAGAATCCCGACAAGAGCTCCAAGGTTTCATGGCCCGCTCAGCCGGCTGGATAAAGCCTTGGATCAATACTCATCCACTATCCATACATCGAACGGATTCGACAACAACAACAAAAAATAGTCTCACACACACACACACACACACACACACACACACACACACACACACACACACACACACACACACACACACAGCTTTCAACCCAATAACACCTTTTAGAAGCTGCGTTTCTTTTCAAGCTAAGTTTTGAATAGCTTTCCACTTACAGTACATTTCGCCAACAGCAGTGTTTCTTATCCATGAGGCACTCTTATGTCCAGTTTAAAATAAAACTGTTTATTTTAAAATATGCATTTGTTGTAAAAACTTTCATTTCATTTGTTGTATAAAAATATGAAATAACATATAGAAGTTAAATATTTATTGTATAAAAATGAATGTATATTATTGCACATTATCAGTGTCACTCAGTTGTGGTGTCATTTTCTCTACAAGTAGTAATTGTCCCTTATAAAGTTATATCAAAAAGTTAGTGCACTTGTTTACCAAGCAGGCAACAGTGTCAGTGAAGAGCATGTTTGAGATGAAATATACCGTGTGAGACATGTTGACCACTTTGGTGCATGGTGTTAGCAACATCAAAGTTGTTGGTTCAATTCCCAGGGAATGAATTACCTGATGAAATATATACCTTGAATTGCTTTGGATGAAATCATCTGCTGAATTATTATTAAGTTGTATGTTTTTCGCACACATAAAATGCTAGCAATTAAATTGGCTTAGCAAGAAAAAAATAGTATGCTATTTTAATAAAAGATCCTTAAAATGTAACAACAAAAAACAATCACTAGCCTCTAATAAAATTTTATTTCAAATGCTAGTGTACTTTTTTACTAAGGAAACAACAGTGTCAGTGTTGTCCCGTAACACTTTTGTTCATCTTCAGAACACAAATAAAGATATTTTTAATGAAATCTGAGAGCTTTCTGTCCCTCCATTGACAGCTGTGCAACTACCACTTTGAAGCTTCAAAAAGTTCATAAAGATATCTTGAAAATAATCCACATGAACTGAGCGGTTTAGTCCAAATTTTCTGAAGACTCACAATCACTTTATATGATGAACAGATTGAATTTAGGCTTTTTATTCACATATAAACATTGGAAACTCCACTGAACCTGCTTGACATGTGAGAACAAACCTCATTGGTTCTTGAGGAAGCTCAAACGTGCTGCGTAACATGAGAATGAACCTCATTGGTTCTTGCGGAAGTTCAAACAAGCTGCGTAACACGAGAATGAACCTCATTGGTTCTTGCAGAAGTTCAAACAAGCTGCATAACATGAGAATTAACCTAATTGGTTCTTGCGGAAACTCACACGTGCTGCGAAACATGAGAATGAACCTCATTGGTTCTTGCAGAAACTCAAACATGTTGCGTAACACGAGAATGAACCTCATTGGTTCTTGCTGAAGTTCAAACAAGCTGCGTAACACGAGAATGAACCTCATTGGTTCTTGCGGAAGCTCAAACGTGTTGCGTAACATGAGAACGAACCTCATTGGTTCTTGCGGAAGCTCAAATGTGCTGCGTAACACGAGAATGAACCTCATTGGTTCTTGCGGAAGCTCAAATGTGCTGCGTAACACGAGAATGAACCTCATTGGTTCTTGCGGAAGCTCAAACGTGCTGAGTAACACGAGAATGAACCTCATTGGTTCTTGCGGAAGCTCAAACGTGCTGCGTAACATGAGAATGAACCTCATTGATTCTTGTGGAAGCTCAAACATGTTGCGTAACACGAGAATGAACCTCATTGGTTCTTGCTGAAGTTCAAACAAGCTGCGTAACACGAGAATGAACCTCATTGGTTCTTGCTAAAGCTCAAACGTGCTGCGCAACACGAGAATGAACCTCATTGGTTCTTGCGGAAGCTCAAACGTGTTGCGTAACATGAGAATGAACCTCATTGGTTCTTGCTGAAGCTCAAACGTGCTGCTTAACACGAGAATGAACCTCATTGGTTCTTGTGGAAGCTCAAACGTGCTGCGTAACACGAGAATGAACCTCATTGGTTCTTGCGGAAGCTCAAACGTGTTGCGTAACATGAGAATGAACCTCATTGGTTCTTGCTGAAGCTCAAACGTGCTGCTTAACACGAGAATGAACCTCATTGGTTCTTGTGGAAGCTCAAATATGCTGCGAAACATGAGAATGAACCTCATTGGTTCTTGCTGAAGTTCAAACAAGCTGCGTAACACGAGAATGAACCTCATTGGTTCTTGCGGAAGCTCAAACGTGCTGCGCAACACGAGAATGAACCTCATTGGTTCTTGCTGAAGTTCAAACAAGCTGCGTAACACGAGAATGAACCTCATTGGTTCTTGCGGAAGCTCAAACGTGCTGCGCAACACGAGAATGAACCTCATTGGTTCTTGCGGAAACTCAAACATGTTGCATAACACGAGAATGAACCTCATTGGTTCTTGCGGAAGCTCAAACGTGCTGCGTAACATGAGAATGAACCTCATTGGTTCTTGTGGAAGCTCAAACATGTTGCATAACACGAGAATGAACCTCATTGGTTCTTGCTGAAGTTCAAACAAGCTGCGTAACACGAGAATGAACCTCATTGGTTCTTGCGGAAGCTCAAACGTGCTGCACAACACGAGAATGAACCTCATTGGTTTTGCTGAAGCTCAAACGTGCTGCGTAACATGAGAATGAACCTCATTGGTTCTTGCTGAAGCTCAAACGTGCTGCACAACACGAGAATGAACCTCATTGGTTCTTGCGGAAGCTCAAACGTGTTGCGTAACATGAGAATGAACCTCATTGGTTCTTGCGGAAGCTCAAACATGTTGCGTAACACGAGAATGAACCTCATTGGTTTTGCTGAAGCTCAAACGTGCTGCGTAACACGAGAATGAACCTCATTGGTTCTCGAGGAAGCTCAAACGTGCTGCGAAACATGAGAATGAACCTCACTGGTTCTTGCGGAAGCTCAAACGTGTTGCGTAACACGAGAATGAACCTCATTGATTTCTCAAATGAGCTTCTGTTTACCTCAACTGATATGTGAGTTGTTGAATGCTTATAAGTGAATAAAAGCCTAAATTCAATCTGTTCATCATATAAAACAATCGTGTCTCTTCAGAAAATTTGGACTAAACCGCTTTATTCATATGGATTTGTTTTATGATCTCTTTATTAACTTTCTGAAGCATCAAAGTGTTAGTTGTGTGGCTGTCAATGGAGGGACAGAAATCGCTCAGATTTCATAAAAAAATATCTTCATTTGTGTTCTGGAGATCAACGAAAGTCTTACGGGTGATGACAGAATTTTCATTTTTGGGTGAACTAACCCTTTAGTGCAGGAAATGAACTTCCAGATGCCAGGCGGTCAGTAAACAGTGGCTCAGACAATCAGCAAATGGGGAAAAAAGAAAAACGTCTGGCCTGGAGCTTTTGGCACCCACTGTGTCATTACAATCAAAAGGCGATCTACATGTATATTTACACTCCAGCACCTGTTCCGTCATCCGCGTCCCTTCGGGAAGTAAATCAGCATCACGGTCCGCAGCTCTTGCCTACCGTCCAGCTCCACGCAATCAAGAGTCCCGGCAATCAGCCGGGTTATTTTCCTCGCGCTGGCAAGAGTTAGTAGGCCACTTCAGTGCATTACCTCTCCCGGCCCAGTCGTGAGACTTGTCAATGCGGTGCAATAAAAAGAGATTGAGACTGAAAGTTGAGATTGAGTTTTATTGTCATTTTTACTGCGTCTTACGAACATCGATTTGCCTGGGCCAAGACAAAGCAAGAGATGGATATACAGATTGAAGCGACTAATACCACGCCTGCCATCGTAAAAATCACAGACTGCAAAGTCAGTCTGAAGAGGTGATTTTATGTCTTGAAAATGTAGTCTCAGGGTGCTGAGCACATTTTTCCCCCTTTAGCTCAGCTATGAGTCTGTCTTTCTCTCTCTTTCTTGCTCTAATGGTTAACTTGAACACGAGATGGTGGCCCCAAACAACATTTAGACACTTTTTAAAATGAACGGATACCATTGCATTAGATAAATGTTAAAACAAGATAATTGTTTTAAGCAACATAGAAACACATTTCACAAAGAAAAAAGGATTATTTGAAGGTTTCTGGTTGTCAAACGTTAGTGGTTTAAAAGTGCATGCTTGCAGATGCCACTAGTTTTTTTCTCTAATGCAATGACATTCAGCCATAAGTTTCAATTGGTGCTGCTTACAGAGGTGCTTAGAGAAAATATATATATCATGGCCATGAATTAAAAAAAAAAAAATTCCACAAAGTAAGAATTCGTTCCAATGACTTTTTAATTTGTTCCCTTGTTTAAATAAATTGTTGCTACCTTGAACTAATTTATTTTCTCCTTTTGATTTGACTAAAACAAGGAAACAAATTATCATGACATGGCCAAACTTTGAGGGAACAAACTATTATATCATGCGCATGAATTTCTAAAAACAAGGGACCAAATAACATGCTGATGCATTAGTAAGTCATAGGAACAAATTGCTAATTATTTTTATTATTTTTTTTCCTGTATGTCATGTGTGGGGCTCCTGTACTGTGTATTAGTAGATCGCCGTTGATTATGGTCAACATGTATTTCACACTGATTTAAGACCATTTACATTTATCCAAAGCAGCATACATTATATTCAAGTGTAAGATTAGGCATTCCCTGGGAATTAAACCTATGACCTTCACACTGCTAGCAACAAGCTCTACTGTTTGACTTTGAGTTACAGGAACACAGTGGCCATAGCTGAAATCGCAACCTATACCCTATATTCCCTATATTACTTCACTATTACAGTCCCAGGTGGGAGTTTTAGGGTGTGTTCACACTTGTAGTTCGGTTCACTTGGTTCGTTTGGTCCAGACCAAAAAAACATTTCATCCTGGTCCGCTTAGCGTTCAGACTGGCATTTTTAACACCGGACCTAAAGGCATATGGATACGTTCACAACCTGATTGGTCGGCTTTTATGGCGTATTGCCTATTTTGAAACGGAGCTTACCGAACATCCAAAATAATGCTGTGTGCTGGGATAACTGCGCTCGATGTATGTGCGATAGTATTTTGACCAGCTGAGAACTCGTGAAGAGCTTTTAAAATGTGTAAAGGAGTCAAAACAGAAACAGAAATTCTCTCGGTAACACAAACCAAGATCTGCTGCAAGGAGACGCGGTTCTGATGCCTGTACCGAACTGTGATGAGGAACATCGCGACTATGAAGAGAAAAAACAGGTATGCATTCTGTCCTTTTTAGGGTCTCATTTTCCTGTTTTTGGTTCATTTAAATGTCTTTGGTTCATATTTCAATCGAACCGCACCAAAATGAATTTGGAAGTGGACCGAGACCCTTCTTTTAATCGTCTCGGTCCGCTTGTTTGGTGCGCACCAGCGTTCAGATGGCAGTGTTCACACTTATTCAGATGAACCGCACTAACAGAGCAATCACACCAGGGTTTGTTTTAATCCAACCAAACATGCCGAGTGTGAACACACCCTTACTTAAAAATGTTCTGAGGGCAGAAAGGGAAATTATTGGTTTACAGATTCAACCAATGAAACTGAAGCAGAGGCGGGGTCAAGACGTGTGGAGGGAAAACAACATTTTTTTGCAGTTCGCTTTAACTATAATCTACATGTGGAAGTCATGCCAGCATTTGAATGCCTTGGGGATGTCACTAATGTGAGTTTATACTCCAGCTGGTTTACCTAACGCTGACACTATCATAGTAATTCGTTATCCTCCCTCAGCTGCTTGTCAAAGCAACAGCTGGGACGAAAAAAAGCCCCGGAGCTCCATGCAGTCCAATGAACTAGTCCTGAAGCAATCCTGCTCTAAATGTTTATTCCTCTCCACATTATATTAATATAGGCTATATATATAATGTCAAAACAGGATGTTTGAAGCGCTAACCGGACATACCGAATTCTGCTGTCCACCATAAAAGACAGTGCTAATGGGATTACTCTAACCCTAGCCTTCAAAGATTTGTTTGTGTATTTATTTATCTCTCGGTATTCAATCCCAGCGCAAGCTCATCAAGTCATCAGCCCGCCAACGGAGGCCACGCTCCAAAAATGAAGGGATTAAAGAAGGACTTTAAGCCGTGGATGTGTTTGCTCTGCATTTTGATATACATCCGTTCACTCAGCAAGTGTTTATGCAGCACTTAGGCGTCAGTTCTCAACCAAACAACTGCTACGAAGCATCAGACCATTTTCAACTCTAATCTGTTTTGGTTCTTATATTATTAAAGAGATTTACTCCTGTTGTGAAGTGTAAACCTATCAAATTAAAAGGGCCATAGAGGGAAAGCTTAGGCAGAAAGGTAGAAATGTCTTTATAGGTGTGTGCAGTCAACTGTTGATGTTGTATTACCACTAATCGCATTGGTAAGCACGTTCTTGATATGCTAAATATGCCGTCAAGACTATTTCTACATTTATAATGCAAATCACACATTTACTGTATATACATTGTTTACTGCCGTCCTTGTTCTTATACATTTATTGTTTAGGCTGATTGCTTTTATTTTAGTCAAATATAAACAAGAAACTATGATCAACAGTTTTCTGAGCAGGTCTCACAGTTCTGAAACATGGCAACAAAACTCATGTGAATATTTAACTTCTACACATTGCCATATAACAACCAGTCAGTAACTACACTGATTTAAGTGATGTTTAGACTGCAGACAAATCAGATTTTTTTATCCGCACAGGAAAATGCTGAAATCTTTGGACATACCATTTGAACACTGTATGAATACTTCTGCCATTTCCGTCAGCAGTTTTAATTTTAGCGTTGTGTGTCACGTTAAGAGTGATGCAAAAGAAATTTGAAATCTGATTTGAGCAGCCAGAGCGCCCAGACTGAGACACATCTGTAAAAATCTGATTGGAATCACATTTCAAATCACCTCCATATGTGGTTTGAATCAGATTTGAACAAAACAAAACAAAACAAAACAAAACGATTTCATGTTGTTGTTTTTGCAGTACAGACTTTCAAAAACCCATCTGGATAAAATCAGATTTTTGCTGGCAGTCTGAACATGGCCTGAGTGTCACAGTTAATTGTGAGCTATATGTGTTTGATTTAATAAGAATAACCAACTCATTAGAGTCAATAATTCGTTCAGGAATCGGACCAGGAGCAACCCTGATTCATTCCTGAGTCATTTGTTCAGGATGTTTGTGGATTCATTGAAAAGAGCGGCTCATAATTATTCATTCAGGAATCGGATTGAACTGTTTGCTTGGTATGTATTTGACTCATTAAAGAACCGACTCATTATAATCATTCGTTCGAGAATCAGACTTCACCTTATAAGCTGGATGTGTTTGGCTCATAAGAATATAGTGAATTCAGGATCACCCTGTTACTATTCGATACCGGTGTTGCAACAACACTGAATAAGTACTCCAGGAATTTCTGTCAGAGAATTGCGGTGAAACTGAATGGAACTGAACATCATTTTTAATTGGTCCAGTTCTGAATAAGAACCAATTCTTGGTTCCCAAACTTACTTTTAGTCCATGTCAGTTAGCTTTGAGGTCATCACAATGAAGTTGAACTGATTGTGCTTCAAAACCCGATCCATTTTGGACAAAAGTCATTCAAATCGAGCATCCAAATTTATTAATATTACCATGAGATGCATATGCCCAACAAAAAACTAAATTATTACAATAGTGCAGTCTGCAAATGCTTCTTAATGTTGCACTCTTGGCAGCTAATAATTGTGCATTATGCAAATGAACCCATATTTAATACAGTCTGCGTCTTATGTTAATGTACCTTGTACAGTTTTTTTTTTTTTTTTGCTGTATGCTAGTGTTCTCTTAAAATATTAAAATTTACAAAATGTACAACAGTACTATTGCAGTTGACTGATGTTGCGAGACATAGAAAAGTATGTCCAATAAACATTCTGTCAAGTTTAAGAATGTCCCCCATAATACCATTTGCAAGCAACTAGTAATAAAATAGCAAGTAGCAAATCATGGTTCATAAAACTTCCTATTTCAGTAAGAAATGTGTCAATATATAAAATTGTGTGCATTCATTCAGCTGGTACTCTCCGATATAAAGGCCTGCAGTGTATAAAAGCGTAAAGCATGGCACTAACAGCCAAGGTCATGAGTTCAATTCCCAGGGAATGCATGAATAAATGTGAGCAATGTAAAAGTGTCCGCCAAACGCTGGAATATAAAGGTCTAAAAACACCAATATGTGTCCATTCTCTTTTCATCTTAATCTATTAATGCAATTCTCCACTTTCTCTCTTACTGTCATTAGCTTTTTTAACTCACTTTTTTTCCAGTATGTTAAATCCTTGAAATTTCAAACCAAGCAGAGCTTCAGGGTATCTTTTGTCCTTTTATATCTCACAGACAGATTTTAAACAGTTCATATTCATACTGTTCTGAAGCTAGAGGCAACAGGTAATATGGCTTTCAAAGTGATACATCCCTTCAGATTTTTATATCCTTCAGTTTGCAGTTCAGAATTATTGTTTAGCTGAAATGCACTTACTGTATATTGATCTATAATTGTAAATCTATGCAAAAAGCTCACGCATTACTGGTGCAATGTGCACTGACAGCTGGCAGATCTGTAGTCAGTTGTGTTTATCATTGGTTAATTTAAAACTGCTTCCATTTTACAACTTTCACTCAAGAGCAAAATAACTTTCATACATCTTCAGACTAATAATTATGTGTATGCATGTACTGTTTTTATGTCTGGTTTACTTGATATACCTCTTCATCAATCTATTTTAATAGTACTATTTGAGCCTACTTTGAGCAGTCAACAAGTTTTGTGCTTCAAAAGTTAACTTTAATCAGCGTGGATTTGCTTTTAACAGATGCAGACTTTCTAAACTTTGATAAACCTTAGATCTGCATGATGAAAGTGTTACATTGAGTGAATAATGACTAATGCTTTTATCTGCAGTAAAACCCGATTAACGCTAAAAGTGTAGAGTTTCACAGTGTCAAAAGCAGTGGACTAAAAACCAGAAAAGAATAAAATTGCTTTTCAACATTTATTATGAAATTAAAAAGATAAACTTTCACTGTTCAAACAATGCTCAGCAGAAAACAAAAACAAAATAATTATATTAATAGTCATCAAGGATTACTTGAGCTGCATACAGATTGCAGTGGGGAAGTACATTATAACAAGCGAAAGAAAAAAATATGCAGAAACAAAATCATAACAGTCCATTATAGAATAACACAGCACATTAAGCAAGATTACCAGGAGGTCAATTTACATAAAACATCTTTTATGTACAATATAAATTACGGTGGGTGCAGTGGAGGGGTGGAACAGGAGAAGTTCACAACAGATTATGGTAATCAAAGCTATTAATCTGAAGAGAAGGGGGTGCTGTGATCTGACAGGATGACTCCTTCAACCTTTGGAAAGGCCCTACAGGGCTCATTGTGTCATAATGATGTCATCGTTTCAGAGAAACAGCACCTAAGGATGGGCACAGTACTCTCTCAGAAATAAAGGTTCTTCAACAGTTCTTCTTATCGTTGCCTTTTTTTTTTTTTTTTATTGCTCTTTGGAGATTAGAAAAGTTCTTGATGTTACATTACAGGTTCTTCAGATCAGAGTCATCAGATCAGAGTCATTGTTTCTGGGTTCTTTAAAGTGGATGGTTTTCTGTGAAGGACTTCAACGGTTCTGTGTGTTTCTAACTGGAACCTTCATTTTTAAGAGTGTACAGTGGTGTGTTCATGTGCAGTGTGTGTCTTCTGTCCCAAAAATGTTGAGATGAGTTGGTGCACATTAGATGAACCCCCACTGTTCCTCAGGTGAGCATTTGAAACAGTGTGAAAACATGTGTAAAAAATTTTTAAAAGTGTCCAGTACATCACAAACGAGTCAAGAAACATTTTCTTCCACCGTATCTACTTTAGCCATTTCATATCGTGTAGGTTGTTACCCAAATGCATCGTTTTGGTGTCATTCAAAATTGCAGCATGTAGGGACCATAGGATGAAATAAGCAGAGAGACTTCTGATGTTATTGTGATAGGGTTTAATAATTGGTTTATATTCTCCATTATATATAATTAGGTATCATGCAATGCCAATAATCAATCAAAGTTAATATGTGTATGAGAATGAAGGATTAAAAATATGGAAATAAAAATCCAAAGGATTTCATCCAGCCTCTCAGAGATCACAGAGCGGATCCGGGAGCCATCTCTTATCAATCAGTTTGCTTTATGAAATGAAATTATGATGAATGATGCTGACTTTTGCTTGTGACTTCAGCAAATGAGCTGCCAGAGAGCTGGCAGAGGAAACAACACAACTAAACACATTGGAACATTCATCTTTTGGTTTCTTCATCTCTCTCTTTCTCTCTCTCCTTTTGACTTCAAATATAAAACAAAATCATTCTAAAACATCCAGACAGAAACATACTTGGTATGTTCATGGGCCTGAAACGTATTTGGACATTTAAACCCTGCTTAAAATGCCTGAATGTCGTTGGAGCCCATAGCCTCGTGTGCAATGCAGCGTTCTAACATGTAGCACGGTTGCGACACGATTATGGTCCTGGCTCGTGGTAATGAATACTCTAAATAGTATTTGGACAGTTTCTGGTTGTGAAACATTAGTGTTTTACCTGTGGTTACACTGCTGGGACACCTGAGTAAACTTGAGGGGAAGTGACTTCATAAAGTAAAAAAATTAAAAAAAAACGTTAAAACAAGAAATGAGTAAGAATTGGCTAAGCATAGGTCTAGCATTATTTGTATCATTGCGGATGCCACTTACTTTGATATTTTGTGAAATGAAATGCATGCCTTTTTAAGTGTGGATCAAATGTCCAAATAATTTTTGAGGCCACTGAAGGTTAATTTAATCGTATTTACTTACAGTCGTGCGAATAATTGTGTGAACATGAAAATGATGGGGGGAAAAAGTCAACAACAAATGTCTGAAAATCTTCAAAATCCTGGTAATTTGCCAATGGTCTGTGCTATTTTGTGTACTAAATAAATAAAAAATCCCCCTCATTGGTTGTTAGCATAGCAGAAGTGTGTGAGTATATCAGTGTATTGTCCATGCAGGAGACGAAGGTCTTGCTTGACATTCTACCACACATCAACATCTGTGTGATTGTATAAAAGTCTTGAGCGTGCTAAAAAGTTCTACCAGCACCCAAGTGGGGTGCCTTCAACCCTACCTCAAACATACAGTTTGTTCCTATATTTAGGAGTTTCACACAGGCTTTGCAACGGCCGTCCTGAGGCAATGTTCCATTCTTGCAGCGCCTCGCCTGTCTTCCATCATACCCTATCAAAAGCAGTTTGACAGTTTGGCCCCAACATGGGCTATAAAGGCAAAGCGCTTTAAGACCGAGAGAGTTCAACTTGAACTTCATAGGCTGAACCTCACAGGGACAAAACAGAGAAGTTTTCACCTCGGCCTTGGGTGCAGAACGTGCACAATCAAGGGTCTGAAAGATAAGCTTACTTGTTCCCACCGAGGGATTTGACTAACTGCGCTGGAGGCAAAATGAGTTACATAAGAGAAACGGACAGCCGTTTCAGAAATTTCAGAATTGTAAGCCACTGCCGTTTGGGCTGAAACAGCAAGACCGACCCTTAAATTGAGAGAGATTTGTGTACAAAATTGATTTGGAGAAATAGGAACCTTTCCAAAGACAAGAATCTTTGGTTTCCAATGTGTATATTTGGGACAAACCCTACCATGGGGTTCTGAATGTTAGATTACTCTGTGGTGCCATGTGTAGTGTGTAAAATTGGTGCACTGAAGGTGAAAAATTGAGAAAATGCATTACATTACATCCCTCGGTCACCCTCAACTGGTCTTAAAAGGGACAGTTCGCCCCGAAGATGAACATTCTGTCATCATTTAATCACCTTCATGTTGTTCCTAACCTGTATGACTTTCTTCAAGAACTATTTTTGCATATGCAATTAAAGTCACTGGGGTCCAAAACAACACTGGACCCCAATTACTTTCAAACGTGCAGACTAAAAACCATTAAAGGGATAGTTCACCCCTAAATCATCATGTACTCACCCTCAAGTTGTTACAAACCTTTATGGATTTCTTTCTTCTGCTGAACACAAAAGAAGATATTTTAAAGAATGTCGATAAACAAACAGTTGGCGGATCCCATTGACTTCCATAGTCTGAAAGTCAATGGGGTCCATCAACTGTTTGGTTACCCATATTTATCCAAAATACCTTATTTTGTGTTCAGCAGAAGACAGAAATTCATACAGGTTTGGAACAACTTGAGGGTGAGTAAATGATGACAGAATTTTCATTTTTGGGTGAAATATCCCTTTAAATCATTTTTCAAAATATCTTCTTTTGTGTTCTACACAAAGGCAAACAGGTTTAGAATGACACAAGGGTGAGTAAATGATGACAGAATGTTTATTTAATAACATAACACTGCACCAGTCCAATAGGATTTACAATCAAATCTCCCCGTAAACCAGTCGAAGTGGAGCCCAAAAACATGTAATAATGAATTGCAGAGGCTCTTTATGCAAGACAACGAGAGGCAGGGAGCAGCCGCAAGTGTTGTACCCTAGCTAAATCTCTTTCTCTGGCCCAATGGAGCCCCTCCATCAGCTCAACGTGCCAGATATCGCAACAGACATCCCCCTCAGGTGCAATAATGTCACAGTCCATTAATCTTCTCAAACTTCAGGCCCTGATCCTGGGAGCCCCGTCCATGCTAATCCCTTATTAATGTGGCAAATGAACCTGTGGAGAAAGAACTACTCCCTCCCGGCCCTTCACCATCACAATGCGGAGTCTATTACAGCCTTCCCCCGTACCGTCTCGAGTCTCTACTGTTTGCATTAGGATGTCCATTCACTGAAGCATAAAGCCACTCGAGAGAGCTTGAACACACACACACACACACACACACATAACTTCATTCCACACATTATTCGCTCTGTGCCCTCTCTAGTAACCTTTGTCTAGAACACATATGGCGGAGCGTGAGCCTGATGCATGCGTAATCTCTTAAGACTCAATGTTGCAATTCAAGTCAGCAACCAGACACTTTTGTTCCATTTTGGTTTTGTTTTAGCTCGTTGAGACTCCCAGGATAGGCGATGCGTACAGATTCCTTCTATTATGTGACAGTGGGAAAAACCTGCCTGCGCTCTGCTTTGCCAGATTAGAGGACAGCTCAGTAACAGAGGAAACAGTGCATGCGAGACAATCATCTGGTCTCTAAAAACAGTCCCACTGAATCTCTCGGGTCTGATTGCTTCCTAATCCAAACAGAATAACCACATCACTTCGGAATAATTGCAAGTCATTATTGCTAGCACTCGCAGGCAGAGCTGTTAGAAGCTCTTAGAGCTTGGATACATATAAATGAGGCTTTCTAAGAATCTATATTTCTGGACAAAGATGAGATAAGACATCTGAATCTGATAGATGTGGTATAAGTGATTTTTTTATTTGAAATCTGAACAAATGCTTCTATAATCTCTATATATGAGTATGAGCAGAGAGACAGTTCTCTAGAATGAAGCACAAAATCTCTTATAAATGCCTGTATGACTTCGGTTTGCTATGAGCAGTCACTTCCCAGTTTAATTTCTCCAACTGAGTTTATTAATCAGGCTTGTTGAGGAGTTTTCCTGCAGAGCGGAGTCTTGCACACTATGCATGCACGCTTAATCAATAACCTAAATGTTTCATGCACTTCGTAATAGACTTTTTAATGCGCCTCCATCCTGAGAAGCTATTGAACCGTGATGGGTGTGTGTGTGTTTGCCCCATGCAATATTAAAAAAAAAAAAACTACAAATGAGAAATAAATGGCCTACTCAGATTATTTTGCAATAAATGCTGTTCATCAATGAGTTCTTTGGAAGGTGAGCAATTTGTATCTGTTATATGATTGAATTTCACTCTGAATAACACAGTAAAGTGACAGACAAATGGGCAAGGAATGATACGCATTGATTCCTGGATACAAAGTGGAAATTACCCTACAATACTTATCATTATCAGCAGTGGCATAGAAACGATTGAAAAGTTGACATATAAATCATTTTAGCACAGGTACTGTTGATTAATTCAGTGACTTGACAAGTTCTTATAGCTCAAAAAGTAGAGCATGGTGCTAACAAGGTCATGAGCTTAATTCCAAGGGAATGCAAGAACTGACAAAGTGTGAATGCAATGTAAGTTGCTTGGGATAAATGCATTAACATTTGCACAATGGTCTTATACCTGAATTGCTTCTGCTTGGTCTTAAAGAGATAGTTCAGCCCAAAATGAAAATGATGTCATAATATATGTTTCTTCTGTGGTACATAAAAAGAAGACATTTTGAAGAATGTTGGGTTCCAAAAAAACATTGACTTACATACTGGTTTAGAATGACATGAGGGTGAGTAAATGATGACTTTTTATTTTAGACTGAACTATCCCTTTAAAGCAGTAGTTTTACATGGCCACCAGCACGTTTTTTTTTTTTTTTTTCATTGCACTGTGGCCAAGCAAAACAAAAAAGGTTTTTTTTTTTTTTTTTGCACCCCTGACTATCAGACAAGTTTGCATGTGCTCATTGTTGTTTGCATTGCTTCGGTGCAGTCGGTGAACAGAAAGGCCAAGTGTTAATTGCCCTATGGCTGTCAGCAGAGGTTTTGGGTGCCATAATAAGCTTGCCACTGATGTGCCTCTAGCTGTGCTAACTAGCTCTGTATGGAGGCTGCCCCAGTATCTATGAGCTTTAGAAAGGAAACGCACAGTCAATGGCCTTTAAAGGATCGAGACAGAAACACAAAGGGCAACCCCTGGACAAAAACCAACCCCTCTGGATTAAGCGAACAGTGCATTTCACAGTATGTACAATTCATCTATAGCGTTGACAGGCATCTGTCTCTGCGCTTACAGTGGCAGCTATTGTTTTGGGTCACTGAGTCGTTCGTAAAAGGCATGTACAGCACGACAGCATGGTTTCCCAATAGGACAGTAGTTGCAGAGGCCACTCTCTTGGCCTGGATTGCAGTTCATTATGTAATATGTCATTCTACATTGGTGTACTCCTTTCTTGCTTCCTACAATGCAGTTCTGAGACTTTCTTCTCTTTCTGAGAAAAGAGAATGCAATGAATTTGCCTTGCATATCTAAAATCTCATTGAAAACCTCTTGGAATGCTTAATTTAGTTGGATTCTCTTAGGGGGAATGTGATGAGTTGCGCTGTAACCTATAGGAGGGTCATATCCCGTGTGGCCTGCTCCGATGCATGTTCGTGATCTGGACCGCCCACACAAGAGCAAGCCAGCCCAGACGCCCCCATCTTCCAGACTCGCATCCGCCCGGAAAACAATATTAGACAAGCTTTTGTTTGTACAGCTTTCACGCTTAAGGAAATTATAAACGATCCTCCGCACACTCAATCTGGAATATGCAGAGTAGTGTGTGTTTACTTTAGCTACACTTTGTGGACAAAATTATCCCCTGAAGTGAGCTAAATCGGACAAAACTTCCCTTTGGGGACTTCCAGGGATGTCCTCAATTGGAAAAGTGATTCACACAAACAAAACAATGTTTTGAGACAGGCTTAGTCTGTAGTTATTGTAAATAACCCTTTGTTAATTTCATCATAACTAACAAATAAAAAACAATAACAATCAATAGTCCATGGCTGGTCCTCATGTCCTCATCTATCTATCTATCTATCTATCTATCTATCTATCTATCTATCTATCTATCTATCTATCTATCTATCTATCTGTTTGGTCTTATTTGCTATCCTTTGGGCATAGCCTATCTTGTCCTCATTTGGAGTACATCCATAAAATAACTTTCATTTCATGAAAAAAAAAAAAAAGCATTTGTTTTTAACTTTAAAAACAAAGAATTGTCCCCAGAGGTGAGCTTATTCTGTCCTCAATTATGAAAACAGCATAAATAAACTAAAAATAATTCTTAATTAATAAATTAAAAAGTAAAAAAAAAAAAAAAAAAACACTGTCCCCAGATGTGCACTGATTCTGTCTTCAACTAAAAGTAATTCATAATTCAATTATTATTCAATTAAAATGTTTGTTTTTTTCTTTCTTTTTTTCAACACAAATTCTACAAACACACAAGTGTCCACAGACTTTAACATATATTGTCCTTGAATGTATTAACATTCATAAATGTTTTGTTTTTTTAATTATTATCTTAAAAACACAAAATGGTTTCAGGTGTATGGGTAAGTTTTGGGGTAGTCTGTAGTAATAATTAGCACCATAATTAGCCTTAAAAAACAGAAGGTTTTTCAGATAGCTAAGTAAACAAGT
The DNA here is from genome assembly GCF_949319135.1 of Squalius cephalus. Taxonomy (NCBI): domain Eukaryota; kingdom Metazoa; phylum Chordata; class Actinopteri; order Cypriniformes; family Leuciscidae; genus Squalius; species Squalius cephalus. The sequence continues at coordinate 40,340,142 of NC_137131.1, forward strand.
GTGTATCTGTTTATTCTCCAACGGTCAGACCTTATCTTATATCTCTAACAGCCATAACCAATCTGTTGTGTATTCAGTCCATCATTAGACATGAGCTGTTTACTGAGAGAGATGCTCCCATACACGCACACACACGCAGACAAAAGGGCAAGGGAAAGACAAGGAGACAGAGAGAGACGAAAAGTGAGCGAGAGATAGAGAGGGAGTGAATGAGAGAGAGAGAGAGAGAGAGAGAGAGAGAGAGAGAGAGAGAGAGAACGAGTAACTGCCCCCATTTCTTCCCCATGCATTACAGACACTGCATGTTGGCCCATAGCCAGAATATTCCATACAGAACAACAGTGCCACCTAAAGGTAATATTCCCCTCCCTCCCACCCCTCCCTCAACTCTCTCCCTCAACTCTCTCCCTCAACTCTCTCCCTCATCATCTGGGTTTCATACTATGAGATGCTGTGCTTGGCAACTCGCTTTTGCGATTTTTAGCGCTTTATACAGTAGAACTGTCTTTGAGAAATATGCATATATAGCGACCCAAAGAGAATACTGTTCTATACTGAAGGTCTGTGACGGTTTATTGGTGTAGAATATTGAAACCATTGGATTTAATGAACCAGGAGATAATGTTAAATGTTGTGTGTGCGCATTTTTAGATTAGTAGATTAACTGCAGTCCAGGATTAATTAAGAAACTCGTAATCGTAGAGGATGCTAATTAACAAATGCAGAAAAATAAGAACCGGTTTCACACTGTGTGAATTTCAGTGGTTATTCATACAAGTGAGGATTTGTTTGATAATGCTCAAATCTATTTCTTCCACAAAGGAGTTTAGACGTCGAAATGAGAAAATGGTGATCGAAGTAGACAGGCGAGAAAAAAATGTTTCTTTCACAAACTCTCAGAGCATTGCATCTTTGAACCATGACAAAGTAGTGAAATTAAACTGAATCTAGCCTCTTAGGAGACGTTGGATTCTTTTCGAATCTCACCCATTAAACCAATTGCTTGTCCAGGACTTGTTTCAAGTAGAGGTTTATAAATTAAAAAAAGAAGAAAAAAAAAAAAACACAAAAATGCATGTGGTAAGATGATGACAATAGCATTCGCCTGGATCAGCTAGTTTCATATAAAACACATACAATATTTACGTCTTTTTTGGTCATTTGAGAACATCTACGGGGGAGCTTTTTGAAATCTACATTCTACATAGTGCATCACAGATGTATCACTCAGAGCAAGTTAGCTACCACAGGCACTTCAGTACTGAGCAGGGCAGTTATAAGCAGTACTTATAGACCAGTAAAAGTGTTCTTTTACCTGTCTGGTGTGCAAAGGTGCCCCCTTTGACTTGAAGCCTCCTTGTGAACTGCATTCTGAGGCACTGAAGTGATCAGAGCTGGTGGAGGAACGTTTGGAAAGCGTGTCACAGCCCCCCACAAAGGTATTGTCCAGTGGCAGCTCCTGTATGACGTGATGCTTTTTCACAGACACCGGAGTGTCAGCTTTGAGGTGGAAGGCCGACTGGGGTGAAGCGGACTTGTAGTGCCGGGCCAAGTCTGGGCTGCTGGGTTTGAAGGTGGTAGTAGGGGTGGCATTCCAATCAAAGCGTCCAATCCCGGGCTCCTCGAGCTCAGCCGGGAGACTGATGGTTCCATTTATGGGTTCGTGGGCAGGGTCGTCGGGTTTGTTCTCCTCGATGGTGACAAAGTTCAAGAGGGAGCTCTTTGGCGACTTCCTCTTTTTGCGCTTCTTCTTCTTGTTTTGCTTGTTCTCCTGGTTGGGGGACATCCACTCGGCACCCTGCTTCTTTCTCTGAGCAGCCTTGAACTGTGAGGCGTGCCGGCAGCGCACCAGAACCGTTATGAAGATGACCACAATCACTACCATAGCGCCTGTCACGATGGCAATAATGGTTTTCAGGTTGTCAACATTCTGATAAGTCTCTCTGCTCTCACCAATGTTTCTATCCAGCGGCGTTTCCATTTGCCGTCGGATGAGGTCCTGTATGTATGAGGAATTTCCAACTGTGTCGTTCACGTACAGGAAAACGAGGACAAGGGTGTGCAGGGACTTTGGATAGCCAAGATCACTGATGTTGACCACTAGCCTGTGGAGGCCAACGTCTGTAGCTAAGGGTTTCTGCTCTAATGTGATGTTTCCCGTTACGGGGTCAATTCTGAAAAGACCTTCTCTTTTGCAACTAACAATAGTGTACTTGAGTTCTGCATTCATACCTGTATCACCATCTACTGCAAACACCTCGGCCACAACCGACCCTGGAATCGCAGACACTGGCACTAATTTAAAAGAAGTGTTTGATGGTGGGTAGATGACGATGGGGGTGTTATCATTGACATCAATGACATTGATAGTCACCTTGGCAGCTGATGAACACGGAGGGCTTCCATTGTCCACGGCTCTGACGTCAAAGGTGTAGGAACTTTGCTGCTCTCGGTCAAAGGAAACATTGGACTTTATGACTCCAGAATCTGGGTCAAGGATGAAGTTCTCATTATCGTTGAGGATTGAGAGTCTCACCACTGCATTCTCACCAGCATCTGCATCCGTGACTGTGATTACTCCAACTGTACTATATTTAGGCAGATTCTCTGACACGAAGAACTGAAAGTGGTTGTGTGTAAATTTAGGGCTATTGTCATTCTCGTCCAGAATGGTCACAATGACTGCAGCTTGACTCTGCAGAGCCCTGGTGCCATTGTCTCTAGCGGTGACCGTAAAGAGGAACCGCTCTTGTTCCTCCCTATCAAACACCCTGGATGCGGTTAGCACTCCTGTTTTGCGGTCAAGATCAAAGAATGATGCGTTGGGTCCAAGCTGGTAGACAATCTCTGCATTCCGTCCGCTATCCTCATCCGTGGCGCTGATGGTTGTCAGGAACATGTCACGCTGGTTGTTCTCCATGACTGCCAGCTCGATGACAGGCTGGGTAAAAATGGGCGGATTGTCGTTCTCATCTTCCAGCCGTACTCTAACCAGGGCAGTCTGGTTCAAACTAGGTTTTCCAGAGTCAGATGCCACAATCTTGAAGATGTACTCCTTGGTTCCTTCATAATCGAGCAGTGCAGATGTTTCTAACAGATACTGGTTATCATAAACTGCTTTGAGGTGAAAAGGAACATCTTTTTCAATGAAGCAAATCACCTTGCCGTTGACATCTGTGTCTTTGTCAGATACAGTAATGAGGGCAATCTTAGTGTTTATTGGATCTTTTTCAGAGAGCATTACAGTACCATTAATTGGACTGATGATGTACCTCAGGTCGATGTTTGGAGCATTGTCGTTAACATCGGTCACATTGATAGTAATGGTGGCTCTCGCTGGACTTGAGCTTCCATCGCTGGCTAGTACTGTGAGTTTATGAATGGCAGTCTCCTCTCTATCAAGCGGCCTTTGAACTGTTATGAGCCCAGTGGTGAAGTTCAGAGCAAATAGTCTCCGTGTCGCTGGAGACACCTGGGTACCAAACATGTATTTTATTTCTGCATTAGCCCCCACATCTGCATCGGTGGCTTGCAGCTGAACTACAGATGTCCCAACCGGAGAGTTTTCTGGGATGTGGACCTCAATTTGGCTCTCTTTGAAGACGGGCCGGTTATCGTTAACATCAGTGACAGTCACCTGTAGAATGGCAGTGCTGGATTTCTGTGGGTTCCCCCCATCCTCCACTTTTACTTTCATCACATAAGTGTCTTTCTGCTCTCTGTCTAAATTCTGTTGAACGATAAGCTGAGGCCATTTCTCTCCCTCTGGTGTCTCCACAATATCCAAACCGAAGGCACTCTGCCCGTTCAACAGCTCGTATTTGTGTACGCTGTTGGGTCCGGTATCTGGATCAGTGGCAGAAGGAATAGCAAAGCGGCTGTTGATGAGTGTGTTTTCTGGAATTGAAATGTTGATCACAGGAGAGGGGAACATGGGGGCGTTGTCATTGGTGTCTTTGACAATTATCTTAATTTTGATTAATCTGAAATAGTCATTGGGTAAAATGACCACCTCAATTTCAAAGGAGCACTCGCTGTCTTCAAAAGAGGGGCCAGGACAGAGTTTCTCCCTGTCTATACGGTTGGAGGTGGTAAAAATCTCTCCTGTATTGCTTATCACTCGGAGTAGCGGGGTGTCACCTGCTTTCGAAACAAGCCGGTAAACCAAATTACTGCTAGCCCCGGTGGCAGAGTACATATGGGAGATGTTCAAGTCCTTTGGTATGTTTCCAATAAGAACATTCTCCTGTAGCTCTTCTCGAATAGGGTAAATGAGCTCTTGGGCAATGGTTGGATCTAACCAGAAACAAGCAACTAATGTTGCCAACAAGAAAAAATCCCTTAAATCCATGACAGCAGTTCACACGTGTTCCCGCTGCTTTAATTCAAACAGTTGTCTCCATATGGTGTTGTCAGAGCCAAGGTTTCACAGAGCCTTACATTTGTAGATAAAGAGCAGCCAAACACGACCCTACAACACACAACATTATAATACGTTACAATGAATCCCATAATATTCAACACTCAAAACAAATGGTGCATCAAAATCAATATAATTCGAAATCAAATAAGTGTTAAACAGTTATAAGGTTTAAAGTATGGCTTTACAAAGATGGCAGTGCATTCTAGATATAATTCATTCTAACCACCACAACAGCTTGGTCTCTTCATTGTAATCATTTCCCTGTGTGCATACACAGCGGCTCTGGATAAAATCATGCAGCCAGTCAAGCACTCAGCATTTTTTAAGAAATTTAACATGGAATGCCTCTATTGTCACCCACTTCAAAATGACACATCATGCATTTGGGATTTAATCTAATTATTATTTCATTTTGAGAAAAAATAGCATATGCACGAGAAGTGACAGTGTGTTTTGAAACAAGACAGTACTACATAAATTCTGCGTGCAAACCCGTTTGGGTGTATGCATGCATGCATGCGATTTCTTACCTCGGTTCACTGTGAGCTCGCGCATACGGAGGTTACCAAATTAGAGCGCATAGTGACAAATCCGTTCGACCAGTCATAAAAATGATCTGACTCCAGTATAATATGAAGATATCCGTATTGATCACTGCTTTGAGGACTAGGTCAGTAAAGACTTAAGTGTTTTAGTCGTGGGGAAAAAAAATCCAATTCAAAGCACAGCTGGTTTTGGGGGGAAATGTTGATTTAACAGCAATCAATCTGACAGACAATCTTTATGAACTTTCCCCCGCAGATCTGTGCGTTCGGAGGCGCGCGGAATGCGGTGGTCGGTGATGAATCAAGTGATCCACGCGCGCGTTAACGGTCCCGCACGGTCATTCCGCATTACCAGAGGAGCCCTTATGAAATGTACCTGTTCTGCTCAAATATCAACATAAACTATCCCATCAGAGGAAAAGAGTCAAGTTCAAATACTATCAGATCATTTCCCTCTCAGTCCTCAGTCAGAAAGAAAATCCACGGCTTCTATCCCGGTGTCTTGTGCGTGATTCGCCGCGCACACCTGAATGAGAAAAAGTCCAAACGGTGGGATGTGTTGGGATGCTTGTCCTCTCTCCTCTTCCCCAGACTGAATTTCTTGCAACAACTCTGAGTATGCCCACAGGGGAACGCCCCCTCGCCTGCTGATTGGCCCGTCTCTTCATGAACGTCGCAGAAAGGGGAGGGGGGATCATGTGATTGGTTAGAATTAACGTCACTCAAGCGCGCTGTTGAGACGGAGCGAAATGCCTCAGAAAGACTCTGCGGGCTGCGGGATGAAGAGCTCCGATGTACGGTTTCATTTCACCTCATTAAGACTATTTAATGTATTTGTTTACAGCATTATGAAGTTAGATAATCCGTACACAAACTAACATGTTTTGTCACTTGTGATTGACAGTTATTTGGATTATTAGAGAGTGCAATATCCGTGTCAAACTGTATGAAAAAAGTAGCCTATATGTTAGACTGAAGCAAAATGGAAAGTGTATCGGCTACTTAAACCTAAGCTTCGGTCATGTTATATAATTATTAGGTTGGTAGGAATATTAGCTACTCTACTTTTTACTTTGGATGAATTGTTAGAAGTACGAAAACATCAGTTTAGTTTAGGCTACTTGTTTTAATGAATCTACTTTTCTCGATATTGATGAACGCTAAACCACCATATGGCCTTTTCTTGAACCACCTGACTGCCACCAGTACATTTTACACTTGTATTAAACAGATTAAAAGCTCGAATAAGTTGGTAGCCAATATTAACATTGACAAACAGTTTTGAACTGTAAAATATAGTCACCGAAATCCTCCCATGATGCTTTGTAACTGTACATTTCTATTTATAAAGTTTATGAAGATACATCTTGATGGAAAAAAGGTAGCCTATTCAATTGTGAAATTCAACACTGTAATTATTTTTTCTTAGTGATTTAGTTTTTCTTTTAAGTTGAAATATGTAACAGTAACAAAAACGTTATGCACAGATTTAAATATTTTCATTTGTTCTATTTAAGATTGACTGAATAGAGATGAAACTGAAGAGAAATGGTCACCAAAAGGAAAGCGGGCATGTTTAGTTGAGTTGTGGTAAACAGCACCATCTAGAGGCGAACATGAGACACATGCGCTTATCTCTCATCTAATACACTGAGGGACGACACTCCTGTCGAGGTTTCAGGTGTGTGTGTGTGTGTGTGTGTGTGTGTGTGTGTGTGTGTGTGTGTGTGTGTGTGTGTGTGTGTGTGTGTGTGTGTGTGTGTGTGTGTGTGTGTGTGTGTGTGTGTGTGTGTGTCCAAAAGCTTTGTTAGGTAGGGAGGGACTGAAGAGCCAGCCTGGTTCTTTGAAATTATTATCAGCTCTTTTCCCCCCACTGACATAAAAGATTACAAGGGAAAAAGGGGAGATACAGGAGTAAAAAAAAAATATTTTTGGCTGGCTGACAACCAGGGCCTACCTATCTTTTCTCAAATTCAAGAACTGTGACTAAATCTTTACTGCAATTAGTAAAGAGACATACGTCATAGGTGTCATAATCATTATGATTAAAATGTATACTCATTTCATTTATCACAATATAACAGTTATATAAACATAGGGTGAATTTAGAATAATTTCACAATTTTTATTGGATTTTTGTCATGTTCCATGTCACTTTTAAATAAAAAGGAAATTTATTAAGAAATACTACAAATGTTGCATGTTTTTCCCTCCTCTGATTGAAACATTTTTTTTTAAAAAAACATTATTTTCCATTCTATCCAGTTCCTTTCATCATCATACAGGAAGTGACATCATTTTGGAGGGAAACCAACAAGACAAAACATCAGTGAGTATTAGCAATGGATTTGCATTGTCGTGTTTTTAAAACATTGATAAACTTTCACAAATCTGTATGATAACATACTTCAAGTTAACACTCTCATGTAAACTAACTTTCAAATTTTCAGTGGCTAACTTTCTTGCTACAGAGTCATTTAATTATAACTCAAGCATATTCATTTCTGATTGTTACAGAGTTTATTCAAGGGTGTATTGTGGCTTTGACCTTTTAGATTTGGTGATGCTACACAGCCAGGCCAGAGAGTGTAAGGAACAAGTGATTTCCATGGATATTAGATTAGCTATTAAGTTTTGCTTTTCCACTGCAATAAATTAAGAGTCCCATAAGAGCTGAGCTTTGATTTTCACATCGATATTTTCGGTTTTATTTTCTGAATTGCGTTTTTGTCCTTGTATGAATAATGCACACAAGCTCATGTCTATGATGCTAGACTGTTGATAGGTTATGTAAATGATTATTTCAGCCCTGACAACCTTTCAATTGTGTATTGAAGGAATTCTATTATAGCAGTAAGACCATGAATTATGAAAGACGAAACATAAAATGTATTGATAAAACATCCTGCCCCATGTTGAGCCAATTTAACCAAAGATAAACTCATTGTTAAAGTGTAATTCTTTCATGAAATCCTCTATGATTACACATAAGCCCTAAGGTCAACTGAGAAAACCACATATTGAAAGATATTGACATATTTGAGCGGTTCCTTTGTGAACAGGTGAGTCACTTCCTTAAAGAGATTGAGCTTTCTGCTTCCTAAAAGCTTTACGATTCAGTGCATTTAGCTCAAGTGTTCTTCAGAGATCAAATGAAAATGGACCACATTGCTTTTGTATTGCAAGAACTAATATAAAAACACCTCGTTGAACTTAGATGTCAGACAGATCATGGTCAACTTTCACAGTACCTCCACCTTGGACGAAAGTACTTTTCTTATAAACAATTATGTGTTAAAGTTTGACCATCACACGATGACTGGGTGAAGCTAATTTTGCAGTTTTTAAAAATGTAATCTGTGTCTTTTTTATGCTTTTCTAAAGCATCGTGTGATATGTAACGGTGATGCTCTTTGTAAAATATACTTTTGAAAACAAGTCAGACAACAATACTGATTAAAAAAAAAAAAAATCTAGAATAATTTTCGGTTTACACATTCTGTTAACTATAAGTAACGTTGCACCTTCATGTCTACTAACATAGTCTACTAACATCTCAGTAGAGTGTTAGTTGACAGTTAGGTTAGGGTTAGTGTTAATAGACTGGTAGGGTTAGGGTTAGAATAAGTTGACATGTACTTGCAAAGTTACGTGTAGTCACTAGAATGTCTGTTGGGGAGCATCATAATAAAGAGTTAGCAGATATTAAGCAGACAGTTTACTAATAGACTCTATAATGAGAGTTAGTTGACATGTAGGTGCAAAGTTACTTGTAGTCAACAGAATGTTCAAAAGGGACCGTCAAAATAAAGTGGTACCTTATTTTCATAAGAATGAAAATCTTTTTTTATTAACATATACACTCTGAATTTAGCTTTAATCTAGTGAACCTAAATCTGCCAAAGATATACTGTAAGGCAAAAATCTGCCAATGAACCATGCAAAATTTACGTTCAAGATAAATTCTTTAAAAACGACTATAGGCTAAATATACAGTATTATGCAGTTTTGCTTTTCAGGTGAGTTAATCTCGTTTCGAGGATCTTTAGATATTTTTACAGAAAACGAGGCTAGGAACATGACTTCTCTGCAGTGTGCTTCCAGTTTTCAATGTTTAAAGGTTTCCCACGTCTTCAAACATCTCATGATTCCATTTGCAAGACCCGGCGAATTTAAATACAGGCTTTCTGTGAACTCTGCAAAAAGAGCTAATCAAACCCGAAGCGACAAAGCTTGGCTTCTTAGATGCACGTCTGTCAACCAAGAACATTTACAGAAAGGCTTCAGAAATGCACAGTCACTGTAAGTCATTAAAATATGGAAGTGTAAAAAGATAACCGAAATAGAAGTGCGGCTCCTAACCGCAATAAACTGTAACACATCTAAGTGGCACTTAAAAGCAACCGAGTGATCCAGAAAGAAAATCTTCTTTGAGTTTCATCCTGTTCTCCTTCTCTTACAGTTTGTGACTAATTTCAGCCGTTTCCGAGAGAGTGTGTATGTGAAGGTATTTGAGAAAACGTGTCTCGCACATGCAGAAATAAACATTCACACATGTGCGGTGATGTCTGTAGCTGTGGCTGCTCGGCTGTGGCCAGATGATGGTTCGTTCCAGCCTGGCCTATCTACCTCTCACTGAGTGTGTGTCTGTGGGAGTGTGTGAGAAGCAGAGATAGGGAGAGAGAGGCGATCTCTGGGGTTCTGGACACTCCTGCTATCTTTAGGCACAATCTGGGCCGGTGCAGGATTGGACAGAGCGGGCCAGAGAGTGATAAATGTTCACCAGTGGCCCATGTGGCACTGCCAAGAGATGAGTTTACATCACAGTCTCATTACAACTCAGATACAAGGTTACTGGGACAACAAAGCAGCATCCAAAACAGAATGATGGCGTCCAAATTTAACTGAAGCGAGCATGATGGAATCTAAAGGAAGTTAGATCTGGCGAGAGCCTTAACCCCAATAGACGCTGTATTCAGATCAGTGCTCCACTGATAAGAGTTTTTCTGTGGTTAAGTTTAAAACTATTACATTCGATTCCCCCAGTTGTTAAATATGTGATTACATCCTTGAATCCTTTACTGGAACGCTTTAGCGTTGTGATGTCAGGGCTGGTGTCTGTCGTTTGCTTGTGTTTTCTGGAAAGCGAGAGGTTGACAAAATCAAGTCTGTCGGATTAAAAGAGAGCTGTGAAATTATAATGATGGAACAGCTAAAAGTGTTGTAGACCTATAAATGAAAATTCTCTCATTATTTACTCACCCTCATGTCATTCAAAACCTGTATGCCTTACTTTCCTCCATGTACTGTAGTCTTCCATGTCTTATGAGAGTTCATAATGACCATGGCAAAAATCACCATTAAACGTAAAATCTTTTGTCTTTTAAATGCATATGATAGCTTTATGTGTGGAACAGGAAAACGTTTGGTCATCACTTGATGAACTGAAAATAATTAAGAATTAAAAATGATAATAAATGTAATTTATACAAGTGAAATAAGTATATATTGTACAGTGAGATAGAAAAAAATATTTTATAATGTATTCATTGGCTCTCATGGATCTCATTCTCCATTTTGCCTTAAAAACCAATGACGTCAAATCAGGCATGATGTTTCAATGTTTGAACATGTCATGAACAAGAATGAGATTTTCCGTAGATGATGACTTAAATCTTCACACAAACTTGCGTGTTTGGCTTTAGAAAACTTGTAATATAATGCACAAGTTATATGAACTTATTTTTCAATTCTTTTGGTCAATTCCAATTATTGGAATACTATTCCTTTTACTGGAGCAAGCGTGATTTAATTGAAAACTGAAACTCTATTACAGGAACATATCAGCAAAAATGTGATGTCACAAGTTGCCGTCTGGCGTGTCCTTATGTGTTTTCCAGAAAGTGAGAGGTTGACAAAATCAAGCCCTTGGGTCTTAGTGAGAGCTTTGAAGTTTAAGAACCTCCACACTGTAAAAAAAAAAGTTGAGAAAACTTTTTTCATGTTAAATAGTTGAATAAACTTTAAAAACTGAATTTGTCATACAAAATGTAAGTTGGATTTTTTACAGTGCATATTTGTTTCCTTATTTTGTGTGTGTGTGTGTGTGTGTGTGTGTGTGTGTGTGTGTGTTCATGTTTTTCTATCCCGGTGGGGACTTCAACCTGAATGCACACAGACTCATGGGGACTCGTGTCACAGTGGGGACCTAAACTGAGGTCCCCATGGGTAAACAAGCTTATAAATCATACAAAAATAGTTTTTTTGGAAATGTAAAAATGCAGAATGTTTCCTGTGATGGGTAGGTTTAGGGGTAGGGTTAGTGTAAGGAGATAGAATATACAGTTTGTACAGTATAGGAATGTTAACCGATGACCGTTTGACCGATGGTTGACCGTATCAACGTTAACCGATCAAAGTTGTCGGTTAAAAAAAAAAGAAAAGTGATCTCTAAATTAGGCTATTAGACAGTGGACTGAACGCTACTACAGTTAGCCATCTCATTCCAAGATATTTTTGTGTGAAGTGAACAAATCCCTCACACTCAATTTTTCATAACTCGCCTGTTTGTACTTAATCAACCAATAAAAACATTTGGCGCGAGGTCACAGCGTTTGGGTTCGCGCGCTCACAAGGTTTGCGAAAAGTAAAGGCTACAGGCTAAAACACTCAAGGTTAAAGCGGCGTCTCTTCGGAGCTGTCATTTTCTTAAATGAGCCGCGGCAATGTTTCAAACGAGCTTCTAACCAACGCTAGACAAACGCCTTTATTTTCAACGCGATCACCTTGTACCCAAACCATTTCGAAACTAAGGAGCCATTTGTCCTACGATTACACACAAGCTCCTCGGCGCCGCGTTTGTGGGACTCATGTTTCGCGCTGTAGGGGATTTTAAAAAAGTGACGTGAGTGGAAGGGCGGCAGAGAGATGCGACAGAGTTGCTAACCCTAACGGCTCGAAATGGCTGTTATTTGATATTTTAAACTAATCGGTTAACCGGTTTCAACCGGCTAATGAGGCTCGGTGGTCGGTCAAGAAAATTTTTCGTTTTCACCATCCCTAGTACAGTATAAACACCATTAAGTCTATGGAGAGTCCCCACAAAGATAGTAAACCAGACATGTGTGTCTGTGCGTGTGTGTGTGTGTGTGTGCATGCACGCCACTTAAGCCACACTTAAACTTAAAATGTCTGAATGTCATTGCATTAGAAAACAAAATAAATCAAACTGAGTTGCATTTACAAGCAAATGCTGAACAGATTATTCTCAGAACTAACTTTTCTGAGACATTTTTACAGTGACTTTTAACCATGGTAATCAAGGTGATATTTTTTATGGATGTATAATATCAGTTCTCAAAATTTACACAGTTCACACACACTCCATAGACATAATGATTTTTAAACTGTACAAACTATATTCTCTCCTCTTACACTAACCATACCCCTAAAACTCGCCATCACAGAAAACGTTCAGCATTTTCACGTTTTCAAAAAACCACTTAGTATGATTTATAAGCTGTTTTCCTCATGGGGACCAAAACAATTTCCCTACAAGGACAATGATTTTGGATACTGCCATCATTGTAGGGACATTTTGCACTGGATCTCAGCAATCTCTACAGCTTTTGCAGTCTTTCTTGCATATACCTGGCCATTTTCCTACAAATAACAGCATGTAGAGTTCATACTCTTTTGTTTCTCTGATTCAAAGTGAAGTCCTGTGAATGTGGGTCACGAGTCATCTGCAGAGATCTAAAGTGTCTATGAATAACAGGAAATGAGGAGTAGACAGAAATGGAGGGGAAATGGAGAAAAGGAAGGAGAGGAGATGGAAATAAAAGAGTGTTTGGCTCTCATAACAATAATCTTTACATTTCCAAATGGAATTTCATCCCCTGCTTGCTAAGCCAGTGTCATCGCCGCAGCCTGTGGGGAGCACAGCAGTGTGTATTAATTACAATTCAGATTCACGCTTATTTGAATCACACAAAATTAAAATTCTTCCATTTCAATTTGCTTCCTGAGAAGGAAATGTCATCAGACAAAGGACTTTTTCCCCCCCGACTTTGGGGAAACGTGCTTTATTTATTTATTTTATCTCCTTTTCAAGCTCCTCGTGACATTTGTTAATGGGAGTGTATGTTTCACATTTTTACAATTTTATAATCGGCAGGCTGCAGAGCAGATTGGAGCAGCTGGCAGTTGGAGAGAGAGATAAAACTCTGATTAGCCCAGAGTGAGTCACACAAGACATGCACAAGTGTGTATGTGTGGTCCTGGTAAACCCATTATGGGGACAAAATGTCCCCACAAAGATAGCAATATCCGAAATCCTTGTCCTTGTGGGGAAATTTTTTGGTCCCCATGAGGAAAACACCTTATAAATCATACTAAGGGATGTTTTTTATGAAAATGTAAAAATGCAGAAAGTTTTCTGTGATGGGTAGGTTTAGGGGATAGAATATTGTGCTCAACTGTTTTTCCCAAAAAGTAAAGTAAACCTGAATAGATTGCACAGACAATTGGTTTCTATTATCTACTTATGCTTACAATGCTTTGGGGAAATGCAGCCCTTGTTAGTTTGGTTTTGGCCTGGTGTTAATTAGTGTTACTAGGGTGGTGGTTAATGCTGTTGGTCTGGCTAAGGGTTCTTCAAATCCAGTCCCGGAGGGCCACTGCCCAACAGAGTTTAATTTAAACCCTGAATAAACTCACCTACTGTACTTGAGCTGGTTCAGGTGTGTTTAATTAGGGTTGGAGTTAAACTCTGCAGGACAGCCTCCAGGAACTGAGTTTGACAACCCTTGTGCTGGACTGCATCCGAAATCGCATACCTTAGTAGGCGAAAAACAGTATGTGACAACAGAAGTATGTTTGAATGAATTCACAGCATTCATAAAAGAGAAGGCAAAAAGTACCCGGATGACCTACTACTGTACTTTTGGCGAGATCCTGAATGTCCATATGATGGACACTTTACTATCCCATGAGGCCACGGGAGAGGATTTATCAATGACAGCTGGTCACATGATAATGACAGCATGGCGAATGTAGTACGTCCAGATTACATTCATACTATATAGAACATACTTTTTAGCAGTCATGATGAAATTATTTATTCAAAATAAGTACCTACTCAAGAGAGTATGCGATTTTGGACGCAGCTTTCACACAGGTTTGAGTAAATGATGACAGAATTTGAATTTTTCATTAAACTATTCTTTTAAGAATGCATTTTTGTAAGCCGTTTCCAAAACACAACATCTGCTGGTATTTCAAAATGAATGCTTATTATTATTACTGAATGCCTGTACTTATTAAGGACAAGATGGTCTGTTCACAACAAGCAGCACATATGACACTGACTTCCATGTGCATATGTCTCACACAGTGTCACAACAAGTCTCATTATTCAATTCTAATTCATCTCAAGGGATAAAGCTTCCATGCCTACATTTACACCCTCTCTCTATACATACATATATACATCCCAACCCACATGCTGACACACAGCTGTACTAGTAAAAAACTGAAAGTATGAATAATTGTGCTTACCAATTCACAGAAACTCTCTCAGACATAGTGCTGTTCAGATGTGCCTCTTTGACCCTCGGTTATTGCTCTCAAAGTGTCTGTAATTCATAATGGAGAAAAGACATTTCCATTTATTTATTTCTTTAACACCCTTAAATTGTAGTAGGCGTGTCATTTGGTCAACGCTGAGCTTGATAAATAGATTTCCAACCATTTGAAGTCTGACAAGTCGAGCATTTCGCCTTAAAAAATAAGAGTGAATGGGACACTTATCACCGTGCCACTGGTGCCTGTGGAGTAAGAATTCATCAGAAAAATGACTGCACTGAGAATTCTTTCACTCAGCCGTGTTGTCTTTAGTTTCCAACGACGGTCTTTCAAAAGAGACTTTGTGACTCGGTGGTTATCTGATGGCTTAGAATTGCTCTGTTGGGCCACAACAACAAACTTGTTTTTAAAATGCTTTTTAAAATTGTCGAGCACACGGCTCTATTTTTCTTTTGCAAATGTTTAGGCTGAAACAGGGTGCTATATGGTGAGCTTCGAGGTTTATGTGCGAAACGTATAATCTGCTCATCTCTCTCCCAGTCTCTTCCTATCTCTTTCTGTCTCTCTCTATCAAGCCAACTATCTATCAACTCTCCCCTGCCTCAGCCAGACTCCAGGAAGTGACATCATCGACACAAGACAGATGGTCCCATTAGATAAGAGAGGCCTCACAGCTGGATGGGAGCTATCAACAAGGCATTTGTCAACAGAACATCTGAATGACCTATTTACTTTCAGCGAGAGCTGTAGATTTAAGGCCAGACAGTGTGGTGGGGTTGAGAGCCGTGAAGTCGTGATGTTAGGCAAGGCCGTAACCATGTCTTGAACACTGAACAAGCTAAATGTGATAAAGGTCCTGTGTGTGTAATAGCTTTTAGTCCTAAATGTGGTAAAGGCCCCAAATGCAATAACTTTTAGCACAATCGCTTGTCAAAGTGGTGCTCGGACGTTGTCATGGTTACAGTCACCATGACTTCATTTTTTTCTCTGGTTTGTGTACTAAGAAAAATGTATAATGAAGTAAAAATAGCTTTAACGACTGTCTTATGCACATATAATTATGTTAATTCATAAGGCTGTTATGACACCAGCATTTTACATACCGGTGAAATTTCACAGTTCTCGATTCCAATCTTCATACCACAGCAAAAACTACTATGCTGATTAATATAAAGTTCACACATTTTTAAAGACAAATAAACAGTCAGTAATAAAATAAGAACAAATATACAAAGTAGAACCATTAAATAGTGGGTGAATTCGTAATGTTACAAGAGTAAAATATTTTTTTTAAATATACCGTTGAAAAGTTTAAGTTCAGTAATTATTCAGCAAGGATGCATTCAATTGTTCAAAAATAACATTTATAATTAAATAATATTTCTATTTCAACTAAATGTTGTTATTTTGAACTTTCTTGCTCTCGATGAGTAATCTATTTATAGATCAAGCCCATACAGGTTATTTGTAGTATTTGTATGGTGTAATTAAAAGTAAGAATAATTTCCCAGCAGGAAGCATTATAGTGATGTGTTTCATGTGTGTGTGTTTTGACGTGGGTCAAACGTTTGCAGGCCTGAGCAAGCGTCTGAGGTCACACACTAACTTTTGAAGATGTTGTTTTATGCAGCGGGGTTATCTGTTTACTCTCATCATCTTAGCTCTGCTGTTATTTCAAAGGTAAAGGTCTCAGTACATAAATAGTCTATTGAGTCCTGTGATTGACACCCTGCTGAATCAATACAGATATCCTTGGCACACCGGACAAACAAGGACTTGAGATATCCTCACTCTATCTCTCTCTTTGATTCTCCGTCTCTGTTTATTTCCTCCCCTTGACTTCCCTTCTCCCCTGTATCTTTCTCAATTTCTTCCTCCAACACCTCCCTCGTTTCACTCGCAATCTCTCTATTTCTTGCCTCTCTCTCTCTCTCTCTCTCTGACACTCACATATCATGTTCAGGATGTGCACTGCTAAAGGTCAAACATTCTCGGCTCATTTGTTTTGCCACAGCCCCAAAAAAAGATGTCTGCTGTGTTCTCTGAGACGATGAGGGGAGTGTGGACGCCGAAGCAAGGGCGCCAGATTGATACCAGGAGTGAGATGATGGAGAAACTGACAGGGGAAGAAAAGAGGAGGGGAATGAGGAAGCTATTACCTGAGATGGAGATTAGGAAAGAAATACTGAAGAGAAAAAAAAAATGAGAGTAGGCAAGAAGAAGCTGCTTTCAGACTAGACTCGAAATCAAACTTGAGTCTATTTACTTTCTTAATAAATACTTAATAAATCTTAATAAGATTTTCTAAATAAATCTTTAACGTGAACAATTCATCAGTGCTTGTTATTCTAACTACTTGTATAATGAGAAAAAGACTGCAACTTAAATACAAGGCAAATGAGGGTAATTATGACAAACACCTGTGATAATTAAATTAATCTCCATGACAACTAAAGAGTGGCGGAAAACTGAACAAAGGAACATACAGTATGTGACTGAAGCAAACAAACTAAAAGGCCATGATAACAACACTAACTGAACATAATTGTGACAAATACAGTATTTAAAGAAAAAAATGTACTGACTGGAAACCTATTTCTTGAGCCAAGGCTAAGCCAAAATCAAGGGGTCATGGTTTGGCTGGTTAGAATGACACTATTCTGATTCAAAACAACATCCATCTCCACGGCCATTCGAAATTAGTTTTGTATTCTCACAAAATACGACTTTTAATATTGCTAATATTACATCATATTATAGCAGATGTTTCACAAGTTCCTCATTCATTAGGACTCTTAAACATAGTAATACTTTATTTCAATAGTCCACTTTAGACATTCTACAAGCTATAAGTAACTTTGCAACTACGTCAACTTCCGTTCATTAGAGTATTAGTAGACTGTCTGCTTAATATCTGTTAACACTTTATTTTGATGCTCAACAACAGGCATTTTACTGACTATAAGTAACTTATTGTATCTTGTCTGCTGCCTTTGACATCACAGCTCTAGATAATTGCTAGTGTAGCGATTTAAATGGAGAGTTCATCCAAAACTGTCTTTCCAAACTTGTATAACTTTCTTCTGTGGAACATAAAAGAACATATTTTGAGAAATGTCTCATGAAACTTATGTTTCAGCCTTGTCCTTCATGTTTAATGGTGACCTAAGAAGTAAGAAAAGATTTAGATGGTTGCTGTGTTTTGGTTACCATTGACTTCAGTGGTTTTTGGTGACCAATGACCGCCATTGTATAGACAAAAAACACTGAAGTCAATGGTAACCATCTAAATCTTTACTCTAAACTTACTTCTTAGGTCACCATTAAACATGAAGGACAAGGGCTGAAACATAGGTGGGGCACTTCTTACCCTTTTGAGAAGAGAGCTTCGGATGTGACCTGATCTTATTTGCTGCCGTCTCTCTCTCGCTGTCTCTGACAGACTCACTTAAACTTGCTTTTGTAAATCCTTTGATTACATTTTTCAGTTCTTCCGGGCAGCTGATGGCACTGATGCGGAGAGACGCTGACGGGCCTTCGCGAACACCAGCGCAGTGCAGTAAACCTTTTAACACTCAGCTTAAATCTAAGAGGGTCACAGGTCAGCCATTGCAACCGTAATGTTACATTAAGCTTTTCCATGCTGGAGTGTGTTAAAAGTTTGGGCTATCCACTTAAAGCTTTTTTTCCCCGAGCATGGCGAAACTTTTGCTGCAGAATTGCGAATAATTTGTAGGACAGAGAAGAAAGGCAATGATATACCCGCATGTTTTATTCTGTTTGTTTATCTTGTCAGAAACGAGGATAAAAAATACTAACAAAAGAATAAGTGCTGCTCAGATGTGAATTTGAGAAAATGGGAACTTAACGGAGGGGTAGGAGGAAGAAAAAAAGATGAAAGATACGCAGGACAGACTCTCTCAACATGCTCTAAATGTACATAATGATCCTCTCTCACACACGCACATGCAATTATCCACGCTGAGGTGGTACGTGCTCTCTGATGGCTAGTTTGGCAGTTAAATGGCTACGGTGTTGTTGTAATGATTTAGGGTTGTGCTCTAAAATGTCTTCTGCTGGACGTATATAAACTTCTGTTTCCTCTCTAGTTGGCGTAAAGTGCTATACCGCCAGATCAGGTTTCTGCTAACGAGAGGTAAAGTAAACGGCGATGAGAGTGAGTAAAACCACAGTGTTGATGTAGAAATGTGAGAGTCCTCTGCGGGGGTGAGCTGCAGAATGAAAGATATTAATATTTTGACATTGTGTTTTTTAAAGGGGCAGCTTATATTGGACAGGTTTTGCTGTCTTTACGTGCAAAGAAAACCTGAAATAATATACATTGTGAGAGTAATGGTGGTCAATGGAAAGTCCGCACTGTGGTACAGCTGTGTGCGTGTGAGTGTGTGTACCTGGTATAATTGCCTACGTCATGAGGACCAAATGTCCCCACAAGTATAATAATACCAGTAATATTTGACCTTGTGGGGAAATTATTTTGGTCCCCATGAGGAAAAGAGTTTCTAAATCAAACAAAACAATTTAAAAAGATAAAAATGCAGAACGTTTTCTGTGATGGGTAGGTTTAGATGTAGGGATAGAATAAACAGTTATTCTTGAATGTTTTATATAAAAACTCAGTATGTGTGTGTCAGGTCGGATCAGCGTTTGGCACTGACTCATTTCATATTTCTCAAAGACCTCGACAGATTTATGAAAAGTATAACCTAGTGGCTCTGTTTCATCTCTATTCACATTCTCTACTGTTTATCCTTAATATTAATATATGGTATTTACATGTTGTCCTAACCAGGCTGCACTGGTAATCCATCCATTGTGAAATCTCAATGGTCCAAAATCCCACTCCACATATCTGTATATTTCTGTCCAGTCTCTATTCACATTCTGTACTGTTTATCTTTAATATAATATATGGTATTTACATTTTGTCCTAACCAGGCTGCACTGGTAATCCATCCATTGTGAAATCCCATTGGTCCAAAATCCCACTCTGCATATCTGTATATTAAATCAAATATCAAATATGTCATTTTTGTTGATTTTGGTGGCAATAGAAGCCCAAGCCTCTATTCATTTCCAACCCTGCACTATATTTAATGGTTTCAAAAGCAGTAAACTGTTATGCATCTTTACTATTGCACATTATAATGTATAATGTGTAATGTGTAATGATTTATTTATTGCAAATAGAATATATTGTACAGTAACTTGATGAGATTTATCCTTTATAATAACTTTTAATAAATGGAACATTATTAACATTATTATTATTGAAAAAATGCTAAATAGAATTGTATTTGGATTCCTTTTTTTATGTAATGTAATATATTTTTAACCATAAATATGTGACAAAATTAAGGGTAACTTGTACATGAATTTACATTTTGAAAAAACTGGGGACTTTCAGAACACCACTGCCCAACTGTCTGCATTCTCAAAAGGATGTACTTCTCTATCACCGGTGTACGTTTGTATGCTTATATCAGATTTATTCTGAGTATTAGTTCTATTAAGTTTGTTACACCCCATGGTTAGTAAAGGGATGCAACAAATGGGGGCTTGTCTGGGATTTGAACCCAGGTTCCTTTCCCTGTAACCTGTGGTATGCCAATGACCAGTTTTTTTTTACCTAAATAGTTAATGTACCTCATCTTACCTTCTCAAATGTTTTGATTGATGCAAACATAATTAAACCTGGATTTAAGCTCTTTCTGATAAACATATGGCGGAGGAGAGCAGGTGTAACTTTTATGGCGTCTACCTTTCCACGGTTCTTATGTAAACAGCCATAAAACCATAGAAGATACAAAGAATCAGAGTTAATCATTGGCATTGAGTTTGTTGTGTGCATGACGGGTCACGTTCTCCAAATATATGTTTATTATACAGACAGGTGACAAATCAGTGAGGAGCTGCTCTCTGTCTGGAAAATGTCAACTGTTGTTTTCTCTTTTTCCGCCCAGAACGAAGGTGAAGGACAACACACCGCCATCTGTTTGCAGCTTAGGCCCAGACAACACTTGGCTACAGGTGTGCGGCAAGGACGGGGAGTGATACAAAGGTTAGACAACTCAGTATTTGTCTCCTTATCGCTCTCATTTTATATCTCCCAAATAGCTCATCTCTCTTTATCACTTTCAAACCTGACCGTTCGCCATTGCACCTCATTGCATTTAAGTCACGATAACC
This sequence comes from Squalius cephalus, assembly GCF_949319135.1. Taxonomy (NCBI): domain Eukaryota; kingdom Metazoa; phylum Chordata; class Actinopteri; order Cypriniformes; family Leuciscidae; genus Squalius; species Squalius cephalus. The sequence goes on from NC_137131.1 coordinate 40,360,905, forward strand.
CGGGTGTCAAGCAAATGTCCAGAATGCTTTATCACTGCTGTCATTTTGTTCCCTTCACAACGTCGAACAATATTACCCATCACACTTAAATCAATTGCAATCTTTGGAGGAGAAGAGGAGAAAACATCAGGTATAGTGTTATTATGCTCTCCACAGCGGCAAGGCGTAAACCTGGAGCCAATCTCCATTACGAACTGAGCTGAAGGAAGTAGAGCAGAACAATGAACGAGAGACAGGTGAGAAAGAGAAAGAGAGAGAAGATTTTTGCTAATATATTGGCAGATATTTCCAGAGGCGCATGTATATACATCCTACAAATGAAAAGACTGGCCTGATGAATGTAGCACTGGTGGGCATGACCAAAATCTTATATCTCAGTAGTCATTTTATTTAACACTAACAGTATATATCACAGTATAGGTACTTGCTTCTAGGATAATCAGTGAAACTGTCTACACTGGAGGCTGCCCATGTGGAACCATGGGTGTTTTGCTTGGTGCCAGGTTTTTAAAATATATATATATATACTGCATATGTACTGCAGTATTAATGGCATAGCAGAATTGGCTAAGGTACATTTCTATAAATCATATCATATCATATATCACAGACAGTATCATATAGCATATCATATATCATATCATATCATATCATATGGAAGTGGAATAAATGAGGAACATTATGACTTCAAAAAGCCCAGAAAATTCGCGTTGTAGTCCAAACGAGCCGTTCGTTGTATTCTTAGAAAGTGGATTCTGTTAAATAAAATATCTCCCTTTGAAGCGGACTTTGAGCTTTGAAACCTTGCAGATCTTTTTTATGCTCAAAAAGCAACATTACACACTAACTAAAGTTGAAAGAGTGAAAAGGCATAATATGACGCCTTCAAAGGTATTGTGGAAGCCAACCTGAAAATTTACAATGAGTCACAGATAATTATAGATCCTATTTAAGAGAGCTTTCATCACAGTCCTCCAGAGTGAATCTGTGATTTACTCTTAAATTTGTGGTTGCCACTCAGATGCGCTCCATTTCTATCACTCATCCACAGAGCTCTTTTATAATATCAATCAATAATAAATGCAGCCAAATGTGTTTGTGATATATACAAGCAAGGTTTGAGCCTACTCTCTATTTTGATGAAAGAAAGAAAGAAAGAAAGAAAGAAAGAAAGAAAGAAAGAAAGAAAGAAAGAAAGAAAGAAAGAAAGAAAGAAAGAACGAAAAAGAAAGAAAGAAAGAAAGAAAGAACCATACATAGAGACCACAGAATCCAATGGTACAAAAGGCTGTAATCACTCCTGCAATGATTTCCTATAATCATTGAATACCATGTCATTCAGTGAATATTCCTGTAATGTACATTTTCGTATTTCCTTGCATAACCATGCAACAAATTAGCTCTGGGAACAGTGCAAGTTTCTCCCTAATAATCTCATATCTCTAATTGTAAGGTAAATGTGTATTATAAGTAAGGATGAATTTAGTTTTGAGACACTTTAGTGAATGATTTGTTCATTCAACAAATTCATTGCCGTTTGTTTTGTTTTCCTCCTCCTTTGACTTCAGCAAGCTCTTCCTTCACTACAAATCCTCACACACTCCGACACTAAAGTCACAGCTGCCTGCCCTGTCTAGTCGTGTTTTTTTAATTGTCAGTCATACTCGCCGGCGTTCGTGGCGTTGGCTACCAGCCCAACACTTCGTCCTGTCCTCTACGTCGCCTGCCAACTGTCCCCCTCAGGGTAACAAGAGGAACAAAAACACACAGCCGAGCAAAAGACAAACCGCACACCTCTGTGTTTGACACAAATGTAAATGTGTGTTACATGATATTATGGCTGCCCTAATCTAACTGTTGAAGGCCACTTTTTTAACCATGGTTTTGTGTTGTGCTTGTGAATTAAGGTGAATCTCTCCTGGTGCTTTTTAGTTGTGCTTGTTAAGGCTAGGATAACTATTCCTATTGCTAAGATTGAGTTATTGTTTTGAACACACCTCTAAGTATTAAACTTTAGCACACCAAATGTGCTACGGACATGAATGATTCCTCAAATGCGGCTTGTTGAGGAGAGGTATGCAATTCGCAAATCCATAAAAACAGACCAAAAATTGCCACCCATATCTGGAGCTATTAAGAGGGTTGGCCTATTTTTACAGAACCAGTAAGAAACCGTCCTGAACACCCTAAAAACCAGCCAGCACTGCCCCAGCACCCAACCAGTTGTTCATTCTTTTGAACCAGTTCTTAGTTGAACCAGTTCACCAAGTTTTAGATGGCAAATCACTCAATCAAAACTCACTTTCGGATGTCACTCCAACTCAAAATGAGCCAATTTTCAGGAATATATGATCATGTGATGATTTAACGGCCCAAATGTTTAGGTGCTTTTTTCTTCTTTCTCCTTTTGCTGAGGTTGAGCGGCGTTGAAATATTGTTCTCAGCTTTTTGCCCAAAATGTTGCTTTTTTAATTAAACTTACCCACATTCAAGTGTTGATTAAAAAAAAAAAAAAAAAATGCATGAGGCTAGAATAAATCAGATTTTTCTTGTTTAAAAGCAGAGGGTCTGTTATTTATTTTGATACAGTATATTGTATGTTCAGATATTAATACAACAAAATATTCTGTGGGTCATGAAACTTTTGTGCAAAAATGCTAGTGATGGCTGGCAACTTAAAAAAAAAAAAAACCCCGCTGGCTGGGAAAGAGTTCATATGCTTTAGACTAGTAAAACATTTTTACATCAATACAGGGTGCTTTAATATTAGAGTTGCATATACAAGATGTCATTCATTCGAGATAAATAAACTAGTGATTTTTTTTAACCGGTTCATTGAAACAAACCAATTCACAGAAAAGAATCAGACTTTCCATCACCACCACACAGAAGACCCTAGAAACCGCCATGGCAAGAAACAGAAATTGTAAAAAAAAAAAAAAAAAAAAAAAAAAAAAAAAATTTTTTGATGATGCTAAAATATGGTTTGTGATTTCAACAAGGCCAAATCAGAAAAAGAAAAAAGAAAGAAACTGTGGTTTGTAACAACATAAAGACACTTGCTTCTCAAGTACTAACATAAATAGAATGATCCTGTTAGGCAGACAGAAGGAAGGAGCTTTATATATCTGGGTTGTTTATTCTGCACTTTGCAGACTGTGCTGGAAACTGTCAGGCTGGATTTGCATATTCTTCCTTATCTGTAGAGCTGAGTTTAGTTGGTTGATAAGCTTCCTCCTTAGCCTGTTATTTATCAAGACTGCCATATGCAGTTAGTCAAAACACGTCTGTCAAACGTGTCAGGTGTTTCACAGGCCTGTCTGAGGAAGGCAGGAGATTGGTGGAGTATAGAATGGAAAGAAAGAGGCAGATACAGAGTTTCAGAATTTCACACGGTTGCTTTGGTTTATGACACACATAGTGGATGGGCTTCTGAACCGGGGCAAAATTTACATATGTGAAATAAGCATAATTGCATCATTTATGCTGCATACCTGAATGAGACAGGTAATCTTTTTAGCAAATAGTGTACTTTAGTAAGCACTTGCTCACTCACACATTCAGTGTGGAAATACCCCAGCATGAGCCAGACTATCACAGAGAGAAAGGTAAATTAAACTGTAAATCAACGCAATTGCATTATGTGAAACTCCAGAAACAGGTCAATAGCATGTTTGTCATATTTTGCAAAGAAAGAAATAATAAATTACATTTTGTTTGAAGAAACTGAGAATGATGTGTATTGTGACATTTTTCTTAATCAGTATTTTTATCTAGTTAAAGACAAGCTTTTTAGTTTTTTTTTTCCCTTCTTTTTTATGAAACTTGCCTACATCCAAGTGTTGATCAAAAAAAAAAAAAGAGTATTTTTTTCATTATTAAGCAGAAGCTCTGTTCTTTCTTTTGATATATTGCATGTTCATATATTTATACAACAAAATATCGTGGAGGCCATGAATGTTTCGTGAAAATGATCAAAAATGCTGCCGCTGGCAACTTGTTAAAAAGCAGTTTTTCTTTTGTTGATTTGTTTATATCACATAGTGGTTAATATATTTTCATTTTGTTTAGGATTTTTTTGTATTTAACAATTATTTAATGGAGAATGGTGGGAATTAAAAGCAAACTCAAAAGTAAATGTAGACACATACAGTAATGGGGATTTGGGGGGAAATATATTACACATATATGGCAAGTTCTATATTGTATATAATAATAATAATAATGATAATAATGTATCTCAAACAGTAGCTTGGCACTATCAACGGCAAGTTTGTGTGTTCGATTCCTATAGGGACAACAAGAACTGAGAAAAATGTGTACCTTGAATGCAGTGTAAGTCACTTAGAATAAAAGCATCTGCCAAATGCATAAATTAATCTACAGTGTCGTTTCTCCTTAAACATTGCATAATAATTCAGAATTTTTTAAACATTGCTGACAAGGAAAATGAGACTGCTTTTGGTGTGTTAAATTGAGCTTGCTGGAATCACAGGGCCGGTGACATTTAATCCTGTCATTGTGTAATCTTGATGAAGCATGCTAGATTTGATACTACAGGAACAAAACTCATTTACTGCACTACAAACATACACACTGACAATAGCGATTGTATAGAGGAAATATGAGAAAATGATTCTCAAACAGACACTTAATTGTTATCGTAAAACGATTCTTCTGTGTCTGTTTGAGAATGTTCAATCTCAAAAACTTTCACTGTCACCTGCGTGCCACTAAAGCAAGATAAATCTATTCTTTCAACCTGGTTTTAGTCATCAGGAAAATATGTGGAAACAGTATCGCTGATGTAATTTATTCTAAGATAGTTTTCTTGTGCGCACGCGAAAGTTTCTCGTGAGCACGTGAAAGTCTGTATGTTTTTAGGTCCCTTTAGGGGCTCCGTACCCATACGATAAACACAGTTTTGGGGACAAACATATTTTCCATGGTGTAGCCTATACCTCTGTGTGCTGGTATTTCTGGTTTCTCAGCACTAGGCTAATTGGCTGTCCGGGCTTGACCTATGTCTAGCATGACATGGTTTTGAGGTGATTCAGTGTTTGCAGTTGTTGCAGTGTTCTTGTATTTGCATTCTTGTCTCCATACTTCAGGTAACTGCGTGGAAGCCACTTAAATCATTCCCTGAAAAAACACAAGTGTTAATGCAAATGCATGTAAACAATTCATGCTATTTAGATACAAAATCATAGAAGGTCACAAAGCAGGTTGTACTAAGTGTGTATACAAGCACAAAGCTTATATTACCATACAGCCTTGAATAAACATGTTTTTTTGCATTGGGATAAAACTCATATATACATATTTTAATTAGTAGCTTATGTCTAAGAGAAAAATGCGAAACTTGTTTTTTTTTTTTATATATATATATGAGTTGAATTTAGTTAATGGGGAACTAAAATGCTTATGCTGAGTTTAATTGGTGCTACAGAATATTTCAGTATACGTAAATCTGCATTTTGACCAAAGAGTCACTTAATTTAATTATCTTGCAGTATTTTTATTTTTAATTATGTATATATGAATGACATTTTGTCAGTGCTAGTCAACAAAATGCTCAAGATGAATTACTGTTGGAGTAAAACTACTTGGATCTTTATAAACAATCATTGTTATAATCATAATTTATTTAATAATAAACACTACAGGATATTCAACTAGAAAAACATAGGGAGGAAGTTGATTTTATCTGTCGGAAATTAATTGGATTTGTGGTCTTAAAGGTGTTGGCAAAGATTATGAAGCCTTTTTTTGTTTGTTTGGCTTTGGAATAATGCACTGATGAATCATCCACAATAATACCAGGAACACATGGCAAGAAAGTAAACTGGGACCATTTGACTTCACGTTGACTTTAAAGTTATCTGAGGACATGTGAGCCTGTTACATAACCCGGCCTCATGGGGTGTTCTCCTCTCCTGTCCTGTCCAGATCTCTCTCGTGGAGCAGTGTGCAGCTTCACCTTAAGAGAGACTTCAGAGATTGAGCCTCAGAGTCTGTCGGCAGAAGAGCTGAGATGAAAAGGAGAACCAGTGACAGGACTAACGGATGAGAATCCTGCTGCGGCCAGAGGGATGGAAAGGTCAGAAGTCACACACTCATCTGTTCTACCTTGATGTTGGTTCACACACACCCACTGGATTTCCTAAGCTAACTTTTGAGACACCTTTCAGACACAATCGTAGGCCATATAGACGTTGTAAGAGTATGATGGCTTAGTGCAAAGGCTGCAGACGGAGAAGTGATGAATCAAAATGATTTTTATTTATAAGTAAAGAATTCATTGAATCATACAAATAATAAAACAATGAATAGATACATAAATATGTAAGTATAACAAAGTAACAACAAGCAAGTCTTTAATCAAATATCTAAAATAATATTGCCGGAAGAGTAAAGGAAGAGGAGAATGCGAGAGATGCAAGAGTAAAAAGTAAACCATATTTATACATATGTTCGAGGTCAGAAATATATTCTAACAATCACCTTTGGTCTCTTCTTGGTATTAATTATGCAAAAGTACAGTCGATAAGCATCATGGTTTTGCCACCTAAGAAGCAGAAAGGGCCAAATACAGTAAGTATTTCCCTCATGTCTAGACCTTAATTCCAGGTAAGATAACCATCTCATGTGAAACTTAATAAACTAGATACCACACTGAGCAGAGAACGGAAACAAAACAGCATGTCTCCGCTTTTGGAGATGTATAGCCACCAAATATAGACATGTACATTTTCAGAGAAGTGAACTAAATGCCTGGTCTGAATAGAACACATGAATATGACTATAACTATATGATATTAAAAGATACAATAGACAAAATGCATGAATAGATCAATACAAGAATAATATGTTTGAAATTATTAATCTTAGAAATAACCATAAAAGAATAATCATAAGCAATTTTTTTCTTATACACCACGTGTTTAACAAGATTTCATCTTTCATATGAATGAGTATAAATCATTTTAATTTGTATACTTTTAAGTTGCATTTGTTTGCTTTTCTGTTCAATCTCAAACAATTATTTTTAAAACTAATTACTAAAACTAAAACTGAAACTAAAATAAATAAAAAAACTAAATAGAAATGTGAAATATAAAAACTGCAAATGTTAAAGATTGTTGAAGCATTCAGAGTGCATTAAGTCTATAAGTCACACACACACACTCACACACACGTGTGTGTGTGTGTGTGTGTGTGAGAGAGAGAGAGAGAGAGAGAGAGAGAGAGAGAGAGAGAGAGAGAGAGAGAGTGTGTGTGTGTCTGAAATATTTATAATAACCAATTATTTCAATAAAAACTCTACAGTTTTGTTCACTTAAATACTTTAATCATTTATAATATGGCATCACTAATAAATATATGCCATCAATTAAAATATAGCATATGAGTTTTGTACAATCCTATCAATTACTTTTTTTACTTTATTTTTTAAAGATCCTTTTTTTTTTTCATTTTGAAGATTGAGAGACCTAGTCCTCATTTACTTTTATTATTGAGAAAATAGAGGCGATGATATGCTCCAAAACACCTTATTCTATTCTATTCTATTCTATTCTATTCTATTCTATTCTATTCTATTCTATTCTATTCTATTCTCAGCATAACTGCCAGCTCTGACTGTAAGCTTATCGTGCCATATTTTAAGACAGGCATAACACTGGTTAATGTTCCATCACTCTCAATGTTTCCTCATCCAAGGTCGGTTCATACCGAAGTCAAAGAAAAGGGAAAGATAAAAGAAACCATTAGGATGCATAAACGACACTCTTTTCTCAAGCGAACGTGTCACTACAGTAGCTTCAGTCGGGTGACAAACCTTCACGAGCTCTTTCAGCGGACCATGTTCGCATTGAGATACGGGCCCTTAAAGCTTCATACGGTTCCCGATGAATGCAGCGTCTGTCATTGCATTATAATTCAATGCTTCTGACATAACACTCCAGCTTCTGTGATGGATATAAAAGTAAGCTTCTATCAAGTCATATATCTATAAGCCCTGCGCCACTGATCCTAGCCAGAGCAATTTATAACCGCTGAAAAACAAGCTTTTTATCTTCTTATCTGGCTGCTCTACAAGAGTTGTCAGCTCCATGGTCCGCTGGCTAAAAAAAAAAAAAACTCCAGAGAATTTCACAGAGACGAGACAGGCACTGGGGAACAAAGAGCTTTAGTTATAAACTGCTGTTTAAGGAGATTTGACAGGCCCTGCCAATACTGTAAGCCCATAAATGTCTCCAAAAGGTGTTTGATGATTTGAATGGCCGTTCAGCACGCTGAGAGTCTCGCCACGAGAAGTGTCATTTCCGTGCCAGCGCTCAGTTGAAGCAGAATGCTCTTCAGCTCCTCTGCTAATTTCCAGGAAAGCGATTCCAATCAAATGGAAGTCAGTCTGAAGTACTGTTTTAGAAGTGATAGAAACACTTGACTTTAGCCTGTATTTATATAGTCCATGATAAAGGTAGACTTAATGCATGTTGAATGCTTTAACATAGTTTACATACCTATTCAAGATTACATCTTTGGAAAAATAGAACACAATACTAGATCAACTTGATGTCTTAAATAATAAATTAGGTAATGCCTTATTTTACATGTAATACATGTAGTTACTATGGTAATAGCTATTAAATGATGCACAATTAGATGACTTAACCTAATCCTAACCCTTACCACACAGTAAGTGCACGTTGTTAATTAATATTACTCAGTATATAATAACACTGTAACAAAGACACCCTAAAATAAAGTGTAACCACTTTACTATTAACAGTTTTGTGTGGTGGCTCTAATTGTACATGCAAACACACACACACACACACACACACACACACACGTTTATAAATATATGCATACATACATGTATAATACACACATATATATATAAACTCAAACTTTTAGGTTACATGCGATTCATTGCATGTAATATATATTTATACATAATGCATTGCATAAAAATGCATAAAAAAACATAAAAATACGGATACGCTTATGTTATCTTCAATACAAGTATTAATTGGATATTGACAACAAACTGCTCAAAAATGAAAACTCTTATCTTTTAGCTTCTTTAGAAGTTAGTGTGTAGGTCTTTAAGATCACGAGAAACATAAATTCAGTTTAAAAAGAAAGATTCTGATAAATTGAGTATGACTTTCATTGAACACGTTTCTAATTGCTTTGAGAGTGTCTCCTAATGGTATATTTTAATGGTGAATTAAAGCTGTTTTCTCAATTCATTAAGTATTACAAAATGATCATCTTGGATGTAAAGACCTGATGTTTTATATATATATATATAAAAAAAAATATTTTTTTTCACTTCCACCATGCATGGTCTCTGAGATTCCGCCTCACAAATTGAGACGAGGAAACCAATAGACAGAAGAAGTGAGAGCAGTGGAAAACACTCATCCATCCCTCCCTCTCTCTCTCTCTCTCTCTCTCTCTCTCTCTCTCTCTCTCTCTCTCTCTCTCGTCCGGTGTAAAATTCCCCAGCGGGTGTGTAAATTAGGCCTCGCTCTTACGATTCCATCAATGTCAACAGATTAATGAAGCACTCACAGAAAAAGAAAAGCGGGGCTCTGTGATCGCACACACAGCTTCAAAAAGCCCAATACTTTTCAGATGGCATAAAACTTTAATCAACTTTGCTTAGTGCCATGCATAAAAAGTCAAGGAGAAACAGTGTATTCTTCATGTCTTTGTTGAAGAGTCAAGACTACGTTTTATTAAGTAACACTCACCCAAAATGGACAATTCTGTCATCATTTTGTCACCCTCATGTCATTCAAACACTGTATGTATATTTTTCTTTTGTGAATTTTTCTTTTTGGATGAACTACCCATTCGACTATTCCAGTTTTTTAACATTTCCTTTGAGGATTACACTAGCGTTTGTAGACTGAGACTGATATTTTTGATCAATAAAATGTCTAAAATTTGAGAATAATACCAGCTGACACAATCAATCCAATGGCATAACACTACCGTAGTCGAATATCATTACAAGCCTATGTGAAAACTGATTATCTGTATCATGTGTGTCGTATAGTCTCAAATCTGTCATGGAGAGTCAAAGTACTAAAGCACAGCAGGAGTTCATGGTCACTCTTGAGGGACATCAATTCCCCAAGGTTAGGAGGTCGAAGACAAGTCAATGTGCATCTAAAGAAAGCACCTCGTAATCTCCGAAAGCCCAAAGCCACCCGACACGCACATACATCACATGAAAGATTCTGACAAAGAAGCAGTAGATGGCCCTATCAAAGCACATCAAAGCTATAAACATGCCAGAAGGTCTTTAAAAGTCAGCCGAAGACCAATAGATGTGTGTAAACATCCATCCATGTGTGGGTATATTTCACATGAAGGCCGTAATTAACCTATGGTGCCGTAACCGCAATACCAACACAGCAGATAAGAGGTACATCAATAATGAAATGTGGAAACAAACAATATACACGCAAACACAAACGCCTAGAGGGGCATAAACCTGAGCGCTAATGTCTATTTTCTCTATGCCGCCATTGTGCTATCATGAGTGACATCACATTGGTTACGCTCCAATGAGCTTCCATTTGAGCATTTGCTAGCAACGATAGCATTGCCAATTTGGGCCTAACTAAGACAAATGTGCTAATGAGGGGCTGGTGTCATGGCGGTGTAAACATCAACTCATAGAATGCTGGGAGTGATGGTGTGAGGGGGCCGTTGTCTTTTCCCGCCAGGGTCATTATGCTAATGGAGGCTAATTTGCGAAGCCTAGCATTGCATCGCAGCCGACAACGGCTGATTGCTCCAATTTGTTCCACTGCTGACATGAGGCAGGCTGTCATGCAATTCAGGAAAACAGCATATTTGGATGGTGTGACGGGATGTGTGTGTTTGTGTGTTGTTATTTGTTGGATGCGGGTATCCTTACAAAAACATTCTGTGGCACTACTATGGTAAAGTGATTGCCTCAGATGAAAACACCAATCGACTTTGCTAGTTTTCATAGAATGCCACGTTATTACCATGATGAATGTTCAATATCATAATATATTTAAATCGTAGTAATATTACGGTGAATGTTCAAAAAACATGGTATTACCATGGTGCAATTCTGAAAAACAACCATGGTAATACTATGGTAAATGATCAGAAAGATGGTATTATTATGGTAGCATTTCCAAAGCAGTGTTGTTATTGTTAACTAAAACTAGGTAATTGGTAATAAACTAGATATTTTAAAATTAAATTAAATTAAATAAATTTAAATGTTAAATGGAAAACGTAAATGAAAAATAAAAATTAAATGGTGCCTTGGCAACTAACGGAAACAAATGTACTAAAGTACTGTATTGAAGTATTAAAGTTAAAAATGAATCAAAACTCAATAGAAATAATGGGGGGGAAATAATAAAAGTGACACAAGGACATAACAAAGTTACTAAAACTTAGAATTAAAATGAAAACTGAAAATAAAAGCTAGTTCTACTATAATAGAATATTTAAAATATATATAAAAATATATATTTTTTCCAAAGCACTATGCTAACACTATACAGTGAATGCCTAAAAACACTGTCAAATTGTAATGCCTTGCAAACCACCTTTATGACATTACCATGGTAAATGTCCAAATTCTGTAGTGCTTTTGACATGCTACCATGATGCGTCTTTTTGGATATTTACCATAGTATTAAAGTGGTTGTTTTTTTGGAAAGGCCACTATGGTAATGCCGTTAGTTTCTGGTCCTATTTTCTTCTTCTTGTATCATTTGACCTCTGCTAGCAGTTCACTACAGTACATCACAGCACATTTACACCCTCATACACTCAAAGAGTGAGAAATGGAGAGAGAGAGCGAGAGAGCAGTGAATGCGAATGAAAAGTTGATATCCACAAAGAAATAAAGTAAATTGTTTACAAAACTACCAAAAAAAAAAAAAGTACCATTGCATTGATCTGTGAAGCATAAACTAGCAACTGTAAACAATTGCTTACAGATATGTACTTTGATGTTTGCAAGTGAAAAAAATTGATTGATGGTTTAGCGGTTTCGTCCCATTTCCCTTCAGAAGCGTCAGTGCATTGAAACAGCCCACAGCCGTAAAATACAGAGAAAAAAACACTACGCAACAAATAAGAAAGGAACAAAACAAAACACTCTTCCAAATTGTAATATCTCCTTGATTTGGGTCTTGCATGTTCTCTGCATCTGCGTATTGTCTCAAGCCCTAGGCAAACAAGCCAAAACCCAGAAGTCATTTTCCCCCTGGATGAGTCGCCTGATTTATATCAGAACGAGGTTTCTGTCAGTGCCGTGGATGAGCTGCTGGTGTGCTCCTTATGTACGGCGACTGTTTAACTCTAGCCAGTATTTAGCATCCTTTCCTCGCAAATCAAATTTGAATTGTTCAATAAGGAGCCAACATCTTGTGAAAATAGGCAAGACACACCATGAAATTGAACTGTCAGCAGATGAAGCGCAGGTACACATACAAATGTTCCATTACACTTCATTGCACACACACTCACAAATACATACCAATGTACATATGCAGAGGCACTTACAGGGGCCTTTTAAGTGTACAAACATGACTCATTTTACAACAGAGACAAATTTATTAAACAGTCAGTCTTTGGTAAGTAAACACAGTAGCACACCAACAGAAAAATGCATTCACTGGCTCTGTTTCTAAACCCAGTGAGGCAGCTGCTTTTACACACAAATTAATGGGGTTTGGTGTTAGCATGTTTCTGAGCAAACAGTGTAATATTTTAATAAGCAAAATATGAATTTTTAATTACATTTAACTATTTTTGTAAATCGATTTTGGTATTGAATTAATTATATGTATATTTATAATTCATATTTCTCTCAGTGTGTCCACCATCTTTGACGGATTTTTTACAACCCGCACTTTCAATATAGACCCTTAGGCCGTGTGTCCACCAAAGCGTTTTTTCACGCGGCTGGCGTATTTTTTCAGTTGTTTTCAATGGGAGCGCCGCATTTTTAAAACGCCATGAGCGTAACGAGGTGTTGAACGTTTCACGCTGAAGCATTGATCACACAGCGTTTTTTACAGGTCGCCGAGAGTTGAAGAATGTTCAACTTTGGGTAAAACGCGGCGCTCATCACTGCCACTTTTTACCCAACCATCCAATCACTGTGGAGGAGGGGCGGGACTAATACCACATCGACCAACCGCCACATTCTGCTTGTACAACGTCAACAGATGACAACAAAAAGCATAATAATGGAACAAAATAATTTAAAACAAGAGCCAGAGAAAATACGTTACATTGTATCGACATTTTAATATAGAATCAACACAGAGACAAAATATGTGTGAAGTGAGATACTAGTAACACTTTCATATAGAATTCCGTATCATAACAAGCAAAGCGTCTCAACCAAAAAAAATGCTGCGCTGCCAAAACGCTCTCAAGCGCTCATAGGCGTTTTCTGCAGAGCGCCCAGCGTTTTCAGCTGGCTAAAAACGCTTTGGTGGACACGCGGCCTTAAAGGCACAATATGCACGATTTTTGGATTAAAATGGCCAAAAATCGCTAGAACAGTTATATATATTTTGTTGACTTTTGTACTTACTGTACAATTAGCCCACATGTTTCCAACTATTTAAATCCAGAGAAATCAGCTATTTTCACCAGTGTATTTGTGTCAGCTGTCAATGACGTCATATAAGTGTTATCCTCGATTTCGTTTTACTTCCGTATTCAACAGTGGTTTATTGAACAAATTTTGTCTCTCTCTTTAAATAAATTCAATTCTAATTAAAGGGATAGCTCACCCAAAACTGAAAATTAGCCCATGATTTACTCACCCTGCAGTCATCCTAGGTGTATATGACATTCTTCTTTCAGACGAATACAATCTGAGTTATATTAAAAAATGTCCTGGCTCTTCCAAGCTTGATAATGGGAGTGAATGACTGTTTGTCTTTTGAAGTCCATCAAAGCGCATCTAAAGTGCTCCACGTGTCTCCGGGGGTTAATAAAGGCCTTCTGAAATGAAGCGATGCGTTCGTGTAAGAAAAATATCCATATTTAAAACTTTTTTAGACTAAAATAACTAACTTCTGGCAGACGGCCGTACGCATCGATTTAAGCATTGCATTACCTCGCGCGCCCCCTTCTGGATTGGAGAGTGGATCGCCTATGACCTCAGTTACGTTAATACAACTTTAATATATTATAATAAAACTTTTAATCCATGAACATGATTTCTGCCCGAGTCCCGTCGGATTGCTTTTGGATTTGGAGGTGAAGACGACGATTCCCATGATTCCAAGCTCATTCACCGCATCAACAAGCTATGTTGTTTTGAATAAGCGACCTCCCCACTAATGCAAATGCGAGATAAAAATGGATTTGCTTAAGCAATCGTGCCATTGTTGCTCACTTCTTCAAGTCTCGGAGCTCTTTTGTCATGACTCGTGTTTCATGGGACTTTAAGTGAAATCGATTAGTTTACAAATCATGCGCTATGGTAAAAGTGTTTTGAGGTCATAACATAGTATTTTGCGAGGATATTAATCGATAATTTGTGTGAAAATAAACATTGTCAGTGTTTTACTGCAACTGGTTTTCGTTTCAACTGGAAACTGTGGTGAACTGTATAGGTATGCAGAGGCATGTTTTTCCTTTGAGCCTACAGTGTGTTGCATCTGGGACTGCCTTCTTTTATAATTTGCCAAAAATTAGGTAACAATAGTTTTGCATCTGGAACGCAAGCATATGTAGGCAGCTCACTAGGTTTTGGAACAGAGCCATGGTGACTTCTTTACCTAATTTTGATCTATTCTGTTTACTTTAATTGTTCTGCCATCTGTTCATCTAGGCCATTTTAAAGACTTTTTAGGGGGTGTTTTTTAAGAACGCCACTATATATTACCACATTCAATGTTTTACATTTTATGACTGTACATGACAATTTGTCACAACCTCCACCCACACACCAAATATGTATATCACTTTAGCAATACCAATTCTAGAAGAAAAGAATAATTATAGGGGCTATTTGACAGAAGAAACAGCATGCGGCGTGAATCCTTAAGAAATAAATACAAATTAAAAAGGGGTTTTACAGTTGCAAATTGCAGATGTTATCACTCAGTTAAACCTTATTAACTCCCCTTTTCATGCATATGAATATAAGGAAAAACATTTAAATAACGTTGTACTGCATCTTGTGAGCTTTTCTCCAGTCCAAAAACGCAGGGCAAACTTCTTCATTTTGTCATGTATAGTCTTGATGAATCTTCTCAGTCCAATTTTTCTTCCTGCGTTCCCAGGGCTAAGCAGGAAACTTGCGTCCATGTAATTTGAATGTTAATGTTCTAAAGGCGGATTAAGTTTTCCTGTCTTTTTCCTCAACTCTAAGGTAAAGCAGGTCTAACACCTTTCTTAATGTAATCACCGCTAGCCCTTTTTTAGAAGAGATGAATATTTCTGCCTTCCTCTGTTCATTTCCATTTTTAATCTAGTTCCGTGTGATTGATGGGCCGTAGGAAAGACATCAGAAGCCTGGATAAAACTCTCAGCTTTTAGCCAACTTGCAGTCATGTAATAATCGTCAGGGTAAAAGAACACTTCGTATTTGATCAGCGATTATGTACAAAAACCTGCTGTAAAGCTCCTCTCACTGTAAAATGTGACTTTAGATAGATTCGGTGAGCACAGTTTAATTATTTCAACCGTTTCCCTGTCAACAAGCAACCGAGAAAGGCTCAAAAGGAGTGAATGCAGCATGACGCATCGTGCGCCATTATTGTTTCTGAAGTTTTTTGTAGTGCCAAAATCGGTTGACAAACAATCAAAGCTACTCAGCTGTAACAGGCTTTTCCAGCTTTCCTGTAACAGACAGAAAGAATCAAAGCGTTTGAGTAGAATAGAACATGAACTTCACAAAAGGATGCCAAATCCATGAACCATTCTGACAAATGGAGAAGAGGCCAGGGCTCTATTTGATGACAGATATGTGCTACATCTTTCTTTCTTTCTTTCTTTCTTTCTTTTGCAGAACACATGAGATGCAAGGCAAAATGTTGATGCTAAAAAAATGAATGGGGACAAATGCTGAAAGGACAAAAACATAAGAATAGGGCTCCAGACAAAATAAAAGACAAGACATTTAGGCCAAATGACCACTTTTAGTTACAAAAATGACAGAATCATGCGACGAAGATGGTTGTTCAGAAGTGCTTCAGTTTAATGAGTGAACAGCTTCTTTCTTTTGTCTTTTTTAGACAATTTAAAATTCGTTCTCTTGTTTTAGTAAATCGTGGCCAAATATTCTGTTATTATTTGTCACATTTGTGAGCAAATTAATCATTTTTAGTCTGGAGCAAAAAGATAGATAGATAGATAGATAGATAGATAGATAGATAGATAGATAGATAGATAGATAGATAGATAGATAGATAGATAGATAGATAGATAGATAGATAGATAGATAGATAGATAGATAGATAGATAGATAGATAGATAGATAGATAGATAGATAGATATTTTTTATTTCTGAAGTTTATGTAGAGCCAAAACCAACTGACTGTAACAGGCTTTTATCACTTTCCAGTAACAGACAGAATGAATCAATGTTCTTGAGTCACACTGAGTGGAATGGAACATGAACTTCACAAAAGGAAGCCGAATTCATGCCCCATTATGTCAAATGGAGAGGAGGTCTGGGCCAATAAAAACCTCAAAAGTGCTGCTCTGTAGCCCAGAGTCAGGTCACTCCCTCAATCACCCTGCAAAGTGCAATATAGAAGCCATTTCACTGCTTGACATTATAAAGTGTGATCAAGGCTCATGTAATCATGCACTGTATAAAGAAAACTACTCAAAATCAAAGCCAGAGGGGATAAAGAACACTCAGTGGCAGCCTTTGAAGCTCCACTCTGACGTTCACTCTAAATTCAACCATCTGCTGTAAATTGTATTTAGTTGAAGGCTAGTATTTCAGTCATTGGTTCATTATCTCTTTTATGCCTGTCCAAGCTGCCACTAAAACACGTGTGAAAAGCTTTTATATCATTCTCTTAAACAGTCAGATATTTGTTGCTGACCGAACTTTGGAAAATATGTTTTCTTTCCATTTGAGAGAAAAGTCTCAAAATTAGATGTTAGCTAGAATGTTCACGCTTTTCTTTTCTGTACTGTGAAAATAGCATTATGCAGATTTTAGGATATTGCAAAAATGCTAAATAGAAACTCCAAGATGAGCATAACATTTCCAAAATGTGCATAAAAACATACGCTTACTTAAGGTGAGAAGTGACTTTGCCTCAAGTCATGTGACTGAATAATTTGCACTATTACCTTCCACAACTGAAGTCAACACAAGTAATTTATTGCATTTAATTAGAGAGCTGACTTCCCCAGTGGCTACGACTTCTGTTTCCATTTTGCACCAATTTTGTTTTTCACAGAAGAAAGACAGTTGAAACAGCTTGCTGACAGCATGATTTTTGAATATACTGGGTGTACTTCAAATGTAATTGAACTGGATAAATATTTTAACTGAATGTGAATCCAATTTTTAAAGCAATAACAGTTTTAAGTTGCTTGGTAGATTTATTTATGTTTGTATGATGATTGAAAGGTCAATTGTGCTCATAAAAATACATTAACCCTGATGAGTTACATACACTCACCGGCCACTTTATTAGGTACAACCTCTAGTACCGGGTTAGACCCCATTTTGCATAACTTCTTCATGTCATTAAAGGAGAACTCGGCAACTCTAGCGAACTCTAGTCACTTCTTCACTGATTTTCCGTTTTGTTGTCGCATGTTTTCCCCACGAGCTCCCCCTACAGCTGTGGGGGGGGGGCGTATATTTCACAACACGGTCGTAAAAAACTCACTTGCGGCGGCCTCCTCCCCCTCTCTACCGCTGTTCATGTGCGTTTGTTTTGATCGGAACAAGCCAACTGTATCGTGTGGAGCTATGTCTGACTACCGAGGTGGGTAATCTGGTAATACATCATACATGCGTGTGTTTATGTCGAATTGCCATAAAGCAATTCGTGTTTCGCGCTCGTTCTCGTTCTCGTTCTCGCTTCTCACGAGACTTCCAATTTCTATCTTGCCGGGACGGTAGTCCCCAAGTTGCAAGGTTGGTTTTCCGCCTGGGAACGCTGGGGGGAGCGGGGAATGTCACCAATATCACCAGAACAGGTTGTTTAACCATCCAAATGATTTCTAGACAGTTTTATTAAGTTAAAAAAGTTACCAAGTTCTCCTTTAATTTTGTGCTGGAAACATTCCTCAGAGATTTTGGTCCATATTGACATGATAGCTTCACGCAGTTGCTGCAGATTTGTCGACTGCACATCCATGATGTGAATCTCCCGTTCCAGCACATCCCAAAGCTGCTCTTTTGTACTCAGATCTGGTGACTGTGGAGGCCATTTGAGTTCAGTGAACTCATTGTCATGTTCAATAAACCAGTTTGAGATGATTTAAGCCATGGCATGGTGTGTTATCCTGCTGGAAGTAGCCATCAGAAGATGTGTTCACTGTGGTCATAAAGAGATGGAAATGGTCAGCAACAATACTCAGGTAGGCTGTGTTAAACGATGCTCAATTGGTACTAAGGAGCCTAAAGTTTGCCAATAAATGATCCCTCACACCATTACACCAACAGCAGTCTGAACCGTTGATACAAGGCAGGATGGATCCATGCTTTCATGTTATTTACACCAAATTCTGACCCAACCATCTGAATGTTATAGCAGAAATCGAGACTCATCAGACCAGGCAACGTTTTTCCAATCTTCTATTGTCCCATTTTGAGCCTGTGTGAATTGTAGCCTCCATTTTCTGTTCTTAGCTGACAGGAGTGTCACCAGTGTTGTCCTCTGCTACTTTAGCTCATCTGCTTCAAGGTGTTCAGAAATGCTCTTCTACAGACCTTACTTGAGTTACTGTTGCCTTTCTATCAGCTGAACCAGTCTGGTCATTCTCCTCTGACCTCTGGCATCAACAAGGCATTTTCTCCCACAGAACCGCCGCTCACTGGATATGTTCTCTCTTTCAGACCATTCCCTGTAAACCCTAGAGATGGTTGTGTGTGAAAATCCCAGTAGATCAGCAGTTTCTGAAATAATCAGACCAGCAACAACCATGCCACGTTCAAAGTCACTTTCTTCCCCATAATGATGTTCAGTTTGAACTTCAGCAGATTGTCTTGACCATGTCTACATGAGTTGCTGCATTGTGATTGCTAATTAGATATTTGGGTTATCGAGCAATTGAAAAGACCACCTAATAAAGTGGCTGGCGAGTGTATACTCAGTCTCAGTATTTTAAACTTCCTTTTTGAGCAATTTCTTCTCTTGCCATGGTAACCAGTCTGCAACCACCAATTCTCTATTGTTATTCTACATGGATAAAAAGCCATTAGTTTTTTACTATTTATGTCTTCATTCTGCTGAAGCTTTTCCACTTGTTCTCTCCTTTGCTCTCTTTCTCTGCTTTTTAAGTCTACTATACGCAGAAATTGGGTGGCCCCATGGGTCAAACCCCTAGGAGGAGGCTTTAGTAACATAGACCCAGACCCACTTAATCCACAGAATGGGGCTGCAATAACCTCCTCTCTCCAAAGCAATATCTGAGCGGCAGGTCAGGCATTTCCTGAGCGACTGCATTGAGTGCTTTTTGACTGCAGGGGAAGCAGCATGAATACAGTCTCTATGTGAGCCTAATGACAGGCTACAGTGAGGACTGACCCTTGCCTTCCTTCAAATGTGAATGGAACATACAAATGTAACTAAAAAAGCACACTGTGAAGAATGGAGAAAGAGGGTGAATGCAAAACTTTCTGGCTACCAAGTTTCAGAAATGTTTAAAAACTTATTTCTGCACCGTTAGCAGTACCAAGTGTGACTACATTTCCTTGCCAGTGCTTGCATGACAGACAAAAAAAAAGAATAGCAATGAAGAAATAAAAAATGCGAAACGCAATCCCTTCACGAAGGTCTCTTCCACAAGGCCTTAAAGGATAATTCCGGTATTTAGCACTTTGAGTCTCTTTTCTGGTTTGTTTTGGATGAACTAGAGTGGTGGACACAGAAATTTTGACGATGGGTCCCGTCTCGATTTTTTGACTCGTTTAGAATCGCCTTTGACCGCTTCAGAGTGGCTGGCTACGGGCATGCACGAACATGTCCTTAAAACAACCCTTAACGTTCGTTTTCAAAACTGTGCAACTCACCGAGTGGTTAGTGGTGTTCGTTGATGATTAAAAACAAATATATCGGCGCAATGTATGATTTCAGTCCGTGTTATTTGCTATAGTGGAACTATTTTTTCAGATACCTCACAACCGCGTATAAACTTCCGCTCGATATTTGAGTCTGAAGGGCAGTAATATCAACGAGCAATGAGTCCTCCAACAGAAATCAATGGGATTTTACAAAATGCCAAATAAAACACGACAGAAACTGTATTTCGCTACGCTACTTGTTTTAGAACATCAACGAACACCACTAACCACGCGGTGAGTTGCACAGTTTTGAAAACGAACATTAAAGGGTTAGTTCGCCCATTTAAGACATGAAGTTGTATGCAATCCTTACCAGCACTATAGTGCATACACACTGACCCACTCTGTGGTCACCTCCCTGGTCAGAGTTCTGGCCGCTCGAAGTTTTTCAAGAAAGTATTCCCGGTTAGTTTCCGGGGCCTCAAAACTGTGCGTTTTTACGTGAAAAAATTATATGCGTTTCAAAGCTTGATTAATTTACATCACAAAAAACACTCCGGGCAAAATTCATACCTCAGTTTTAATCGGCACTATTTTCTTTCCATTTCTATCAATCCGCGCTGCTGTCAACGTCAACAGTGTGCACGTTCCGATCAGCTGTTCCATAGTGTTTACACAATCGAATGACAACGGGATCACCGTTCAGATTCCATCGTTTTCCTGTTTCGGATATAGCTATGAGACAGCTTTGGCTGGTTGCCATCGGCTACTCTGCGGGAGCTAAAATATCCAGAATAAAGGATTTTCGTGTGTGCAGTGCTCACTTCAGCGAAGACGATTACATCCCCAACCAAGGAGGAAAAACAAAAAAAAAAAGATTTTAAAGAGTTTTGCTGTACCAGTATCACAGGTAAGCTCTATTTACTAACTTTATAATCCCATGTCTAAACTGTACGGTAAACAAGCTGATGTTTAGACTCCAGTGGAAATCACGTGAAAAGAGGTCTAATATAAAAACAGTTTATAGGGATATAGGTACAATTTTGCGGGTAAGCTCTATTTACTAACTTTATGATCCCATGTCTAAACTGTACGGTAAACAATCTGATGTTTAGACTCCAGTGGAAACCACGTGAAAAGAGGTCTAATATTAAAACAGTATATAGGGATATAACGATGGAATCTGAACGGTGATCCCGGCACATCGGAACGTGTGCACTGTTGACGTTGACAGCAGCGCGGATTGATAGAAATGGAAAGAAAATAGTGCCGATTAAAACTGAGGTATGAATTTTGCCCGGAGTGTTTTTTGTGATGTAAATTAATCAAGCTTTGAAACGCATATAATTTTTTCACGTAAAAACGCACAGTTTTGAGGCCCCGGAAACTAACCGGGAATACTTTCTTGAAAAACTTCGAGCAGCCAGAACTCTGACCAGGGAGGTGACCACAGAGTGGGTCAGTGTGTATGCACTATAGTGCTGGTAAGGATTGCATACAACTTCATGTCTTAAATGGGCGAACTAACCCTTTAAGGGTTTAAGGACATGTTCGTGCATGCCCGTAGCCAGCCATTCTGAAGCGGTCAAAGGCGATTCTAAACGAGTCAAAAAGTCGAGACAGGACCCATCGTCAAAATTTCTGTGTCCACCACTCTTGTTCATCCAAAACAAACCAGAAAAGAGACTCAAAGTGCTAAATACCAGAATTATACTTTAACAAAGCGAATTTGTGATGGTCACTACACGAAAGTCATTTTGCCATCTATGACCACTCTGTCATCCTGAATCATGTTTATTTCAGATCTTTGCACTATTCAGAACTTAAAATCCAGTTTCCGTAATTTGAATTTAGGTGGCAAACAGACTTTTGGCATACAGACTGTTTACACGACATTTATTATGACAAAAAACATGTATGCATTTGGCTGTTCATTTTCACGACAACAGCTTTTTGGGGGCCTTTTGAAAACAATACCGTTATCGTCTCTTTTTTGTAAACTACAAAAAGGCGAATTTGTGAAAACGCTGATGTCATGAGCATGCGTATTACGTGTTCAGTCTATAGGCATGCGTTTCTTTACTAAGTGGCGTCGCCAACTACTGGCCTGGCATGAATAATACAGCGTTTTTTAACCGTTTTCGTGGATCTGTGTGTACGGGGATCGGTTTGACACCGTTGTCGTCTGTATGCTAAATGAAAAAATCTTTTCTGTTTTTAGTACATCGTTGTCATGTAAACACAATTCAAATTTGAATGTACTTAAAAGATTGGGGTCTGCAAAATTTTGTTTTATGTTTTTGAAAGAAGCCTCTAATACTCACCAAGGCTGCATTTATTTGATCAAAAATACAGTAAAATATTATTACCATTTAAAATAACTGTTTCTATTTGAATATGTTTTAAAATGTAATTTATTCCTGTGGTCAAAGCTGAATTTTCAGCATCATTACTCCAGTCTTCAGTGTCACATGATCCTTCAGAAATCATTCTGATATGATGATTTGCTGCTCAAGAAACATTGCTGCTTCATATTTTTGTGAAACTGTGATACAATCTTTTGATCAGGATCCTTTGATTAACAGAAAGTTCACCATTTATTTTAAATAGAAATCTCTTGTAACATTATAAAATGTTTTTACTGTCACTTTAATGCAATTTAAAGCATCCTGTCTGAATAATAATTTAAATTTAAGGGGGAAAAAATGACTGGCTCCAAAGTTTTTAACAGTAGGGTAAGAAAGTAGTATTGAAATGACCTGAAAAAACAATTTTTAACTAGAAAATCAAGATTTAGACAAACTTTGAATGTTGAACATGTTGGTTTAAACAGTCTTGATTGAAATTGTTTGTAAAAGGCCTTGAAGTTGGAAGGTTTATAGGCCTTATCAACGTCAAGGGAGTCAGTTCTTAAATTCTGAGTTTGTTTGTTATTAGCAAACCCCACAAGTTAAAATGAATTCAAAATGAAGACACCAAAGGTAATATTTAAAACTAAAGCTTTACAACAGTCTTAACAGCTGCAGTATAGCATGATGTTTTCTGTTATTCAGGAAACATTCAGATTCAAATCAAAATCTCTGTAGATTAGATTGTGAAAGAAGAAGAAACACTTGTCTTGTGCAGTTCTGCTGGTTTCTGCCGTAAATACAAACACTGTATATGCCTGTGTTATTAAAAACACATAATTTTTGTGTGCTTGTGCCTGTGCAAAGGAAGGAACAATTAGTGGAAAGAGCTGCTTTTATTGTAAACATTTGTTTTTCTTGTCCTTTTGTAATCGGCAGAGTTGTCAAACGGCACACCAACGCATTATCTTTCCCTTTTATAATGTTTTCATTTGCATTTGACTCAATAGTCGTATGTGGAAAACATTCGCGCATGTGATTTTGTCCTCTCGATTGTATTACTGTGCCTTTGCTTTGTTGTGTTTTTAATTAATCCCGTGTGGCTTTGATAACTGTTGTGTAGGGTTGTTTCATATTCGAGTGTGCCCCACTGGACTGCCCTTTATGCCTTTGAATTGTTTGTATTAATGGAGTTTTGAAAGTATTTTCTATTTATCAGAGCGAGTTACCAGTCACAGTTTTAGAGAAAGCTCATTTTTATTCTAAGAAGCATTATTTCATACGGAAACAGCAAATGAATTAATCTTCTTAGTATGAATATGTCACCTACTGCCTCTAATCGCCTGCTGTCTGCCACATTAGTGCTTCGTGTTAGTGAGGTTTTCTCCGATTTTTAATTAAGCAGGTGTGTTATATCTACTTTTTGTTATGCATATTTAACACTTAGCAAGAAATGCGGGTTGTTAGGAAGCATTGCGTTATAAATCACAAGTAAGTTTACTAAACATCAGAGCCTTTAGGATATATTGAGGTTACACTTTCAATTTCAATAGTCCACTTTAGACATTCTACCAAGTCACCAATTTGCAACTACACGCCAACTTAGTCTCATTAGTGTCTCATTACTTGCAAAGTTAATTATAGTCAGAAATGTGTGTTGGGGAGCATTAAAATAAAGTGTTAGCATTAAACAGACAGTCTACTAATACTATAATGACTGCTAGTTACTTATAGTTAGTAGAATGTTTAAAGTGGACTATTGAAATATAGCATTACCGAAAGTGATTAATATGTTTTAATATTGTTTTTAAAGTGGTTTTCTTTTTTATAATGCCTCGGGGGAACCCTTTCAAAGTTTTTATTTGCATCTGCTGTTTATCCATGTTGTCCTGGTAAGGCTGAAAAGAAAAAGAATACAAGGACATATGTTTTATGTGATAGCCCATTCTGCTCTGGGGCAAATTCAATAATGACACAACAGGTAAAACGCGTATACAGATAGAGAATAATAGAACAGAAGTGGGTGAAATTTATTTTAGGCTGGAAGGTATAAGAGATGCATCTGGAAAAAAAAAAAAAAAAGAAAAACTGAATGGTGATAACCGTCAGCCATATGTGAAGTGATACCCAAACAAGTAAAATAAAAACACAACCACCTGTCTGTATACAGGCTGTCGCTCTCAGAGGTTTTCTGCTGTTTTGTTTTTCTGAAGGACCAGGGCCCGGTTTCCCAAAGCGTTCTTATCTCTAAGTAGCTCTTAACCTATTCCTTAACCTCTCTCTTAACCTTATGGCACGATTCCCGAAACGTTCGTTCGCTAAGTATATCTTCTGTAAGTCACACTTTCGTAAGGTTGGTCTGGACCACTCTTAGCTTTACCTTATCACTGTTGCAGGTCTATATGAATATAATTCTGAAGTTTTAATACACCCAGACAGTATTAAATTAGGCTAATTCAAGTGTTTTCATGCAAAGAATAAAATTGTCATTACACTGATTGTTGTTAGATTTTTTATTATATTATACAATATTATTAATTTAATTAAAAGGCCAGTGAAAGCATAGGCTACTGTCAGTTAAGTCCTATTCGGACGCTAATATTGTTTCTCATGGGCTCGTCCGGTAGTTTAAACATTTACAGGGGTAAGTCGGTGATTTTAGTGCCGTCCGAATCCATAATATCAGTGTTTTGTCACTCACCCAATATCACTCACCCAACCCGCGTAAAAATCCCTGGCCAAATTAGTACCTTCTGTTTTTTGACAAACAGGTCGTGTGGTAATTTAATTGCCGTCTGAATCCATATCTCTGAGTTTACAAGAGATTCAAAATTAACGGTTTAAATCCTTTTTGATCACTGACGAGCACCGTACGCAAGACGTAAACTTTTATTACTGAAATGCTGGAAAGTATTTACAAGAACAATATTTCATCGCAGCTCCACCTCAGCGAACAAAAATGGGAAAGAGAAGAAGGCACGTACATTTTTGAAAAGGTTATTGTGGCAGCAATATATGTTACAATTTTAAAATATGTAGGCTAGGCTATTATAGGCTATTCTAGTTTGGATTATTTTTTATAATATCCAATAATCATAATAAATTGCAATTTCAACTATTTCTGAAGTGCTTCATTTATAAAGATCACCGCTTTCTCACATAAACAGCCCCTGCACAAGAGAATAATTGATTCTCGAGCCATCGATATCAAACAATTCAGCACCATCGCCACGGACAGCGCCGGGTAACGTCGCATGTAAGAAGGTATATCTTAAGCAGCTTCCTAAGGTATGGTTCGGGGAACACACTTAGGAACATAAACAACTTTGGTAAGATATATCTCTCGAGCTTTCTTAGCGCGCTTTCTAAGAGTGAGCGTTATCGGGAAACCGGGCCCAGAACTGAATTTGGGTCAGATTATACACTGGGAAAGGAGTTCATTTTGGGACAATTGACTGTCCTCTGATAAACAGAACCTTAAAAAAAGAAAGAAAGAAGAAATGTCAAGAACATGTCCAGATTATATTTCACCCCAAAACCAAACGAAAGAAAGAAGAATCTGTATTCTTCTTTAAGAAACATTGTTTGTATGGCCAATAAGATTTTTTGCCTTTTTTTTTTTTTTTTTTTTTTTTGTCACAGAAATGAATCACATTTTCTCTTGCAATTCCCGTAATGCAAATAAATAAATAAAATATTTATTGTAGCTAAAAAATAAAGAATGATTTAAATTGCCTTTTTGCTGTTTTAAATATTGTATTATAATACTACAGTATTTTTCATAATAATTATAATAAAAAGAGATGATGATTAATTGATTGTGATTAATTGTCATAAGAGTGTCGAAATGAAATGCAAATTGTCCAAAAAAAATTAAATAATTAGGAATATGTGAATTCTATCGCATATGAAAATGTAAAAATGTATTACTTTAAAAATCATGCGTTATAGTAAAAGTGCGTTGGGGTCATAATAAAATAGTATTGTGCAAGAAACCTTGTGAAAATAAGTCTTTATTAATCGATAATCTGCCCCTGTAATCATGATTTGTGTGAAAAGGAATTAAAGTTGTTGTGTTTTACTGCCACCAGTAGTCATTTTAGCTGGAAACTGCCATGAATTTTATTTGTATGTTTTATGGAGTTTTGCAAAAAATGTAGGTAAAGGCATGGTTTTTTTTTTTTTCCATTGAGCCTAGGTTGAATTTTTTGCAATATACAGTATGATATCTCCCACAAAGCTATGTTTGAATGGCAGTTCATAGACAATTTTAAGATTGTTTCCTCTATGAATTTAAAATAAATAAAATAATGCAAAGTCGGGATTGTCCTGGCAAAAATCAACTCATTTTTACTATGTGTAATTTTTATTATGTTTTTTCTGCATGTTCACTTTTGTTTTTCTTGTTTGTTAACCTCGACAGATCCAATGCGTCTCTCTCTCCTTCTTTCCAAGTAATTTTCATGATCTCAATTTTTTGCTGACATTTTTTTATTTCAGTGTGTAGACAGAGTCTCTGTGTGTGTCTTAAGTTTGAAAGCCTCATGAATAAACATTTTAGTCGCACAACCTGACCTGAAATCTCCAGCCCTTCTGTAAATGAACTAATTTCATACATGCACGTGAAATGGGCCATGAAAATAAAACTTCTTAATGTGCAAATGTGTTTTTTAGACATCAATGCAGAAATAGCCTCAAACGGCACAGACGCAGCATCATTATGGCTCACAGATGACAACAAAGGATCATCTCTGAATATTCATAGCTCACCATCTCACTTCCAATTCATCACTTGTGATTTTTGTGAAGATAAGTGTGCAACTACTAATGTGTGTCATTTCAACAGCTTTAGTTACATTTCTCATTTCACCCAATACATTCGAGTTATTTTGCTAGGCGTACAGTATATTTTTCACAGCTCAGGACAGTCAGTAGTGAGGGATTATCCACATTTCAGAACGGCTGAAAAAACATGTGCCCATGAGAAAAGTTTGGGTTCTTCCCTTATTGTTGTACTTTAATGATTTAGTTCAATCATTTAGTTATTGAGAACCAAATGTTTTTAATTTAAGAAACCAGAGGACACTGGAACAGGCCACAGTTTCTACATTAGTAAGTGAGGCAGGTAGTTGGTGGGAAAAGTCAGAAAAAGGGTTGTAATGGGATGTAAAGGTCATAGACAGGAAGCAAGGATTCAAAGAGGAAGGAGTTAAAGGAGAGAAGATGCCCTCTGTGGTGAACTAATCATCAACAGACTATGGTCAGATGGTAAAGGTCACTTTCAACGTGTATGTGTGACTGAAACTCACTCCACCTCCGTATGTCAGGCTGCAACTGAACAACAGCTTCTGTTCGCGCTCCAGACATCAGCTGCAGCCTGAAAAATGTCCGTGGATGACGATTTTTGATTCTCCACAGACCATCTAATGATCCCGGCTAAAGCCAGCAGCATCTGTTGTCTTTTCCTCTTGCACATTTTCATGTCAGCTCCTCCATGAACAGAGAATTGGACTGTTTTCCAGGTATTTTGAGGGTTTTCTTACACTTCTTCTTGAGCCCTTTTCAGCCCCGGCCCTCAGAATTCACATGATGGCTGCTGCATTTCTGCGGGACCTATTAGTGCCCACATCTCTGCTGCACAAACAGGTTCAGGAAATGAGGCATGTCAAAGTCAGTTTCTTTCAACTTTCTTGCTTTCCCTTGTCCTCTAATGCCAAACAACCCCTTCTTTTGTTCACTCCATCAATTTTTTGGCATCAACAATGTGCATCCGTGCATCTTCCTCATTCACCTATTTTGCAAGTGCGATTGATCTTTATAAGTGTGTGTGTGTGTGTGTGTGTGTATGTTTGGGAGAGAGAGAGACATAGAGAGAGACATGAGTCTATGAAACGGTTACATTTTCTTGTTTAATAAGGATATTTTTAAATTGAATGTATTCAAGTGTTAATAAATTGCACAATGCAATCTTAAACTAAACCACTATATTTAAATATGTGTTGGAATAAAATGATGCCTTTAGGAAGGTATCCAGTTTGATCCAGTTTTAATTTAACGTTACAAGCCTCAAGATCATGCAACAAAGTGCTTCTTAGAAAGACAATTTATTCCTGATATTTCTAAAATCAAATTCAATTCTTTACTGCGCAAAATAATGGCAACACTGTTGACCTTGTTAAATCGACCCCTAAGGAAAAACATAAGATAAAAAGATAAAACTTTAACTTGAAAAGTTCACTTCTTGAAAGAATGACAAAGTGATAATCATTTTTTTTGTGTGTGTTTTAATTCATTATGTCAACTAACATTAATCAATTACCATCATATATATTTTTTTTATATATATTTTAAATAAGTTAATACTTTTATTCAGCAAGGACGTATTACATTGATTAAAAGTTACAGTAAAGACATTTATAAAGTTACAAAAAATCTGTGTTTTAAATAAAAACTGTTCTTTTGAACGTTCTATTCATCAAAGAATCCTGAAAACATGGTTTCCACAAAAATATCAAGCAGCACAACTGTTTTCAACACTGATAATAATCAGAAATGTTTCTTGAGCAGAAAATCATCATATTATTATGATTTCTGAAGGATCATGTGACACTGAAGACTGGAGTAATGAAGCTGATCTTGGAGAGCATAAGAGATAATCTTCTTTCAAAAATCCTACCAACCCCAAACTTTTCAATGGTATAGAAAATAGTAACCTAGTTCTATCATGAAACTCTAGATGGCGCAGGCCGATAGTCCTTTAACTCATTTGGTAGCGATCACATCATATCTACACAGCACAGCTGGTTGGTTGTTGTTGCATCAGCGTCCAATGAGCTGCGGCTCAACATTCAAACAAATACCGTGTTGCTGTTAGACTGACAGGAACCCTCCACCTTCCCCAGCTCCACCTGTATCAATTCTGCCAAACCAACATTAGCATTGCCATATGCATTACCATGGCAGGATATGTGTAGAAAAAGGTCTGGATCAATCAACACAGTAAAAGTTGCATTGTTAAAGTTATTTTCATTTCCATTATATTTGAAGCACACAAAGGGCACCTGTTTTGTAGAATGACCCACATGGTTTCCTTCATCAGGAGACTGTGGTCTGATGCCTGACTGCTCCGGCTAATAAGGTTTCTTCCTATCTGACGTGACAGTCACTCCTCCGCTCCAGTCCTCCCTCCATCACCCTCATCTGTCTGGTCGGCTTTTCGCATCCAGGTTTAATGCAGTGTGGTTAATGTCATCCTTTCTTCTATGAGTTTGAGTGGTGCTGCTTATGCTGAGTTGTTCTGGAATAAAAGTTTGCTATAAAAATGGACATCTGAGTTAATCAGATCTGATTCACTCAGAGTCAGAGAAGAAGGGTTTATCTGCCATATAAAGAGGTTTAAATGACCAGACATAATTGACAAAACTGAGGGGTGAATCATTAAACAGTTAGGCCTCAGTATTATGTGCACAGTATTTTAGTTTGATCATAATTCAATTTGGTTCTGTTTCCCACACAAAGCTGTTGTATGGATTCAGAAGATTTGGACACATATGCTCGTTTGGGCTACTATTATGGGTTTTTAGGTCAGTTTTACAGGTGTGTTCAATAACGTTGTATGGAAATTAGCTGCATTAACATTCAAAATGTCTGCTTTTGTGTTCACAGAAAAAATGATGGTAATTATAAATATAAAATATAAGGGTTTGGAATGTGAGTAAATGACAATAGTTTATTCAGGTGCACTGTTCCTTTAAATGCACATACACTAACACATATCTAGCTCAGAGGGCACATCAAATCCAACACAAATGATTTTCTGTAAACAAGAAAATACATAGAAATTGGATTTCGAGTACGAGCGCAGCAGAAGAACGTTTTTATGGAAGCAGGTCAGACTGATAAGAGACTCATACGTATGATTGATTTGAAAAGGAAATAATTTCTCCACTGCCGCTGCTATTGGGGAAGCAGATATTAAAACTAAGAGAAGGACGAAGTTTGGAGAGATGGAGGTCACAGGACAATCTGTGCCCATCAGAAACCTTCAAGAAAGAAAGCACTACAGAAAGACAGCAGTTAAATCTCACACACATCATACAATGCTGCTATTTATTAAACAGCTTTTATTAAAAAGATGTATTGTTAATGACTGTTTATGATGGTTACCAAGCAGCGTAGCATTTACTTCTGCAATTTGAAACAGGCTTGATTTTATCTATCAGGAATAGATTGGATGTTCAAAAGTGGGTGTTACATGTACTAGAATAGAGCCAAACCATGACATTTGTTTTAGAATTTGCTTTTTAAAAAAAAGTACTGAAATGATCAAAGATCTTATGAAAATAAACGTTTGCAGTTGCTTGTTGTAAACCCGGATAAGTAGAACAAACTTAAAAAAAATTGAGGAAACTGCTTTAGCTTAAAAAAAATAGTTTATTTAACTTAAAATGTTTTTGTACAATGAAATGATCAAAGATCTGAAAATAAATGTTTTCAGCTGCTTGTTGTAAACCCGGATAAGTACAAACTTAAAAAAATTGAGGAAACTGCTTGCCTTCAAAAAATTAAGTATTGTGAGCTTAAAAAAATTAGTTTATTTAACTTAAAATGGTTTGTATATCAGTTGTTTTATTTATTTTTATTTGTTGAACTAGTAAATTAAAAAAAATGCAAAGCATACATGCACCATCATGTGATAAAGTATACTTACGAGTTGTTTATTTCATGAAATAAAAAGTAATTAAAACTAAATTAATTAATTAATTGAAACTATACAGACAGAACCTTTTAAGTCTCTATATAAAATGTAACTCTTTATTTTACAAGTGCACGTTACATGTATTTACTATATTAATAACTATAAGTTATGCATAATTACATGCAACAAATCCTAAACCAAACAAGTATATGTTGTTAATTAATATTACTCAGTACTTAAATGTAGAGTATAATTACACTGTAACAATGACACCTTAAAATAAAGTGTTACACTATGTAAAGGTGTCTTTGTTACACTGTAAGTATACATAATAAATCTGATTATACATTTACTGAGTAATATTAAGTAACGTACTTATTTTAGGGTTAGGATTGGGGTTTGGTTTAGAGTTAGTTGCATGTAATTATGCATAATTTATAGTTATTACTATAGTAACTACATGTAACATATGTAACAATGACACTGTACAATAAAGTGTTATCAAATAACATCTTAAAGGCACACTATATCTATGTTATATATTTTTTTCAGTTGTGTACTTACATTATCCCGACTGTTTCCAACAACTTTCAAACCAGGAGAAATTTGTAATTTAATTCGAAGACACGTCCCGTTTCTTTATTTCCGTTTTGTCGCCGTCAATGGCGTCATATCCGCGTTCTCCCTGGTTTCCGCTCGTACTGCCATAGCAACCAGAGCTATGAACCAGAGCCCTCTGATAGTAACCAAGGCGACAGACGTGGACAACTGTGTAGTTCGCAATGTCTATTTGCACACTGTTGTTGTTTCGTTCAAACATTACGGACCATGGCAAGCAGACTTTGGATAAAAAAGGAGGACTAAAACGAGAATCAATATCAGCGCGGTGTTTTCGAGATGCCGAGAGCTCCACATCCGAGACTTCGACCACTCCTACATGTACTTTATTAAACAGGTGAGCACATTTACATAAAACTAATCAATGTTATATAGTTCAACAATGATAAAATGTTAGAATATGATCTGTATGTTATTCTAATGTTGATCTAGCTTACTGCTAGTCTCATACAGACAAACTAACACATCAATTTCAACACATTCAAATGCAGTTTAGTGTGATAGTGTAATGTTAGACCAAGTGAAACAGCGCTGCGTTACCTCACAAGTTTAATTTGTCTAATAAACTGACCTGTGAGTAGTAATTCTGCACTTGCGTGTAGTTCGGTAGAATGAAATGTCCATATTCCTTTTATATCCGCGGGACTCGCGTCGCGTGTGGAGCTGATAGCTGTCTCTTAGCAATCCCGAACTGCTTCATATCACAGTCATGATAAAAGCATTGATGTATTCACTCATCCATAAGCATTATTAGATCGGTCGGCTTGACGTTGACGACAAGATCCATAATTCTTAGCAAATGTTGCGTCATCAAACTACGCCTTTGTTATTGTAAAGAGGTTAGCGACCCCTAGTGGAGAAAAAATTCCATACTGTACGTTTAAGTGTTGTGTTATCAAAAAAATCTTCTAAGAGTGATCTGTATGCAAAATGCCATCATATTTTTTTATAGCTAAATGATTAGCTCAGGTGTTCATTTACTAAATATCAAGGACAAGCATTTCCTCTGATGTGTTTCGAGTGGTCTTGTTGCTCTTTACTGTATCACCCAATTCACTGAGTCAGCCTTTTTGCTGCTTATTTTCTGACACTTCCGAATTAAAGCTAGAGTAGGCAATTTCAGAGAGGCTAGCAATAGCAAGCTAGCTTTGAAAGCATAAGATCCCACCCTTCCTTCAGAGCGTCTCCAAATCCACGCCTCCTTCAAAACACATGAACACACAGCCAGAGTCTGTAAAGCGTCACGAGAGACGACGTTAAACTACCTCATGTCTCAAAGCACATAAATTTACAATAATAATGACCGTAAACAACTTCCAGAGCTCTAGTTGTACCACCTGACTGCTGCAGGTTCATTTCAGCGTTGATAGTGCTGATATAGAAACACAGAAATCCGAGTCTGAGGACGTGAACAGCTCCGGGTGAACATTTTTTGGTCCTGTGGCTTCCACAGTAGATATAATGTTCATTTGCACTTTTCTATACAGCACAAATGAGGAACGACAGTTCGTGCCGTACAACTCACAGCTTTCACCTGGAAAACTGCTGCCTTCACCAAAGCTCTGTGAAGAGCCTTATGCCTGGCGAGACAGGACGGGGCAATGTTAAAGGATAGGGAAGGGAGAAAAAAGGAGAAGAGGCTGAGTGAAACGAGTGCTTGGCAGAAGAAGATAAAACCACAACTCAGTGGGCGCTTGAATGATCCGCGGCGGCATGTCAAAGGGTTTTCTGCTGACTCTCAGCGTTCTGCTAACACACGCTGCAAGAGGCTGTCGACAAACCCCACACAAAACCTCCGCGCGCATGAGGCCATTGAGCGGCGCATCCAAACACCCGCAGGGAGCGGCTCGCGGAGATGAGAAATAGGAGCTAATTTGAAGCTCATTATGACGTACGCGTCCCGCCATTGACATGAGCGGCGCTATGAAGACACGCTGAATGCTTGTAATTTTCTCTGGTGTCCTGCGTGGTACAATAAACACCTCACGCTTTCAACCCAAATCTTTCTTTTCGTCTATGACGGAAATAGAATAATTTTAGGGGTGTTATCATTTAATTATGTCTAGCATGGGCCAGAGCACACAAGTGTCAATAAAAAAATAGAACGCGAATACAAGAACATTTAAACTGTAGTGTTGGAAGGAGAGCAGATGTTCTTTCAGAGCTCTGAACTGACCAAGAGGAGCTGAAGCACATCAAACTGGTCTGAGAAAGGTAGAAATGACCCACATATGTGGCTAGAACCCTCCTGTTTTGTTTGCTATTCACAAAGTTTGTGAAAATGCAATGTCCTTCATACTTTTACTGGAGAGATCTTTTCATTGCTCCAGTGGACTTTGCATGGAAAAACTCAATTAAACAACCTATTTGTTGAGAAATGACACAATGATTATTTTGTGTTCAATAGGTTGTTTGAGAAGTAGGGAAACTGGGGAAGAACATTGAAAGATATCACACAAAAAACAAAACAAAAAAAAAACCTGCTGAAACTCTAGGTGATAAAAGTGAAATGAAGGTGATTACAGTTCTCCACAAACAAAAAGGCAATATCGCACATTCACTTGTCAAGATTAGCCATTATCTGTGATCTGTGTGTTTAAGCATTGGCAGTATATATATATCGGCTGGGCTGCTGAATCGCCTCAAGGTGTTTTAATATTGCATGCTCACCTTTAGGTTTTAATAATTAACAAGTGCAGTGTGGTTTTTGATGAGTCTAACGATTTTCAGTCACTGAGTGGAATTCACTGATTTTGCAGCCGGAGTGGTATTGTTTCATTAAGATGAAAATCCGACCTTGAGAACATGTATAGATCTTTACTTCAGGGTGTGTGTCAGTGTAAATCATGGCGTATTTCTAAATTCATAATAAGAATAAGAATGAAAACTTCTACTGTAAAAGCAAACAGATGTACCATGAAGTTTGAGATGCATGTTCACACACACACACACACACACACACACACACACATATATATGAATCTTTTATGAATAGCAAGTTGAGGAACAGCATTTATTCATTTATTTGAGATAGAAATCTTTTGTAACATATAAATGTCTTCACTGTCCCTTTTGATCAATTTATTGTGTCCTTGAAGGAAAAAAAAAGTTATTTTTTTATTTTATTTTTTTATATTAACCCAAAACTTTTGAACTCTTTTGGCATCAGTTTTGTGCTCTTGTTCCGAAAAAGTAAAATAATACTTAACATTTACTTTTTACAGAATAAAGTGTAAATATGAAATAGATTAAAAATGAAAATGTTGCTATTTTCACAGCTAATGTCAGGTTACTGTCATATTGTGATCCGCATCTAAAGCATCAGTCACCTGCTACAATCTCATTTTAATTTACATAAGCATCTTCCTGCTGACGTTCGTTCATGAGGTGATGCAACCTGACAGCAACGGTGTAATAGCTTTGCGGTAACACCGATGCCCCAACTAAAGTCACCTCATCGATCCAGCCAATAAGGACAGAGTCATGTTTCACCCCTGATGAGGAAAGATGAAGGAAGGGAAACAACCTTCATACCCTTGTGGGACATATGTTTGATCCTCGTCCTCTTTCCCCCATCTTTGATGATTCCGTTGGGGAATGTCGCCCTGCAAGGTGACACAGGATGATCTCCGGTTTCACGGAGAAGAAGTTACACACGTTTAGTGGGTTTTGGGATAATGTGTGGAACTCCCAACGGAGAGAAAACAGAAACAGCACAACAACTCCATCACTCTGTGTGTGCAAAATCTCTCACAAAGGGCAAAAGGAAACACGGCACTGACATTTATGCTTCAGTGACACTGTTTAGTATGCGGCGCACTATATACTGTAAGTGCCTAACCGTACTATTACAAATAAAGGTGTAGGTTGGGCTTGTTAGCAGAATTAAGGTTGTCACATGACCTGACTGTTGCATTTTTAATTCAGTTCCAATTTATAAAATTTAATAAATATGCTAATTTTGCTTTTGGCAGTCTGATGACAAAATGTATTGTATCATGTTATTTAAGATCAACATGTAAAGTGGCCAGCTCCAGTTTGTCTCGCTTTTATGTGTTATTTAGAGGTGGGCTTATCTGAAATTGGATGAATGAATGGATTTAAGTATAAGTTTTTCATAATATTTATATATAAAAAAGAGATTTTTAGTGTTAGCTTTAGTTAATACAATAACAACACTAGTCCAAAGTGCTCACGTCAACTGGTACAATGAAAACACAAAAAGGTTTTTTTTTGTACAAAAAAACAAACAAACACATTTTTGTACTTCAACTCCTGGAAGTTACATAAAGCAGATTGGAAGTGTAGTGTGTGTGTGTGTGTGTGTGTACTTGTACAACTATCTTTGTGAGGACCAGTTTGAGTTTTAGACCATTGGAGTGAGGACAAAGAGAGTAAAGTGAGGACATTTTGTCCGGTCCTCACTTTCTGAGACTCCTTTAAAGGCCTGTTTGAGAGTCAAGACTTGGTTTTAGGGATAAGGTTATAATGAGGTTAAGGGTCAGTTTAGGGTAAGGGTTCGGGTTAGGCACTTTGTTGTGATGGGTAAGGTTAGGGTAAGCAGCTAGAGATTGCATTGTGTCAATAAATGTCCTCATAAAGATAGATGTACAAGAATGTGTGTGTGTGTGTGTGTGTGTGTGTACCACCATATTGGTATCGTTGTTCCTTTTTTTATGTTATCGCCCAATAATAAAATGTGTCCGTTATATAAAAGCTTAAATATAATGGAATAAGATATACTGTAATAGATACATTTCCTTCAGCTGAGACACTTCAGATGCGCACTGTTGGCCATTATGGTTTTGAACTGCTTGAAATATGATTGGAATCACTTCAAAAAAGGAAAATACAGTAAAGTGCAACATGTGCTGTGCAAGTCTGTCATATAGGCTACATAAAAATTATGAGAACATCATTATAATTGTGTGCTTGGGACATGCCTTGTAATAGTGAGACTTTTGTTTTTGGAATCGGGCTCTCAAACAATTTATACAAATTTGGATTTAGATTTATCGGCCAATATATCGGTTACTGGCTTTAGAATATAAAGAATTATCGGTTATCGGTATCGGCCAAATATATTCCTTATATAATATATAATATTCTGAACACAGTATGAAATTTGATCAACACATTAATTAAGCTGCACTGAATAATACACAACTGACAAAGAGAATAAAAATAGATAACAAAAAGTGAAGACAATTAAAGGTTAAAATCAGAAAGGAGTGAGGCTGTGTGGTCATTTTACCCAGAACTGGATGTTGCCGCAATGCCAAACTGAATGATGTTGGCATGCTGAAACTCACCAGCTAAGCCTTTGCAGGTGGCCCTGTCACCGTGGAAACAAACCTTAAATTGCTGCCATTCATTACGCCGACCGCCCAACTGCATGCCTCCTCGCCCGCCTGGCGAGGATATAGAGCGACCGATCCATCCCTGTCACGGCAAACCGCGTCAATGACAAAATCTTAATTACGCCATTAATTAATTGAAGCGTTTGAACTGAGCTCGCACCTCTGGTCCCTCGCACATTAAGATCCTTCTAGGTGCAATAGCTCACATCAGATCGTCGGGCAAACAGACAGAAGCACACGTGCCAGAACACACCCGCACAGCCGCCCTCATTTATTTAAAGGCAAAGGACCCCGAAGGTCAGTTGGTTTTGTTCAGGTGTGTCAGGAAATGAAGACAGATGCAGAACACTGGACATGCTTTAGGAGCCCAGACAGGTGCTGGGTGTGGGAGAAATCAACGTTCTGGGACGCATCCAGAAGCGGGAATACAGACGCTTGTCATTTTAGAGGTGGCGAGGCGGTATCAGTGCCATGTCTGAAAAACACGTCTGAATATGGCCAATAAATGAACACAGGCAATGTCAGAAATGAAACATTAACATGCTGTTTACTGAATACTATACTCTGTGCATTAACTACTTTACCATTCAAATGTTTGGGAATTAGAAAAGTTTTTTATGCTTTTAAAAGAATTTAAATGCTTAATAAAAGTATTAATTTCTTTAAAAAACCAAACAAAATGTGTGTTGAATGATCACACTACATTCCATGTGCGTGGCACCCAGCTATAATGTTGGATATAAATATGATATATGTATTTTCTTTTTAGTTCAGTTTTGTGCAAAACCTGAATTAAGCTTAATTAATTATTTTTTTAAATGCACTAAATTAATTGAATAAAAAAATTAAAAAGAGATTTTGGCTAAATTTGCTGCCGTAATTACGTCGTCTTTGGATGGATGGATGGATGGATGGATGGATGGATGGATGGATGGATGGATGGATGAAAAAAAAATGGATGATGGATGGATGGATGTTTGGAAAAATGGATGATGGATGGTTGGTTGAAAAAACAGATGGATAAAAAAGATAGATGAATGGATGGTAAAAAAAGATGGATGGATGGATGGTAAAAAATATGGATGGATGGATGGATGGTGAAATAATAGATGGATAAAAAGATGGATGGATGTTTCAAAAACTGGATGATGGATGGTTGGTTGAAAAAAAAATTATGGATAAAAATATGGATGAATGGATGGATGGATGGATGGTGGAGAAAATGGATGGATACAAAGATGGATGGATGAAAAATGGATGGATTGATGATAAATAGATGGTTGAAAAAATGGATGATGGATGGTTGGTTGAAAAAAAAAAAAGGATGGATAAAAAGGATGGCTGGATGGTTAAAAATGGATGGATGGTAAAAGATGGATGGTTGAAAATGGAGGGATAAAAAGATGGATGGATGGATGGATGGTTGAAAAAATTGATGATGGGTGGTTGGTTGGTTGAAAAATAGATGGAAAAAAGATGGATGGATGAGTGCATAGTCAAATAGACAGGCAGACAGATAGAGTTCCAGAGACAGGTCTCTTTGTTGAGCCTGTCACTATCCATTGTGCTGTGGTGATTAGTTCTCATTAGTTATGTTTAATATTAATGGAGTCCAGCATCAATAAATTCCCTCTGTGTACCTGCTGGCTTCAGGGAACAAGAGAAAACAACAGTGAAGCAGAGCTGGCTGCCGCGATGCTAATGTTAATGCCTTTGTAAATGATGACTCTGGCCCAGCCAGCACTGCAGATGGTGCAAACACAAGCGAGGATCTGGCATTATTCACAATTCTCCCTGTTCATTTGTGAGAGCATTATCAGCTTTCTGTTGAGTTAGTTTGATACCAGTCTGACACGCTTTCTTCTTAATGCTAGTTTAAATGTTGTTCAAACTAGCTCATAAGTCATATGGACAAATTGTTAAAGTCTGAAACATTTTTAATCAAAAATAAAGAAATGTGGTATAGCTCTTATATCCACATTTTGTGGGTGTTTAAATAAGTGTTAAACGAAATACTGTACTCTATACATGTCATATTGTAAATTAAATTAGAAAAAATACTTTTAGAGAAAAAAACCCAAAACATTCTGTTTATCATTATTATTCATAAGTTTGGGATTAGTAAGATTTTTGTTTGTTTGTTTAAGAAATTAATTATTTTATTCAGCAAGGACAAATTAAATTGATCAAAACTGACAGTAAAAAAAAAAAAAAAAAAAAAAAAAAAAACTTAGTTAAATTGGAAATTTATCCAATTGGAAATTTAGAAATTGGACATTTAGTTTTTGGAAGTGAAAAAGTCATTGTCATTGTATAATTTACATGACACAATTTTACAAATTTATAATTTTTTATGACATTCTCACAATTCAGTGCATGGCACTTCACATTTGATGTGTTTTTGTTGAAATAACTAGTTTCTTCATAGTTTTTCTTATTTTTGTTCGTATTTTTTTCTAATCAGTTATGTACATTAGCGTTTTATGTTACATTTAATGTTGTTAAATTAATGTTTATTGTATTTAAATTTAAATTTCATTTGTGTTACCATGATAGTGTTTGTGTGAATGACTGTGCAGCTTCTACAAATTAGTATTTCATTTCTTGTGGAAAAAAATGCTTGCGACAAACTTTGATTCATCATGTGACTCATCACTAGTGTGATTGGTGGTTGTCAGTGTATTAAATTGGTACAAAACAGATATTAGTACTTCAGTAGGTTGGTAAATTAACATTATATCAGATAATGAAATATGTTTTGGTTTTGGTTTTTTTACTGTAAATTTAAGTCTGTAAAACCTAAAATGTTGCTACCGTATTTTTTTACGGTAAATTTCTGGCAACCACAGCTGGCGCTTTTTTACCGTAATTTTTTTACAGTGTAAATGAGTTAAAATTGATATGTACATCAGCTAGCTGATGTCAAACTATTCTACCTGAATGAAAATTGAAATTTGGTTAAATGGCATGTAAAGGTAACTTGTGTACTGAGGTTTGTTACCACAACAGTATTGCATGGCTGTGTCCGAAATCGCATCTTCTCTTGAGTATGTACCTATTTTGAATAAGTAATTACTTCAAGGCCACTAAAAAGTATGTTCTATATAGTATGAGTGTGTGTAGAATGAATGTAATCCGGACGTACTACATTCAGCGTCAGTTGCTTCGCTTCACTACCATTCACTGATCCTCCCCCGTGGCCTCATGGGATAGTAAAGTGTCCATCATATGCACACTTCAGAATCTCGCCAGAAGAAGTAGGTCATCCGGGTACTTTTTTCCTACTCTTTTATGAGTACTGTGAATTCATACATACTTCTTTTGTCACATACCGTTTTTCGCACACTATATAGTAGGGAAGTATGCGATTTTGGATGCAGCCCATGAATGCACATTCATTATATATGTACAACAGGAATGTGCACTTGCAAAGTGTTGGCCAGGCATTCACATATGCATCTGCATACACTTGCATAAAGTATGTTTCTGGCCAAAAGCAAAAAAAGAGAGAGGAGCTATTTATAAATTTAGGGCAGACAAAAAGCAGGGCTGCCTCATCAACACTGGTGTTCATCTCCAACCTTCACGCTTCCACGGCTCAAAAGATAATAATACTCGAGCAGGGTCATAACAAAATAATTCGGTTTGGGATTAAGCCAAGTCTGACTCCGTTTAGATTTAGCATTTTGGAGGGACAAAGCTCTAAAATAAGAGCGCTTGAAGAGTAGCTCAGACAGCTCTTTTCATGAACTGTGTCCATTCAACTGCATCCACCCTGAAAGGGTCGAGCAATAAAACTATCACTGCTCTTTATTAACAGATCCTTGCTACGGTTCTCTGCTCCGCTCTGTAAGAGACTGTCCTAGCGATCTGTCCTTACTTGAAGGAACAGTTCACCCAAAGATCATCATGACACCCAATGACATGACTTTCTTTCTGGAACACAAAAGATGTTTTGCATAATGTTCTTTTCCATTCAGTGAACGTGGATGGTGATTTGCACTGTCAAGCTCCAAAAAAACCCCTAAATTACTCCATTCCAGTAAATACATCTAACATGTATATAGTATTCCATATAACTATGGCATGCTCTAGTCTAGGCCATACGCTTTATGTGAGGAAGTCGGTATTTACTGAAAACCTGCTTTCTGCCCAAACAGGACATTTCCACATGCTTCTATTCTGATGTAAGACTCGTTTTTCACTGTGTGTGTGTGTGTGTGTGTGTGTGTGTGTGTGTGTGTGTGTGTGTGTGTGTGTGTGTGTGTGTGTGTGTGTGTGTGTGTGTGTGGTGTGTACATGTTTTTCTATCCTTGTGGGGACTTAAACCTGAATGCACACAGACTCACTGTGGGGACCTAAATTGAGGTTGCCATGGGTACACAAGCTTCTAAATCATTTTACAGTTGTGCTGCTTAATATTTTGATGGGCACATACCTTTTTTTAGAATTTTATACATGTCTTTACTGTCACTTTTGATCACTTAAATGCATCCAAGACACCACACTTTTAAACGGTATGTGTTATCCTGTCCTGTACTGTACTTGTCTCATATTCACAGAATAACTGATTTCACTCTGAAATGTGTCACATTAAGTAAAATAGGTTGCGAGCTCTATTCATCATATAGCTTCACAAGACTTGGAATATAGCACACGAGTCACGAGGTCCACTTTTATGTTGCTTTTTTGTCCCTTTTGCCGCTTGATTGTGCGAACAACCATCCATCTTTGTTATTTGTAACTAGCTAATTATCTCAAAAAAAATATGAAGGTGATTAAATGACAGAACTCCCACGTTCTGGTAAACTAACCCTTTAACACAACACCTTTGATGAGAGAGCAATTACGCGACAGCACATGAACCGCCCGTGCTGTCTTGTTAATGGTCTGTTCTCTCCTCTGAACTTATATCATCTGATTGGAAATTCTCTTTTATTGCTCTTCTTGAACTTGGTGCGAGATAGATCACATGCGACCCGCTTGCCACATTCCCACTGGTGCTGAGAGAATCTGCCGCTACGTTTTCCGCCAACTTTAGTTATGCTAAACATTTTAGAGGAATAC
The DNA here is from genome assembly GCF_949319135.1 of Squalius cephalus. Classification (NCBI taxonomy): domain Eukaryota; kingdom Metazoa; phylum Chordata; class Actinopteri; order Cypriniformes; family Leuciscidae; genus Squalius; species Squalius cephalus. Next base: position 40,403,244 of record NC_137131.1, read on the forward strand.
AGCGGTTGTTCTTGATCATCCGCTGTGCGATTATCGGAACATTACAGAAGCGCAGAGGCAGGCTAAGTCTATGTTAAAGAGAATTCAATATCTTCACTGGAATCCCTGTGCGTTCCTGCATGCATCTCAGATCTAGCGGCAGATAGATAACTCGATGTTGCATCCGACTGACATTCTAAAAGAGCGCCATGAATTAGCAAAGAAATCACACTGGCACACATCTGCAAAATGTACATTAATAAGAAATGCTGTTTACTCCGTACAATGTCTACTGAAGATCGTTGAGAGAATCCTGAAGATATTAGAGTCAGTGGAAAGCCTGTGAGTCATTCATTAAGCTACACACATGCTAAACATGCAGCCTGTAATTTATAGATTACGTTATTATTGTTATCTTCTGTCTGCATGGAAAAGGGGTCGCGGTAATGGGAAGACCGAGAATTACCGGCCGGGAATTGCTGTAGCGCCGCAGCTATACAAGAAATGAACCTGAATAATCTAAGACTGTAGAGAATGTTCCCAAAGATAGATTTCATTAAATTACAGTCCTGACATCTCTATTTCAGATACTAATCTTAACTGCCACCTATGATTCCTTCATTTCCTCCGAGGTAGATGAGTAGAAGATGCATAAAAACGTCTGTAAGCTATTCACTCTTGACAGTTTTCTTCTGTGGAGCGCTGGCAGATATCACGGCATGTGCAGAACATTGTTTCAATCATTAGCACATGGGTCTGGAAGAAGACGGCTTTAGGGATACTTACATCATACAATATCTCTAACAACCGGATGGATGGATGGATGGATGGATGGATGGATGGATGGATGGATGGATGGATGGATGGATGGATGGATGGATGGATGGATGGATGGATGGATGGATGGATGGATGGATGGATGGATGGATGGATGGATGGATGGATGGATGGATGGATGGATGGATGGATGTGTTGCTAAAATAATTTAACCTTAGTGTTGACTGATGCATATACCTCACTGCTCTCCAGTGTATTTGTTCACTCTATAGTTGATATATACGGAATATAGCTAGAAGTGTCCACTAGACAGGTAACAGATCAGAATGAATGTGTTTGGTTTGCTGCCAAAGTACAGCGGCCCATACTTGATCTCTCCCCTGCTGTTTTTGAGAATGCTGTTGCATTTCTTGTTCTGGAGGCAGAAAGATTTCCTTCTTGTGCTTCCTGCTATGATTTTTGTTTCTACCCCATTTGTGTTTTTGAGTATTTCCACTTTAAAAGAAATGCTCAAGTGAGAGGGTTTGTGATGGAGAGATATTTTGGAGAAATTTATTTTGAACCTCAGTCTGATTCAGATGGGAATAAACATGCACTGCAAGTTATACAGTAGCAGAAATAAAACCACATGAGTTTATTTACATGTCCCAGTTTTCCTCTTTCTACTGGTATGTGTGTTTTTATGTGTGTAATTTATGTGTAAATGTAGGCTCCATTGGCTTTCATGGTTGATCTATCAATGTTATGCATTTCTATAAATAAAAAAAAAGCCAAAAGACTGAAAAAAAAAGTCAAATTAACTGTTGAAAATTAGCTGGAATAACTACACGCATTGACGTCACTTTCCCGCCGGAACGCCCCTTCAGCCGGACTGAGTGGCAAAAGAGCCTGATGCATGACTGAATTTAATAGGGGAAACTGCTAGTAAAACAAATGATTATCAGTTTAAAGTAAATGCTGGACTCGATAGTGTTCCTTACAACTTACCAAAGATCCAGTGACCCATGGATGTTGACATGCAGCAAGGAATCATGATTCAAGACAGTTCGACACAGAGGAAATACATAAAGCAATTTTGCCTGTGAACACTTTATACAATATAGGTAGGTCTAAATCCAGGTGATCACTTATTATATAAAGTTGTGATATACAGTATATCTTCATATCGTCCAGCCCTAAAACTTGTCTAGTTTTTATCAGTGTTTATTTAAAAATAATAAACAATTATGCAGAATATAAGATGGTTAATATGTAATTGAGTGTTCAATGCAATATATAACAATACAATATAAAGGGTATGATTTTACACCAAAATTCTGCATATTGACACAAAATGATAACTGCAAATCCACGTTTTGCTGCCTGGAGTCCAGATGTTTCTGTGAATTGCAGCGATCCTTTTGCTTCTCTTGTCTGAAGCTTTCGGCCGTCTGTAAAAATATACCTCAGATTTCTTGTCAAATCTAGTTGTACAGTCAATCGCAAAGCTCGAATGACCGACTCGATTATGTCATTCGCAGTGCTTCATGGGAGTGTGGGCAGGGCTAAAGATCTCTTTTGCTGTGATTTGCTTTGATTCCTAGAATTTTCTGTACAGCATCATGGGTAATGTAGTTTTTCACCAGGGATCCTCTCAGCTCCCCTCCGCCTGAATTCTAATTCAACACACCTGTGCCACTCACTGTATTTAAAGGGATACTTCACCAATCAGTATTAAGCTTTGTATCAGTAGAAACCCGGTAGTATGACAGTGCGTCCCTCCCTCATGTTCCCCTGAGACAAGAGATTTCTGTATTGTGTGTCTGGAAAAAAAACCTCAGATGACGCAAAAATCGTCATTTAGCATCATTTAATCGTCATTTAGCGTCATTTAGATCCCCGTCCATAGGGGGATCTCACGATAAAACGGCCTCTTTTCAGTTTCGAGTCAACTAGTAGCCTAGTTGTGTCATTTCTTCCGATACTGCCCTCTGTAACCTGTAGGCGTGGCTTGGGAGTGGTCTCGTAGGGCAGCGAAGCAAGTGCATTCTGGGAGTTGTTGTCTTTCATCCACATGAGCCAAAAATAAATTTTCTGGCTTTTCTCAGTCTAGAAGGCACCAACTTCTAAAATAATTTCACATTTCTACTACAGAAATGACCCAATTTAAATACACATTCATCTTTCCAGCGGTGAAATATCCTTTTAAGCAGTCACCTATCACTTCACTTTTGTCTGGTCTTTTTGTTCACTACACTGATCAACTTACCTGGCTATTTCCCTGTGCTGCTCACCTTCTGAGAATTAACTACCTTCATCTTCAGTCATCAACCTTCGGATATCCTTCCTCGAACTTCTGTAATCCACCTGCAACCAAACAGAGACAGTAACCATTCAGTTAAGTGCCTTCTGCCCATCCATCCTGTTGATTCTCACCTGAGTCTCCTGCTTGTTTTCTGCATCTCCCAATAAGTCATCAGTGTGAACTGAGTCACCCGTGTTGTATCCTTCTGTGCCATGACAGAATCCCACTTTAAACACAGTAATTTGAAAAAATGATTTAAAATAATGCAGGCTGACGGATTCAACAGAAGCAAAAACTATTAACAACCTTGTAGCTCACAGTAGGTCTATCTTTAAAGGTTTATAAGTTATCGTTAAAAAACAATTTCCCTAAGGAGAAAATGAATGGCATTTTCACTGTTGCTCTCATGAAGAGCAGAGACGATGCTGACCAATCAGACGACCAATCAGAGACGATGCTGTTTCTTTGGAAACAGAATTCTGGTAAAAGAGCTCACTCATCTCATAAAGCACTGTAAATGACATAATCACGCCAGTCTCCCTACAATCACAAAGATTTTATATATACATATACATATTTACATATATGTATATATGTATATTATATATATATACAATCAAATTTGTTTGCTTCCAAACAAATGCTGAAATGTTATTCAAGATTGGTCTGATTGGTTCAAGGCTTGGTTGAACACTGTATTGAAGATTTATTTAAGAAATCCCCAATGTATAAAATGAAATGGGAGTAAAATACTTAGAAACCAGGGCCACTAAAAAAAAAAGGAAGTCACTTTATTACCAATGCATGTATCTAATATGCAAAAACACATTATGCGAGTTTATGGACTGAGAGCCCAGAGTTTCTCCTGGACTTGGCAGTTTGCAGTTTTCATGGCTTTCAATGTTTGCGGCTCATACGGGAAACCAACAATACATGTTTCGGCATGTTGCACCCTATGAATACACTTTTGGGGCATCAGGAAAGTAGTGGATTGTAAGTCAAAGGCGAAACTCAACAAGAAGGCAGCAAAATTTTTGCCTGGAAAGTTGAAGCCATGCCTATTAAGACGCCCTGTATCAACACCCTTTGTCAAAACGCTAATGGGATCCAGCAGAGATGCAGATTGGAAAGCGGCCACTCTGACCGAAAGAATGAAAACATAAAAGCAAAGGCTAAATAAGTGCATATATTTGCATCAAAGCTGCCCAATGTGGGCCGTGATTGATCCTGCACATATGGCCGTGCTCATAGAGAGGTGATTAATCTCACTACTGCAGTTCAAAACCTATTTAACAGGAATTTGTTTGCCTAGGCAGCCAAATGTGTCCACAGTAATTACGTGTCGCTTTTCTTTGCCACCATCGATATTTCATTTCCTGTGTTTCTGCGAGGGGGTTCCTCCCAAAATTTAACTTCCCACCCCATCACACACAAACACGCTTTTAAATGGACACCATAAAAAGCACCAGATGTATGGGTTATGGAGTTAGTGAAAATAAAAAATGAAAGATTTTTCTCTAAAATGGCCTGTAATGGGTTTGGCAAACATTCCTTTGTTTATTTAAACTCTGCACTACTACATCAAGCCCAGATGTATAGTTGACAGCTCTTGTGGGGGAAAAGAGAGGAAAACACAGAGAAAAAGCACTCACATCACCCTTAACGCAGAGAGGCTGAGTTTCATAGGGGAAATTAAAACTGTCAAAAATGTACACAATTAAAATTTGTTAAATTAATGGGCTGAAAAATGCAAAAGAGGTGCAGCAGGTATCCAGATGATCAGGTCAACAGGAGGTGCTATTAAAATGATTATGATGGATGGTGACAGATCGGCAGCTGATTAATTGGGACGTTGGGAGAAGCGTGATTAAACGTTTTGTAGTCACCCAGAATCCCAAACATCTTTTTCAATATAGTACCATCAAGAACAGCTTGTGTGTCTGCGCGTGCAGAAGGAATAGAGACTATGGATACAATATAGAACATTTCATAATGGATGGTGAAAGTGCTTCAAACAGACATTGTAAAAAAAAAAAAAAAAAATGTATATATATATATTATCAATATTGAAAGCAGTTGTGCTGTTGTATTTTTGCGGAAACCATGCTACATCTTTTTCAGGATTATTTGATAAATATAAAGTTCAAAAGAACAGCATTTATTCGAAACAAATCTTTTGTCGCATTATAAATGTCATTACTGTAATTTTTTAACAAATTAAGCTTTCTTGCTTAATAACAATATCACTTTTACATATCTTACTGACACAAGACTTTTAAACAGTAGAGTATGTTAATTTAGTGTATGTAACATATGCATTAATAATTGTTTGCAGTTTAGACTTGAATATGGCTACTGGGTCCATATAACAGGCTGTTATTGCTAGCTTACTTGATCGTAATGATATAAGCGGTGTGTTAAGTCCTATAAGCCTCTGCCATTTAGTCCAAGATCATTGACCAAACAAGTAAAAGCACTTTTAAATGTGGCTGGAAGTCATTTTATGCTGTACATTTTGAGATGATAAATGCTGATTTAGTTCTAGTTTTGTTAGGACCCCTGAAACTAAGATCTGATTCCAAAATTACACTAAGATATGAAAGTTATGGTGCAGGCTTTTTCCTCAGTCTCTCCACTCCATGAGTGTGTGAACGATGTCTAAATGACTCTTTGGGCGAAACGTCCTAAACTGTCAACTTCAAATCGTGTTGGACAGTGTCAAACAAGTCTGCGCTTGAATTACCTTGAGAATTACTGGCTGGGACATGCCTTGTGACTCTAATGGATATCAAGATGACAAATGATCCACCTGATGCCTCCAACAATACTTCAAAAAATTACACTCCTCCGTCTCGCCTTAAGATCCGGTCATAAACCATCAATTTTCATCTGTATGACTTGAGATAATTGGCTTCAAACAGGTTTCTCTGGAGAAAATTGATCAACAAAAAGGGTTATAAAGGACACTTTAGTGACGACTGAGAACTGTAAAAGGAAATGTCATTTTCACATCCTCAAACATCCCTGTGGACACTGATGACCCAATCAGACAAATGCTGATAACATGTTGTGATTTAAACGGTCAGAGGATGATTGATATGCTGAAAATGGACTAAGACAATTGAACAAAGGGACACAAAGAGAAGGAGGTTGAGAGAGAGAGACAGAGAGAAACTAAATTGTGAACCTCAAAAGGCTGAATAGCTGAAAATAGCCTGGAAGACAAAAGTTTTGAACCAGGTCATGGTTTTCTTGTTTTGATTTGTTTTTTCCAGTTATTAGACATAGTCTTTTTTATTCTGTAGTAGTGCAGCCTGAGGTATAGGCCTATATATATTGCACTCTTTAAAACTGAAATAGAGACAGCGATGGACAGGGACACAATGATTTTTAATTTTTTTTATATAAGGTTCAAAGTTACTCTGAAAATATTTCAATGTTAATAAAACATATTTTTAAATAAAAAAAATTAAAAATCAAAGAAAAATGAAATCTTTCATTTGACTGTATACATTTACATAGATCAAAATGATGAGGAAAATGTGAAAATATACTTACATCATTTGATTGCAAATATTATGTAGAAAAATATATATAACTGAATTGATTACAATATTTAAAATGTTATATAATAAAGTAATATTCATTCATAATAATTGCTAATTTGACCAAGTTTCATTCAGCTATTGAAACAAAAGTCCTTCTTTGAATACAATACATACTTTTACAACGAAAGTACTGGAATTCAGACGCAGCTTAAGAGTTGTGCTTTCTAAGATGACCCAACCTTTCATTTTGACAACCATTGGGATGGGTTCAAGACAGACCCCTCAAACCCACTCATTCCCATTCAGACTTTTACATATTTAAGCTCAGGTTTGTCAAAAGGCACTGGTTCTTGCATGTCCAAATTCTAAATAATAAAATCTCCCTCTGGAGTTATGACAGGTGTTTGGATATTTAGACATATATAATTAGATTAACATGATATCTCTGGAGTCATTTATAGTGTTTGTATTGCTTTGCACAATCAATGCTGTTTCAAAGACAGGTGTTTGAAGAATAGGAGACAACAAGAGAAATCATTACAAACAGGTGTTTGTTTCACTTCTACTTTCACCTTTAAAGTTTTGTAAACTCAGATTAAGCATTAGTTTGAGGGTACATTTACACTATAACGATGCTCTAAAAACAGAAAAGTTGCGTTGCGTTTTATGCGTGCAGACTGCAACATTGTCAAAATGATCAGCGAAAATGCTGTACTATGCATACCAGGCCTGTAGTTGTCGTCACTTTGTAAAGAAAAACTACGCGGATATAGACTGAACAAATAATACGCATACACATGACATCACCGTTTTCACATATTGTTTCATTCCTATGTTTATGAACAAATCGTTTGAATGAATGATTCAATGACCCACTTATTAAAAACAGCATGAGTGGAACGAATCGGTTGAATGAATGATTTAGTGACTCACTTATCAAAGGTACACTATCTAACTCTTGCAGCTAAAAAACACAACTGCATGCATTTTGTGGAAGAACATTGTTTTGGTTGTGCTTTGACTCAATTTATCTGCCAATAAATAAATATTTGGCAATTTATCTTTTCAATAAATACCTTGCTCACCTGTTGAGTAATAAAAAAACCATCTCCACATGCTTTTACAACATCAAATCCCTCAGTTTTGCCATCTCTGAAAAGCCAAGCTAATGTTGATTTTTTTTTTTATTACGAGCTCGGTCGCAATCTCTTTTTGTCTGCAGATTCTCCTCTGTTCTGTTTTTTTTTTTTTTTTTTTTTTTTTTTTGTTAAATCAGTGATTCTCGGAGATTGAAGATTTAGTGTGCATAGTATCAACCTTTCTCGCTCATTGTGACAACTATACCTATATGCTACTCCCACACCATACACACGTCGAAGTAGCCGGAGCAACTTTTCTCTATTAAGAATATGACGAGACACGCATGGGCAAATAACGCATATATACGCATTTTCCCATGAAAACAATCCTGCCCCATCTAAAATATAAACACTTATAACTGTCACAGGATGAGGATGAAGAAGACTGGATACAATTATAAACGTGATTTAATAAAACAAAAAGGAAGACAGGCATAACAGTGTGCATAATATAGCAAACACAAACAACAAGCAACAACCAAAGACTGAAAACAGAGGGACTAAATATACAGAGATAATGAAATTATAACAAACAGGTGTGATGATTAGATGAGTGTGTGCAGGTGTGAGCCAGGAGGGATTATGGGAAATGTAGTGACTGGTCTGTTGACTGAGGCTTGTGACAATAATAGGCTTACCATAGTGAATTGGGGTCAAACAAAAACACATTTTGGAAAAAGGATTGATGATGTTTCTGATGATTTTTGTTATTTTTGAGCAAAAAAATACATATTGTACCTTTAAAAACTGTCATTCACTTGTATCATTCTTGAATGAATTAGCTTATTTAAATGAATCATCTGAATGTATGATTCAATGACTCACTTATTAAAAACAGTGAGTGCTTCTCGTTTCTAATTTGTGCATCCTCGCTTCCTTTCCTCCCATCTTAGCTCCTCCCCCTTAGGATGCGAGGGAAGGATAGACCTGTGTATCCTCACTCATGACTCCTCAGGAAGCTTCCTCGCTTCTTGTTCCTTGCCTCCTTGAGAATTGAGATGCCCTTCAAGATGGCTGAGTTTGATCAGTTTCCAGGTCATTGACGGAGGAGCGAGGAAACGAGGAAGCATCGATTTGAGTATTGAGAAGCACACAGTCACATTCATTCCTGAATGAATCAGTGTTTTTGAACAAATCTGACTCATAAAGGGCGCCACCTACAGGCATAACAATGTAACGTGCAGAAAAACTCACTGAAAAATACCCGCCACTAATGCACAGAGTGACAATCTGTCAGGAGCAAATACAGAATGGAGTGATTAAAAACGGCGAAAAATCCCAGTGCTGTTATATCAGCACTCGACCAATCAGATTGATTGACTGAAACTAACTTTTGTATACAATAAATAAAAACAGTTATAATATTATGACATATTTTAGATTGACCATCAGTGAAGAAAGATGGTTTTTGCCCCCAGAATGCTATAGTAATATTGGGACTAACTTTCTAAAGCTAACCAGACAAACGTTGACCACCTGGTTATTGTATTTTGAAGCCCCTGGAATTAAAGGAGAAGTTCACTTTTAAAATGAAAATTCTGTCATCATATACTCACCCTCATGTTGTTTCAAACCTGTATGAATTTCTTTCTTCTGCTGAACAGAAAGGAAGATAATTAGAAGATTATCAGTAACCAGACAGTTTTTGGGTCCCAATGACTTCCATAGTATTTTTTTTCCTACTATGGAAGTCATTGGGACCCAAAAACTGTCTGGTTACTGATAATCTTCTAATTATCTTCCTTTCTGTTCAGCAGAAGAAAGAAATTCATACAGGTTTGAAACAACATGAGGGTGAGTATATGATGACAGAATTTTCATTTTAAAAGTGAACTTCTCCTTTAAGTTATGTGGTTGGTCAAACACGCTTACCGTTCCTCCAGTTGTCTTATGAATGAGAGTTGATATCAACTTTGGAATCTTCAGACTGATGACCAAAAATGCAGGAGTCTGAAAACTCTTTAAGAGGAAAAATATGCCGATCCACGAGGCCTTGGGGTTGAAGCACTGGTGTCCATCAGCCTGGAGGAAAAGTGCTAAGCAGACAGAAGCAGAACACAGAGTGGCCCGTCTGTGTAAACCTGAACTCAGCAGCTCTGGCTAACCTTTGATAAGATGTCATCACTGCGGTACACTGCATAAATACCACGCTGTCAGGAAGGATGAGATCTGACCTGCCATGGCTGGGTATGGTGAGAGCTGATGGTGCTGCCACAGCACTCAAACACACATACTACACACTCTTTTCAGCATACACACACAGATAAAATACAAAGAGGGCAGATCTGAATGTGAGCTCTGCCACCTTTACCTCAGAAGGCTTCCTATGGCTTCAGACGTTAGATCAACTCCTCTGTGCCAAAGGATTACTGTATACATTTAAATTTTAAGCAGGACTTTGAGATATATCCTGGGAAACTCTTTTAAACTCTTTTGAGTTTATGTCAACATATTCGAACGTTTGGACCACAAAACTTCCTTCCCGGTACACCTAGAGCATTACTGAAAATGTTCTGCAAAAATGCTCATTTATAAACCATCATGAATAGAACATCACAATAATGAACACATTCACATGGTATTACAGTCCGTACTTTTGCACTAATGCTAAGTTTTGAGTATTAGAGTGCTAAGACTAATGCTAGTTGGTTCAGTTTGATTCATATTCATTAATCTATTCAAAACCCTGACAAAACTATTCATCCTTCCATTCATTTGTCCATCAAACCTCCAAATCGATTTTAGGGTTGCGGGACAAACTATTAATTTGTGATTTATTTCCTTTGGTCAGTTCAAAACGTTTATATTGAATCAATTCAAAACTCAGGCAAGCAAGTTGTGTGTGTCAGAGTGTAGGCAGAGTGTTCTTCATTCTTCTTCCTCCAGACATACCACTGATCCAAACCTAGCCAGTTCCGACATTTCATGTGTTCTAGCTCAAGCACACCTGGTGCAACTAATGAAGCCCTTGATTAGTTGCATCAGGTGTACTTGAGACAACACCTGTTTTGCAGATTTGTGCTGTTGTGAGGGATTCTATTTAGGGGGTTGAATAATTTTGAGACTGCAGAAGTTAGAAGTTGCATTTTAAGTTGAATTTGGGGAAACAACTTGAAACATTTGTTGTGTTGAGCCATTTCAGTTACGCTTGATTTGTTCATTGCAAACAGCTCAAAATCTGTCAATTTTGCTTATAAACCTGATTTGCAATGGGGGTTGAATAATTCCGATTACAACTGTAAATGTAATAATTCTTATTTTTTGGCTGAATGATCCGCTTTCTGAGTAAATTAATATCGAGATATATATCTAAGATTGTCAAAAGGCTGGATCTTATTGCTCAACCCTAAAAGTGCACTTTTTAAAAGTCAACATGAACATGACGTCTTCAACTAATTTGACTTCTTTACTGAAGCTGAATATTCATTGAGGGAGAAGTCTTTTATTCATTTCGTAATGGAGCCAGATGGTTGGACGGGAGGAGCTGAAAAGGTGCAGTAAAACAAGTTCGTTTGATGACAAACTTCTTTATTATTATTATTATTTTTATATATATATAACACAAATTGATGGAACACACATGACCAGATATGTGTAATTAGAAAGTAAATCGTGTCAATTTAAAGTTCACAATGACTCTAAATGAATACACTTAGTTTTGATTTATTTTATGAGTGTTTGCATTCTCTATGGTCTACTCTATTAATTTATAAGCTAGAAGTATACCAAGAATTACAGCAGTGGTGCTTTTGGGATTCATAATCTCTAGCACTGCAGACTGTAAAAGTTTTTAGGAACATTATGCTGTAATATTAGTGAAGTTATGAGTACATTACCAGTAAACAGCTTGCGAACATTTAATGTCCTCGTGTGGTGATTAGAGAAAGTAAGAGTGTTATTTTCCCAGGGCGTAGCTAAAAGTGAAGCATGGTAGATGTTTAGAGAGCGGCCTGCCGTTCGTTATTTAATCTCCTGGAGGAATTGAGGATCAGTGTTTGATTAAGACAGTCATTTACGAACAAACAGAGCTGACAGCACGATGAGCCCTAGACAAATTGGCTTTGGCGCTAAATTCATTTATCTTACGCGAAGAGAGACCCTTTCTCACTCAACCTGCATCGGGAGGCTTTCCATTAGGATACGAGCAGAAAGACCGGACGGGGAGTGATGGAGAGGTAGGGAAAAAGAAGTTGTGCTGCACAGGTTATATTAGCATAAATCAGCCGGCCCATATGTGCTGTAGAGCAGCTGCTCTGAGCCGTATCCCATGATGCAACCCTATGCCCATGCACTTGTTGCAAAGGAAGAGGGACTAGCTTTTCCTTTTAATCCTCAGCACCGCCAAATTAAATCTGCGGGCTAGAAAGACGAGAGGACGGGGCCGCGATCATTTTCATTTGCTATTTAATTGATCTTTCTTGCCGGTGGTGGTCTCTGGCTCACCCCTTTTTTCAGTCCGCTCGCATCAGTCTCAGATCTCGCTTTAACCTGGCAGAACTGGCCGACTCCAAATTGAATCTGGACGGGGAGATGGGGAGGGCTTCTCATTTGAGACTATCTTTAGAAAGAGGGCGTTAGGAGAGACTCCCGCTGGGCAGGAGAATGTGAGCGATAATCATCACAGGCCTTGTGCTGACACACACATACACGTGTGCACTAAAACATGCACACATGAATTCACACTCTCACACATCCCAAATCCCTTGTCCTCAGGGCGCCAGGAGTTCTACATCTTTAAAACAGTCAATTTTCTCCCAAAAGTGTGCCACCTGCTCTTGGCAGCTGAATGGCTTGCACAGGGGAGATAAGTGAGAGGCAGCACCTGAGGGATTTGGAAAATCTGCTGCAACTCATCAGATTTTCCTGCTTTGCACTTCTCAAAAGTTCTGGTAATCACAGATTATAGTCTAGCCTTAAACATGCGTCTGTAGGCGCTTGTGCTTGAGCTTGTGTGTGCGGTGAAGGTTTTGTGTTTGCTTGCACATGATTACATGAACGCGCGTGTTTGAATTAACCTTTATCACGCCCACGCTTGCTCAGGATCTCAAATTGTATATTAAATCGAGCCAAATATAATATAGAGGCCTGTGCACTTGGATCAGCTCAGTTGCATCGCTGTAAGGAAGAGGTTTGTCACCAAGGCAACAACGTAACATCCTGCAATGCATGAGCAGTTCGGCCTGTTTCTCAGGGGTACATCTGGACTGAATAAACTAGTTTTTGTTTTCAAGCCCTCTCATTTTGTTTCACAACATTGTGAGAATTACATGATTTTCAGAGAGGGTACATTTTTTTTAAAGGAAGTCATTTGTGAAACGCAATCTGTTGAGGTTCAGCTGTTCATTGCCGCCCCTAGTAGTTAGGCAAATGTTGGCCATCTTAAACACTTTTTTTTTTAGACACAACTTTTTACAAGATTAAACCACTTTTATAAGGGGGAAGAGGAGCTCAACAATAGGTCCTATAGAGTAAACGGAGCTCACTTGCGCTTCAGGGCCTAAAAACATTCATTATTTATAGTGCAAAATTAAACATTTGATTTTCTGTTATTATAGGAGGACAGTAAGAAATCCTTGATCTCTGAAAAGAGACTATAGGTTGCAATCCAGATTCAAGTTTTTGTCATCCACGTGAGCATTACTAGTAACAACATGTATAAAGCCACTAAATTGTTTTCGGATATCCATCTTATTTTGCAATGTTGATGTAAGCTATTTTCCATAAATGTGTGAGACTTCCGATTCATTATCCACAGTATGTAAATAATTAAGAGAAACAAAGTGCAGTAAACGGTAAAACTATTTGTGCTACAAATAGCTACAACTATTGTGTGTTTATGATTATAATAAATAAAAAAAACTATTTGATAACAAATACCAGTTTGTATATGAATCAGCATAATGGACTTTTTTTGTACAGCTGGAACTGGAAGCAGATGACAGCAGAATCTAGCATAAAGTTTCAAATGGCCTTACATAGTCAATTATTTTATTCACCAAAATTACATATTTAAGTGTTTTTTTCCTTAAAAACTATTTCTTCATGCCTTAAAATAGCTTTAATGTAACGCATTTAGTATATGCGGTTCTATGGATATGCAAATGAGCCCCGCCTCCACTCACTCACAGCAGCTCATAGATCCACTTGATGATGATGATCACACATTGATCTGATTGGTTACAAGGTAGATTTTGACGTCAGAAACACCAGCGATTTCAAACCGCGATTTTGAGACTGTCTTTGGTTCACTACAGTTTTAAAGGGGTCATCGGATGCCCATTTTCCACAAGTTGGTATGATTCTTTAGGGTCTTCATGTAAAGTTACATACTTTCAACACATTCTCACCCCAAAGCGTCACTTTCAAACAAGCTTCAATATCTGACGCTCAAAGCACCCTTTAGCGTCCATATGTGACGCTTCGGTTATGGGTAGGTTTAGGCGTCATGTAACTGACGCTTTCGAAAGTTCGTCAATATCCGACGCACAAAGCACCCTTAGCGTCAATATGAGACGCTTCGTTTATGGGTAGGTTTAGGTCTGTGGTAGGGTTATGCGTCTCATATGGACGCTAAAGGGTGCTTTGAGCGTCAGATATTGAAGCATTTTTGAAAGTGTCAGTATATGACGACTTGGGGATGAGAACGGGCTGATACTTTGGTTAAAATTCCACAATGGTTGTGTAAAACATCACCCTTTGTACCTCCTCCAAAACAGCTCTGTTCACAGCGACCCGTTTCGGTGCATGTCTCTTTAAATGATAATGAGCAACTGCTCACCCCACCCCTCGCTTCCATGGGGGGTGTCGACACAAGAAACATAAAGTGCTGCCTTGGCGGACAGTATACTAATGGCTGAGGGCGGAAATATGCTAATACGGGACAGTTCGTCAGTGGTCATGAGTGGAGCATGAGCAAAATGACATCATGTTGAAACAAGCAATATGACATCAAAATACTCAGCAATTGTGTTGACATTAATTTGCACATGGCTTGTCTTAAAGCATATTAAAAACCCCACATAGACATATAAACAATATTAAAACCTTGATTTTCACCACAGGGGGACTTTAAAAAATAAGCTGAATCTGATTATGATAAATGCTATAAAAAATATGTGCTTTGACCTTTATGATTACTAAATGAGGTTTGCAAATGCTATTGAGACATTTCTTATGTAATATAGACTACTGAATTAAAACGGTTTTGTATGTTTACTCTTTAGTACCTCCCCCTTCAGCTTTGCATTCTGAAGGGCCGTACACACCGGGACGAATATCGGCACGCGTTATTCGCCAGCGTTTTTCAACGCGTTTTTTGTGTTCACACCCAAGCGATTTTCGCTGACGATGAGCCGAGTGAACATGCAAATTCATTCCCTGACATTAGATGGTGCTTAATACCACTCCATAACAGTTCTCTTTTATCAAGATTTTTGTAGTCGCTGTCGCGTTTGTCATATAGTTCTTTATGTTCCGACACCAACGAGACCAGCAGCTCTACAATCATCTTGCCTTGCATCTTCCTCGTCTTATTTCTTCCCGGCAGTGTAGACGCTACTTGGCGTATATCTTCTTCGCCGTTACGTATGTGTGCTCGGCAAGACCGTTTTGTGTTTGAGCGCCCCCAAGTTGTGTTTTACTGTAACTTCAGAAGCTCCAGACACGTGAGCAAAAGCGCCAATCTCATTGGTCGTATAGTTTTTGACGCAGCGCGTCAAACCAAAAAAACGAACCCGAGGCGTTTTTTAAAACATTACGCTTTTACACGTGGCGTTTTTCGCGTCGGTGTGCACACTCACATTGGCGCCCTTTGTTTAGTCACGAGGCGTTAAACGTCGGCGAATATCACGCGCGAAATTCGTCCCAGAGTGAACAGGCCTTGACTTTGAGGGTTTGAGGCATAATTAGCCCCCATCCAAACCACAGTCGACATGACAGCGAGCAGTCTGCAATCAAGGAGAAATTGCATAATCTCCCAAAACCTCTGCTTTTTGTCAACACTATATTTCATTTCATGCATCACTTCACTTTAATAAAGCAAGATTATCTTCTCAAGGCAACACAAACAGTTTCACCCATCAAGATGGAAGATACGCACGCAACCAAAACCACACACAATTTCTCACATGTGAAATACTCACCAAAGTGAATGCATTTGTAACTTGGGCACGGGCTGGAAAATAAAGATTAGTTTCTATTTTAGAGCTGAATGTGTGTGGATAATTATCAGTGGTGTTTGCTAAGGGAAGCATCACTATTACTGTTGCTCATACATATGCTTAGTGATTTGAACAAATCCCTAACTCTGAGTATTAAACTCAAGAGTGCAACTCGTCCCACACCGCTTGTGCTCCAGAGATCTAAGAATGATGGCTCAATTATGTGACTTGTTAAGAAGAGGTGTACCATTACTGTTATTCTTAGCAGCTTGGTGAACCATAAAATGGCTGAAAATAATTACATAGGAAACACTGAAGGCTTGGCCAGAACCATATCTTATTAGAACATAATAGAAACTTTTGATTTGTGCCTTTGTAATTGCATAGCAACTAGGGGTGTGCAGCGAAGCAATCATCTGCATATGTATCCTTTGCATTGACCAAATAATCTGTTTCCTTATTCATTTCAGGATAAAATCGGCTGGGGAGGTGGGGCTTAAACCAAAAGTGGGTTAAAACTAAATCAAAAGCCAATTTTTTTATTTTATTTTTCATTCATAGTTTTTGAAAAGCAAATATGTCTTGTATAATCCCTAAAATTATTTTTTATTTTTTATTTTTTATTACAACCTTAAAGCTAATATATCACTCTTAACCATATGAGGGAACCTTAAAGGGTCCTGTCAGGTGCTTTACACTGTAAAACCTTATAGGGGATCCTATTATATATTTTTTTCTTCTTTAATTTTAATTCAAGTTTATGAGTTAAACAACTCGTAAACATACTTTATCACTAGAAAAAAATATATAACAATAACCCATTAAACCTGAAAGTATTATGCAAACATTTAAGACATTTCTCCTTGTATAGAACTTTTTGGCATAAAAGGTTCTTTAAAAGTGAGTCAAGAACCCTAGAGTTTTACATAGAACCCCACAACACATTCTCATACCTAAGGCGTCACTTTTTGTCACTTTCAACCATGCTTCAATATCTGACGCTCAAAGCACCCTTTAGCGTCCATATGTGACGCTTCGGTTATGGGTAGGTTTAGGCGTCATGTAACTGACGCTTTCGGAAGCGTCAATATCTGACGCTCAAAGCACCCTTTAGCGTCAATATGTGACGCTTCGGTTGGGTAGGTTTAGGTATGTGGTAGGGTTATGCGTCTCATATGGACGCTAAAGGGTGCTTTGAGCGTCAGATATTGAAGCATGGTTGAAAGTGACGCCTTGGGTATGAGAACGGGTTGAACCCCACTGAACATTTTTTTTTCTAAGAATGTGTAAAAAAAAAAAAAGGCTGGGAATTTAATTTGTTAATTGACCCTTTCTGCTGGTTACATTGTTATTGACTTATGTTGTTATTTTTGTGCCACAACTCTGCATAAGTCAGTCATTGAATCATTCAACGATTTGTAAACGGAAATAAAGTCTTAATATCCTTTATTGAATATGTGTGTGTAGCAGCCGTAGCTCATCTGTATGGGCAGACAGGTTTGCTATGTAATGAACGTACAGCCATTGATCAACAGCATCCCACATTTTTCCAATGTAAAATGTAAATGCAGCGTGCCCTGATCAGAGCCATATAGGCAGACATAATGCTGCATTCACCTCAGGAGAGGGATGCAGGAGCTGGGAATGACGTCACATCCGAGGTGACCATGTTCCAGTACACATGTCGAAAAACTAATAGGGATGCTTCCAGGCAAACCTTCGACAGAATACAAACACATAAAAAAGCGATATTTTGCACAGATAATGTTGAAGTATCAAGTCCACAAATGGAGTTTGGATAGTATGTGTGCACTACTAAGTTTATTGAGACATGGACAAACAGAAGTGCTAATAAACAATATTTTACAACTGTTTCCTCTGAGCAGCCATATTGTGTTCTGAAGTCTCCGCTGTTGCACTTCCTCCAAGTTCCCAGTTGCTAATCCTACTTGAGGGGTTGTCCCAACCTAAATATATGGTCAGGAGCCGCTACAGGTGTTAGATATCTACTAAGAGAAGGCAAATGTTCACTTTAAATGATTCGTTCACAAACCAATACATGCAACCTGCTTAAGACACAGACATGTTACCATCTCAACATTTAAAATGTTAACATAGACATTAAAAGTGATGAATGTAGGCCACTTCATATTTATGAGATGCACACAATAAAAGGAGCCTGCAACGTGATCATCTAATGTGAAGCTGAAAACCACACTGTGTACATTTTCAGTCTCTTGATTATTTGTTCTATTATTTGGTAGAATTCGCCATTCATGTTTTTCTTAAGGTATTTGCATCCGTACAAAACCCTAACAGCAACACCTTGCATCTGTGGTGGTGGTGAGCTTTGCACAGGCAAGTATACCCCTCACATCTTCTTAAGAAAATGTAAAAAAAAATCTACTTATACTGTATGCAGAGATACAACGAGTCTGAAGTCTTGTTAAGGGATCTCTAGAGAAAGTGGAACAAAGGCTTTTCCTATCCACTCAAACGTTCCTTAATCAGTGCCTCTGGGAAATCCTCTAATGTGCTCATTAATTAATTTTATAATAGAATAATTAAAACTAATATTGATGTTTCTGGTGCCATATAATATCTTGACTTGGAACATAGAAAGGAAAAACTTGAGTTTTGCCCCCTGAGTCGCAGTGTCAATGGTTGATGTTACACATTCATTCCGGAGTGTGGAATATGCTGTAGTATGTTCATTAGTCTTCATCTTGTCTCTAGAGAGATTACTTCATCATTAATGCCAGAAAGGTTGCATCCGTTTGTTTCAAGGCGTTATCTTTGATATCTTTGATAAGGTTTGTGCTTGCTCACCACATCCTACCAGATCTCTGGGTGGATGCTTTTACAAAGTGCTTTATTAATGCATATCCCTTAATTACAGTCTGATTAAAAGACATTTAATGTGTCTGAGGATGCACCGGCCTCATTAATGGACCAGGGGAGTGTTTTACACAGAATAATAAATCTCGTATAGCCTGTAGATTATAGATAGTCTAAAATTCCATATTGAGTATTGAGATAATGGCATACTGCATGAGAGACTGAGGCTTTTGTCAAGCTCCAGTGAATATTTCTCAAGGTAGTTTTATTCATGTAAGTCGATACTTGTATCAAACCATGAAGCTTTGTCTTCAAAAGAGCTATGCAATTTAACAACATAAGCCAATTCAGTGAGTTGTCATCAATGGAACCTGACAAAGATTTGTCAAAACTATACATTTGAAATGTGTAACGTGCGTCAGCCATTACATTTACTAAGTAATCATCTGGGTTTTATGTAGCATGAAGATCTTGAACATACATTTTTGAATGTTATAATATTTTTTTTGTACCATAAAACTAAACAGTATATTCTACAATGAAGTGCATGTCCAGGAGTTCAAAAGTGTTTAAGGTCTCTTATACCAAATTTTGTCAAATAATCAAATAAATGATTATTAGTTGCTGTTCTATGATTAAATGCCTTAAGTAACAAAAATCTTCCAACAATGTGTTTGCAACTCTGCTTGAAATTGTTAGATCTATTTGAAAAACAGTATCTTTAGATAACTTAAACATGCTTTGTATGTCATTTCCAGTAAATGAGGCCAATGTATTTTGTGAAATGAGACACTTGCTTGCATGAATATCATTAAAATGATAATGATCATTATTATCGTTGTTAATTAAATGATTTCTTCCTGCTCCCCTGTATTCTCCGCTCATCTCAGCTTGTATCATAATCACTTCCATCACTAATGAACCAAAACAACAACAACAACAACTTAATTCATTCAGTTTTGAACATCAGTTCAGTTGTTTACAGTTGCGGTACAAGAACGAAGAATAAGTGAAAATAAAGGTAAAAATGAATGGCAGAAAAATGAAGCATATGTGAGACCAGGGCTAGTTGTCACACGGTTTCTTCCAGTTAATATTTCCCAGGGTATTTCTTTTCTTTTTTTTTTTTTTTGAAGTTGATTTATGTATAGAGATACAGATGTGGATCTTTTGTTGCCATGTTTATCTCATGTTATCACAATGGAACTTTCCATTAAACAGCATTTTGCTTTTCATTAAAATTCAGAAGAACATGAAACAGCAAAAATGTTAAATGGAGGCACTTAAAAATATCATTGTGTTGGTCAACAAATATTATGATGTATAAATGTAAAACATGTGACAACTCTCCCCAGCCTGAAAACTTTCAGTTTTAAAAGGCTTCCGCCTCCATTAGTTTTCATTTGTCTGGACTTACGTCAATGTGGTTTATTGTGTGAACTTGTTATACAAAACTACTGATTAGGGTGGTCCTTATTTTTAAAGTATCCAATTGTCATGCTCTTAACCCTTCAAATTGTTCCTTTATATAAGAAAATACAGCATGCCAATTTTTATGGCAGTAACATAATAATTACTGGTAGCTCAATAGCTTTAAACTTTCTGAGATTTTGATGATTTTCATAAAAACAGATCATTTGATTTGGTATTGTACCTGGCTAGTAAAATTCCAAAAAAATCTCCATAAAAGCATCTAATGCACCATATATTCCTAAATATGTATTTTAGATACATATCTCAGTTATTGTAGAAACTAAATCCAAATAAATCCATCCATGACCCGGTTTAGCAGATTTACCTTTCCTGGTGGAATCAATACATATTTATTGATGATCACCTTGGTTATTGTTTGGGTTTAGAGCACATTTTTTGGTTTAAAAAATTACATTACGTTCCTTGAAATTGACCCGGAACTTTGGCCGAATCAAGCAGATTATCAGGAGGCACAGGCAACCATGCAATGAAAGTAGTCAATGATCACGGCGAGAGAGGAGTGGCTCTGATTCAAGAATGCAATGGCTATCTCACACTCTGAAGAACAATTGCAGTTTCTCCTTCATGTGGTGGAAGATCACCGACTGATCTATCCAGACTGCAAAAAGTCAACACTGGCTGCTGAGCATCAGAAATGAGGGATTGTTGAAAACTTTGTGCTTTTTTGAGATTGTTGTCATTGTTGTCATGTCAGTGTTGCTCTGATTTCAATAAAATGTAGTTCATTTGCAGCAACTTTTAATATTACTTGCATATCACAATAACACCGCACAGCTTAACATAGGCAATCTTCCACATGATTGAGCTACCTCTAAATATCTTTTTTTTTTTGTCAACATTTTTGCATATTTCTAATTTTGAAGTTAAAAGGAACAGTTTAAAAGGTTAAGACACTAACATTTTGCAAAAAAAAAAAAAAAATGGACTTGATAAGGACCTACTACTGATGATGATTAAATCAAGATTTTAAACTAGGAGCAAGCACTTGTGTAATTTCATTTTTGACTAAAACTGTTATGAGATACAGCCACTGTGGCAACTTATTATAACAAGCCCCAGCTTCTCCTTTATATTAAAACAGGGAACATTCTTACTATATGCTTTTCTTGATCACCCTACTTGATAAAACTGGCAGAACGTTTTAGCTAGTTCCATATTGCATTACTTCTTTTCATTGGTCTTGATTGTAAAGTCATTCATAGTTTCAATGTACAAATGTTTGTGCTGAAAGACACCGAAAGGTTGATCTTCCCACACACGTAAGACGCGTAACCTCTAAACCTCAGCGCCATTGTGCCATCTCCACCTTTTCAAACATACAATTATTCAAGTCATTCACTAGAATCTGAGGAATCCAACAGCCTTGAAGGTGAATGACAGCAGAGCTGAAGGGAGAAAGACCAAGACATGTGAAGTTTTGTAAATGTGAAATCGAACCCTGAAAAGTTGCAGCCACGTGAAAACTGGGATGGAAATCGGATGCCGTATTATTCCACCTGGGCCAATTAGTGTATGCAAGACACTTGGTTTCAGTATCGTAATGCTAACAGAAATCAAATCAGACACTGAGAACCAGGAGGGGAAAGGGTCGGTCCGACTTCATACATCGAGCGAGAGGGAGCACGTCCTGATTAGAGGAGAAAGTGGGATCAAAGAGATTTTATTAGACGAACGCCAGATTAAACAAATCTTCTGATGAAAAAAAAAGAGGGGCTCTTCATTTCCTGCACTTAAGTGTGCATTAAACTTTAATGGACAAACATTGCTTGATCTCTTTAACAAGTGATGAGCCTTTGATTTGAACGCTTATAGAGACTTTAGCCAGTCACAGTGCAAAAAGCACTGAACTCTGTGCACACAAACTCAGTTGGTAGCAGTAGTGCCTTCATCTGCAAATTTTACATTTCGGTAAAAACGCTACAGTCGATCCCAATATTAGCATGCATCCATCATATTAACAGACAGACTCTTTTCTAATGAACTTGATGTCTACTGAGGTCTTTTTTATTGAAAATTGTATTGAAATTATGCAACAACAACAACAAAAAAATATTTCTAGGGAACAATGTCTCCTTTCTGGGATTATAAAGGTACAGTAGAAATAGATCATGCCAGTAGTGGTGGCAAATGTTAATCGGTCAATAAATCACTCACTCAACCGATTCATTCAAAAACACTGATTTATTCTTTGTGAGTAAGTCGAATGATTCGTTCAACACTTTGGCTGTGTCTGAAATCGCCTCCTATACTCTTAAATAGCGCACTATTTGATGGGACAGCCATTTGTAGTGGTGTCCGAAACCATAGTGGACGTTATCGAGTGCACTCATTCAATCCATAATGCACTACAATAACGAGTGTAAAACTACTGTACGGTCAACGGCTAGAGAATACCCATAATGCACTGTGAGAATGGCGAGCCGAATGAATTCCCGCGTCTGACCTGAAGATGGCGCCACAGCTGAATCATCCATCCATTTTCCAAACCGCTGGTCTAGGGTGGGTATAAATTCCTTTTTAATTGATTATTAAATTGTTTAATCAAGGTTTATATATGCTAGTTTCCACAACAGAGTTGAAGATAAATCTTTTCATTACTAGGAGTTGCCGGTTTGCTACTCGGTTTATTATGAAGATTATTAAACAGCAAGTACAAACCATGCAAAAGCTGCAGCCCTTCCGGTGCACTCAGTGTCCGAATTCACTCACTCGTTTTCATCACTCCCTCAACTGAACTATATTAGTGGACTAATGTAGGTAAGAGTGAATGAGCGTATGGGGTGATTTCGAACACAGCCTTATTCATTCATAAACTAAATGTAATTGAGTCATTGAATCATCCATTTGATGGATTTGTTCAGTGGCACTGATTCATTTAAGAACAAAACACCAGTAAATGAGAAGGAGACAAACAATAGTTCATTTTGCTGTGATTTGTTTGGACTACTAGCAAAAACAGACAACCCAATTGTCAATATGTGTACAAATAAGTGTACTTCTTGTGTTTTGAGCTGTTGTAGTGTATGATCATGTTGTTTTCTCAAATATCACAGCTGTGATTATCTGGATCACTCAACAAGCAACCAATACTAAAATATTTCAACTGAAATTTATTTTAACATGTATTAATTCAAATCATATCAAAGTGTCAGGTTTATGAGTTATATATAATTTCTTTGAAAATAATTACAGTGACTGCTGTAATTAGTACAATAAATTGATTTTGAGTAGATTTTATTTGCTACTATCAGCTATTGTTTAAAACCTCATCCTCTTTCTGGACCATTAGTCAAGAAGTCAACAAATCCTCCATAACATGGTCATGGTGGTTGCAGCAGCTGAGCCGAACACTTTCGCTCTCATAGGCACCGATACGATCTGTGAATAAATCTGAGTGACTAAATTGTTTACTGTAATTAATTTCCATTAGTTTGAATCATTCACGTTGACTAATAGACTGATTGCATTGACGGGGTAATGAGCCAATCATGGCGTGAAGTGGGTGTTACCTCATCTCAAGTGACTTTTCGTCTGTATTTCCCCTGCAT
Source organism: Squalius cephalus (assembly GCF_949319135.1). NCBI lineage: Eukaryota > Metazoa > Chordata > Actinopteri > Cypriniformes > Leuciscidae > Squalius > Squalius cephalus. The sequence goes on from NC_137131.1 coordinate 40,427,010, forward strand.
AATTAAATTCTTGTTCTTGTTTAAAACTGTAGATGAAATGATTTGCAATGGCATACTTCATCCCAAACTACATAAAAACAATATCCATTTTTTACCCATTTTGTGAGCACTTCAGACTGAAAGTTGCTTCACTGTTTACAGTTTCATTGCATGTTCTGTAAAGTTCGTCTGAATGACCTACAATAACCAACCAGGGTGCAGCTAAGTGAAGGCTGAATTATAACAAAAATGAGATATTACAAAGATTATAATGTAGAAAATGAGTCTATTCATTCAGAGAGAAATAATAAAGATGATGTTTTGAATAGAAGCTTTTCCTGCATGTGTTATCTAAAAGGCCTCCAGTAAAAAAGACTGATATACTGTAGGGAACAAGGGCATAATATAATGCATGATATTATTATCTATTTATATATTACCTTTTATAGTGCTGTCCATTATTTGACCCACAATGCTAATGCTGGTTGTTCAGAGAGAGAGAGAGAGAGAGAGAGAGAGAGAACGCTGGTGTATCAGATGAATATTTCTTAGCTTCAAGCTATTGTCTCCTCTCTGGCATTCATGTCCTGCACTCTGTGCGCATGACTTTTTCAGTTATTGTCCACTGAATGCCATGTTCCACATTATAAACCATATAGTTAAGTTCCTGAATGCTGATTGGTCAATACATTCTGCTGTTGTGCTAAAACACAGCCCCCTTTCCAATGTTCTCCTCGATCCTGTGTTCACCTCACTGCACAGCTCCCAATTAAAGAGACCAACTATTAATTAACCTTTATAGTTTATATGTATGGACTATCATCTATAATATAAGGTTGACAATACATGTTCATAAAATAACTAATTTATTGTGTAGTATCCTTTATATAAAAGCAATAAGGCACTTAAGGCTGTGCTAAATTGTGAATATAGTGAACTCTATTGCATGCATATTGTGCCTATAAAAAAAACTATTGACAATATAGCACAACCTGATTCATGCAAACCAAACCAAACATGACTTTTTGTTACTTTATTCCCACTGCTTTTTAGAAAAAGAGGTGTCTCGCTGCTAGAAAACAGCTGATCTACTGTCACAATACAAAAATTGCACTACATTAGTCACTCCCCAGTACAGGTAAAACACCAAGGCTTTTACAGCATGCTTTTGTCCTCTTTTTTACCCATCTATGTAATTGCCCCATCACTCAGTGTATCGTATAGTTACATTCTCGGAGCCGAAAGCCTCCTTTATTTACAGATTTTTCTTTGACAGTTATGGCCACATGGAGAGCTCAGAGGTCAAAAAAGCACAGCGGTTGGCCTTAAATTTCTGGCCAGCAGGGCAAAACGATGAAGCCGGTGCAAAGAGGACGGCCTGGCGCATAGAGATAAAGCCACAAGTGATAAGAGCTGGTCAGAGCGCTACAGGGACATTAATGCTGCATGACATACATAGATCAGCTGTTACTGCTTCTGCTGACAGAACCGATCCTTCCAGACTCGTGGTTTGGGCCTCAATCAGCATATGCATGCTTGAAGAGAGAGATTGTTCAGGGAAAACTGCTAAGTCTGAACAAACCGGACTAATTCTTGAGTACTTGGACAAATGCAGTTTGACTGAATTTCAGTTGCAAAACCGCCAAGATCAATGAGTCCATCAATTAGTGTGAGGAACTGCATGAGAAAGCCTGACGACGAACCCAGAACATCTCACTTCCCGATGAGGAATCGACAGTGTTGGTTGAGACCAAATTGACTTTAATAACAGCACAATGTTGAGACTCAATAAGGTTCGCTGGGTCAAGGTGTTTATCAGTTCCCTGAGCAGTTCAAATTACCCATACAATACTTTCCATCATGGAGAAAAATTGAGCCTGGCAGTTAAAAAAAAAAAAAAAAAACCTGTTAATGTGCATCTGGCCACTAGTGCACTGTTTCTTTGTTTTGGATTTACTGCACAATATAGCTATCACATCCTTATTTAATATGGACAAACTATACATTATTAGATGCTTCAACGCATAACCTGTTTTACAACAGTAATATTTTTGTCTTCATTTGTTTCAAGAGTACACATCTAATCATGCAACAATCAATACCTTTCATTATGTGATCACAAAGCACACGCCTGTCCAATCTCACAACCTCCTGCACAGTAACAGCTGTTAAACAATGTTCTGTTTACATGTCAGGGAATATATCTGCCAACACAAGGATGACACTTTATTGCTTTTGTAAACATTTGCTTCCAGGAAATGTATCAAAACACGAAACAAGCAGCAGATGGGATTTACAATCCATATATCCAATAGTGTAAAAACGTATGGTTGTAAATCGAATAAAAAATACATGATATGACAATTAAATGAATCAAATGAGTTACATATAATCAGTATTTGTGCAGAAAAGTCCACAAATGAAGATCGAAGGTTGAATTTGTCAGTATGTCGGCCGTTGGTCTTTTAAGCGCCTCTAGCCATGAGAGTTTTTAAGACACCGTGTAAATTCATAAGCAGTTTGGCTTTGAGAAATATATTTGGAGACCCCTGCATTCTGTTTTATTCCATTGCGTTTCCAACTATGTCCTGTGTGAACGGCTCCTTAATCATTCTGTGATATCTGTTAGCTGCCGGGCCTGTGTTGACAGTGCATTTGCAAAAACACAAAGGTCGTACCCCCTGCTGAAAATCCCAGCTTTGCCGGTCACCAGCATAAGGTATGTTTGGGAGCAGTATGGGATGCTGGTTTGCTGGTTCCCAGCATGAGAAACAGTAGTGCTGGTGGACCAGCGACACCAGATCAGTTTTCCTTTAGAACGGCTTGATTGCTGGTCCATCAGCTAGACCAGCATGGAATTCATGTTGGTTTATGCTTCCAGCTTGAGTTACATTTGAACGTAACTTGAAATGAATAATTGCATGAACATTTTGTAGTGTGTTATTTTCTAAATATCAAATTGCCCTAACTTGATGTTAAACTGACAACTAAATGTGATGTGTAAAGCAAACTTACTATGAATTAAGCTTATTAAACTAATCTGTCATTCAGCTGTGGCAACTTCCACAGCAGCCTTTTTTTTTTTTTTTTTTCTATCAAAGTCTCTTTTGGTTTCATCAGCACCTTAAGGCTAAGAATTGGAAATTTAAGAAATATCCATTCGTCTTATTTGGGAATGCATAATAAATTCACAAGTGCAAGAAACAAAAACAAAAAAAAATGCAATATTCATGTTCAATGATTTCCAACTCATTTACAGTGGACCAGATGAGCGTGTTGTTCCATTTTATAATGCTAGATTTCTCTTGCCCAAAGGTCAAACCATAAATTACACTAAAATTAGCCCAGCAGTCTTCCATTATCTTTCCCGGCATGAAACTTTTCTCCCCTGTAGAACTCAGGGTGACCTTCCTTCCTGATTGTTCCCCAATTCCTTTTTTTAATATTCTTCTTTCGCCGTCCGGCTTCCATTTCCGCCCTAATATTTCCTTACACAGTCATATGCTTCCAGATGTATTTATACTCTTTACCATCTGTTGAGCATTTGGTGGTGGTCGACGGTTCTTGGCCGGCATGTATCCTCAGAGACGGTTAGGCGGCTGACCAGCTTTGTTTTGATTTGGTAGCATTCAGATGAATAAATTCGCCATATTGCCAATCTGGACGGCTCTCCCTCTTTCTGATATTAAAAATGATTACAAGTATAAAGCAGGCCAAGTAAAGGAATTGCAGAACGAACTCTGGTCGGTCATCACTTAGAAAGAGTAGTTTTTCACCTGCAATAATTTGGACTTTAAGGCGAATCTGAAAGGTTAACCAGAACACAGGCTGGAAATAATTGCGAGTTGCAGATAGCTTCAACATTAATTTCCAATAAAGGTTGAGAGACTCTCGGAGACACTGATTAAATTGTGGTATGTGCTTATAGAACTGTTTGCCAAGTTAAAACGGCAGCTGAATTCTTTTTTTTTTTTTAGCTTTTCACTGCAGCCTTGACAAGCTCTGCCCTTTTACTCTGCCATATTTTTCCTATATGTAATTGTATTTTATTTAAAACCAACAGGCAAATGCTAAAATGTTAATGATACAGCAAACCCCGAGAAAAGGCCGGAGTAATACTGTTGTAATGGAAGTTAGGAGAGCGGGTTTATTGTACTTGCTTCTGGCCTCTATTGATACTTTGCAGTCACGTGACTACCACGGATACCTGGCGGGCAACAAACGGGTATTTTCAACGTTGAGTCCTGTAGTTCCAGGACTTTCTAGTAGCTATCAAGTCTGTTAGCGAGCTAGCTGCATAACTATGGACTAGGATTAACTCCAAGGTAGCTAAATTGTGTAAAGCAGACACTTTTTTAAGATAATCGAGCAGTAATAATTCCTCCATAAATAATCTAGCTCTACTGTTGGGTCATCTCTGGTTCTCATAGAAAATCATAGATATCGCAAACCTCAAAACAACCTATCACACACTTTTGTTGTTGTTAGCAAAAGACGACAGCTGTTACTGTGCGTTCACACCGCCACCGGCGAGAGCGTCACAGTGCCCGGAAATCATTCATTTTCAATGAATTTTGCCACTCTCGCCGGCGGCGGTGTGAACGTACAGTTAGTCTAGCTTAGACTCATAACACAAACAGCTGACTCGCCGAACCAGCTGGTGAATACTGGTGGTGTTGATTAACAAAACTACAGTAACTTAAAGACACGATTACAGTTTTTCTCGATTGCTTAAACACTATAACCAGGCTTTTGAACTAAAATTTCAAAACCATAACGCCATTTATCAAAAAGCACACCCATTTCACTAAACTATAAACACTATTCCCTGTTTTGACACATGAGTCAGATTTGTTGAACTGTCACTGCAAAACTCTACACACAAATCCCTTCATTTCTCATTGCTTAGACCATGTTGTCATTTAGAAAGCACTAGCATTCAATATTGTTCACTCAAGTCAGCACAGCTTCAGCTCAGTTAGCACACAATTACCCAAGTGGAAACACTAAGAGTCAAAATTTAACACACATCAATCAGAACCTTCAATAGATATATAAAAGGGCCCAAATCAGTTTATTGCGTTTTGGAACAATGGATCCAGAAAGATATGAAGGAAGAGGGATAAGAATGAGGAGGAGGAAGGGCAAGGGCAAGAAGACAAGCAGTCTCAGATGAAATTCAAGCCACTCTAGTTGACCATGTCTTTATCAATGGTATGACTATGAGGGAGGCTCGGCTACGAGTAAGGCCAAATTTGAGTCGCTTTACCGTCGCCTCGAGAACCTTCAGGGAGGAGTGGTGGCAAACAAAATTCTATCACTGAATAAGAGACAAACATTTCCAATAGTCTTTGATGAGGTGTATTTTCTTGCAACAAAAGGCCAGCAGTCGTACAGTCACACAGAGTGGCTGCAGAGTGTGACAGTGAAGGCATCCTTTCTCCTTTATAGTCTTGACTCCCAGAATGTTATCTTTCTAGGCAAATGATGGTATTTCAACCATATGTGGAACATTCTTAGACGTGTCCATCATATTGTATCCTTGAGTGGAGGCCCTCCTGTCACGACCAACACTCTTTACCATTCCAATACAATTCCGTATTAGAATAAGGTTTGTGTGTGCTCTTTTACTGTCATATGATGGTCACACACATCTTACTGTAAGTAAATATAAAAAAAAATTTAGAGGAGAGAGTAAAAAAAAAAAGTAAAAAAAAAGAGTAAAAAAGGAAAAAAAAAATGTGTGTGTGTGTGTTTTCTGTGTATGAATAAAAATGTGCCAGTGTATCCATTGTCTTTTGTGTTCACCATGTGAAAAGGTTTGTGATGGGGGAACCACAAGCAACATAACTTACCAGTTTTGGAAATGTTGTTTTGAATTTATTGCACCAGTGTGTTAGACTATGTTGTAGTGTGTGTGATTTTGAGGGCTTGTGTGTCCTGTTTGAGGGCAAAGTTTGGTTTTTCAGCAAGAGTGAATGGTTTTGAGTGTAGAGCTTCATTTTGACCTGAAAATAGGATGTTTGGGGAATTGGGTGAGACGTTATGGATTTGTGTTTATAGTTTTGAGAATACGAGGCATAGTTTCAAGAAATGTGTTTAAGCAATCGAGAAAAACTGTAATTACATGATCATACACCCATTGTATTCAAACAAATGTTGAAATTACCTTTGATGGTAATTTGCACAGACGTGTATACTGTGAAGGTTGCTTATCTCATCTGCGGTTAGTGCATCCAATTGCACAACAACTATCTGGCATGTCGTTTACACCTCAAAACACCAACTTTTGTATAGTAAAACTGGCGACCCTTGATTAGTTTACTGGGTTTCGTTGCTGGAGAACGACGTTCTTGCCCGCCAGCCAGTACTTGTGACGTCACGTGCAAAGTATCAATAGGGGAAGAATGACTAACGAGGAAACGGTCAACTGCAAACTTGTGTCTCTCAATTAGATATGATTTTATTGTTTACGTTTTCCATATTAGAGGAGGCTGGGGCTAATTGTCACATGAGCTTTGTCTAACTAAGATTTTTTATCTCTAGCATTGTTTTTATATTGGCTTCAAACACCTTAAAACTTAACTTACAGTGCTTTCAGACGAGAGTCAACTATATAATGAAGGTAGATTTTAAGTGAAAGGTTAAGTTAGGTTCTCAAGACAAGGATATTTTTCATAAATGTCAGGTTGGGGCAAATTGTGGTAGTTGCAGTGTTGTTTTTCCGGTCACACTTTATTTCAATGGCCCACATTCTACAAACTATAAGTAACTATATGCAACTACTTGTCAACTTACGCTCATTAGAGTATTAGACTGATGTCTGCTTGCTAACACTTTATTTTGATGCTCCTCCAACAGGCATTGTACTGACTATTTGTAACTACATGTCTACTAACACCTCACCCTAACACCTAACCTTACGGTCTACTGATACTCTATTGAGAGATAGATGACATGTAGTTGCAAACTTACTTATAGGCCCAGTTATACAATGTCTAAAGGGGACCATCGAAAATAAGTGTAATCTTTTTTTTCTAGCTGATCTGACCCTGACCCTTAAAAATACTTCAGATGGTACAACAAAAGACGCTCTTTCAGTCATATTTATTTAGAAATTTGACTTGACCGAAAACTAGTTGATTAGACAACTGATTTAGGTTACCTGACAGAACATTTTTACTCTGTTTTTAAATGCAGCTACATACCTAATATGTGTATCATTCTTCTAAGCTAAAACGGACTGTTTTTGTTTGCATGCATAAACCCACAAATGCCACATTTACACATTTTCTAGTCCTAATATATTTATGAATATAGAGCACTGCAGATAAACGATGCTTAACGCATTTAAAAAACAATCATACAAACTCAAGGTTTATGATCTATTTCACACTTTTGTGTGAATAATTGCAAATTATCTCGGCCTACTGAAAAATCTTCTCATGACTTTAAATTAAATTAGATTGAATCGCCCACAGAATTATTACTCCATCCCAAATCTGCCTTCAAATCTGTTCCACGCTCCATCTTAACACAGCGGCATTGGTTTATGATAGCAGCGGGCCATTAAAGTGATGTGTACTGAATTTCATTAAGTTAAGTTCTCCATCAAGAGGCATATTCTTATGTGTAGTGCCCATCTGTCTGCAGGTCCAGACACGCTGAACGCTGTACTTAAACCAGCCCGCCCGAGAGCCCTGTTCAGTGACTGAACTAATAACAGCCCTTCAGTCCAGACCTGGCCATTAAGAGACAGATCCCAGACCCCTGCCACGGGGAGATTACTGCGAGATTTCCAGAGCTAGAACACTATCTGTGTCACTGGATACATGTGCAAACACAATTTTTTCACCTTTACCTTGTCACTGATTTTGTTTTAGATGAAGCTAATTGGTGGTGTTTGCTAAGGAAAGTGTCAGTATTGCTCATACTTTGGGTGAAGGGGTTGTAATAATTACACTTTGGTGCTTTTGTATGTACATGAATGATACCTCACATTGTGATCCGTTGAGGAAGGATGTTAATCTTCTGAATGACAAGACATACTCATTTTATTTGGCGAATGATACAGCTAGGGGTGACCAATCCTGTTTCTGGAGAACTGGGCTGTGTCCGAAAGCTTAAAAATGCATTCCTTAGTAGGATGGTTGGTTGGCAGCTTCACTTCTTGCCTCCTGAGATACCTTCATCTGATCAATTTCTGAAGGCAGCATAGATGTATCCTTCACTTCCTTTGATATCCTATAATCCTGTGCGTTCCACTTTGTGGTACTTATGCTAAAATAAAAAGCTTTTGTGAAACATAATTTAATCTGTATGCACCACATTCAAATGTCATCAAACCACCTAACATCTACTGTATGAATATTTATGAGCAACATGATGATCTGGAGAAGGTGTGACTCGCTTCAGCTGTCCAAATTTAAACCTCAATAGGTGATTTCAGGCACAAAGTTTGAGAAAAACCAATTTTTGGTTGCACTTTATTTTAAGGTGTCCATGTTATAGTGTAATTATGCATTTAAGTACTGAGTAATATTAATTAACTACATGTACTTACTATAGAGTTAGAGTTAGGATTGCGGTTTGGTTTAGGTTAGATGCATGCAATTATGCATAAATTATAGTTATTACTACAGTAACTACATTTAACGCGTAACATTGACACTGTAAAATAAAGTGATTTTTTCAATCCAGATGGCTCAGAAATGTGAGAGAGCATGTGACACTTCCGGCTACGCTGTCACTCTGCGGTTGGTCAGGAACTAGACACCTCTAAACACTGGACTTTGATTAAGGTAGGAATTAGGGATGGGAGATTGAATATTTTAATGGGACCTAGAGAGTGAACCGTTGAACTCATTATTCTCTTTGAGTCGTGTAGGCTGTTCCTTTGCCCTAAAATATGTAAGTGCAGCAGGGTCCTTCATTAAAGGCTGATGGGGAAAACCACAGGTCTGCAGGATATTACGGATAGTACACATGCAGCAGAGAGCCATTAAACAGAAACCATCACTACATTTCCCACTGACTTACTTCCTGTGTGTGCAGTGTTAGCATGTGCAAGACTTGTAATTAACTAACTCCAAGAGGAACACATTTAATTAACCTCATCAGAACATACATTGTATCCACACACTTGCCAAGCACACCCACACCCCCAGCGTTGACGGATGACATCTGTGTCGCACCACCTCCAGCTACAACTGAATATTTATGCTAAAGAGTTCTCCATCAGGTGTGATGCTGGCTTACTCGCCTCCTACGTAATGAATGCATCCCTTTACCTTCTCAAATCCCTACCTTACATATTTTGTCCTCCTGTTACCATAGCTACTCCTCAACATGTTTTAGGAGAAGTGTCTTTTGAAAGACTGTCAGCGGTGAATGTGCAAGAAAAGCATTGCTAAGCTACATGGCAAGTAAGAGCTTTTGAGTGTGGTGGTCTTACTGTGAGGTGACGGACCGCAGCATCGTGCTGTAAGCTTCCACCGCTGGATCCTGAAACTTCAAAACATCTTTATTTTTTGCTTTAGGGGTTTGGGTCACAGATGAATTTATGTCAAATGCTTTGTTCTTAGATCTCTCTATAACTCATCCCGAACTCTAGTGCTTCAGTAAGGAACCTATTCCACTATCACAGTCTCCTTAAATAAACAGTTCACCCCAAAATGTAAATTATGTAAATTCTTCATTTTGTTCCATATCTTATGTTTCTTGTGTCTATTGAATAACTACTATTACACATACAAGAGATTTTTTTTTTTTTATCTATTTACCTATTTTATTATATCGTTTTTTTATTATAATAATATACAGTTTGTTGGCTTAAGTATAATTGAGTAAAGTTAGTTGGGCATATCCTTTTAGGTATACACACACACAGCCTGTTGATATTTTTCATATATTTTAAATGTTTTAAATGAGAAATAGAGAAGAAATATCAGTAAACAATCCAGTTTCATATGATCATCCAACGCTACCTCACAACGATTTTGTACAAAGTCGTACGTGTGAGTAAAAGGTGACCCAAGTGATGGGTAGGTTTAGGGGAGGGGTCAGGGGTAGGTCATTCGTACGAATTCATACGAATTGGCCACCTCGTAAAATTTGTACGAATTGCTGTGAGATTGGGTTGGATCATCCCATATTTACTTCTAACAGTATTAAAAAACATTTTTTGCCAAAGCATTTTGAATGATGATGCAAACAAATTCATTGAATCACATTTTTAAATTGATTAAAAAAATCAAATAAACAGTTTGAACTGATTCATGGAATAGAATTAAAAATATGAAATCTATCAACACTTTTGCTACATAAGTGTATATCAGTAGCACTATTAAAAATGTCTTACTGCTTTTAAAATTTCAAAGCACAGGAGGTTCCAGAAATGAGTCTATGAAACTCTCCTTTGGATGTTATATCTCCATCAAAATCATTGTGTATTGCGTATATTGAGAATATGAATACCATGCTAATGCAGGATGCTGTTTTTTTTTTTTTGTTTTTTTTTTTTGAGGTTTGAGGTTTGTAGAATATTTTTAATTTTTTTCAGGATTGTAGAAAGTGCTCTTCTCCACAACTGAAAGTGGATCTGGAAGTGGGCACCTAAGTAGAAGTACAGGCCCAAAGAGTAAGGCTGAACAGGCTTGAATGTGTCATAAGAGTGCTCTCCGAGACAACTAATACATCATGTCATGTCCCTACATAATGTCTCCATTAAAATCAACCTAATTCAATCTCTAAGTCATAAGGAGACATACTCATTTCTCTGCATGTGGTCCTTTTAGGGACAGGCAATACGGCAAGAGCTCCAAATGAGATCCCCAGCCACACACTACCAATTGTACAAAACTGATTTCATTACTCCCTGAGTTGATTGCAGATAACCATGTTAACGATGATAACGGTGCCATGAAAATTCCATCATTGAAATGGAGAGATGGAGAGAGAGAGATGAAGATGGGGAGAGAAGGAAGAAAGAGAAGGCACTGATCATAAGAAGTAAACAAGCGAACACTTGTAGATTCAGAGACTCGCACTGATGTCAGATGGACTGAAGTAATGCCTAAAGACACAGACAGAAAGTTAAACAAATATAAAGAGACAGACGGAGAAACAAATTAAGTCAAACATGACTCATACTCTGTCACAACAAACATCCAGATAATGGAGAGAAAGAAAAAATATAGTAATGCATGGTCAAATATTATTAGAGATGATAGTCTGAGGGTTATTTTCCACCAGGGAAAATTTGATTGAAGTATGGTGTCATTGCTTTTTCACTGCCTGACTGATGCTCCCAAGCTTTTTAAGTTACCTTTAACCCTCTGGTACTGTTTGCGTGTTTTCAGTGAAATGATTGTAGTTCGATAATATTTTTTTTATTTAATATTTTGTATTTTTAGGGGATTTTATGGTACTAGATTATATTTATGCAGTAGTTATAATCCATTTATTCACTTTTTGAGCATGGACCTAAAAATGAAATTTCCAACTTAAATCTTGATCATAAATCTTGAATGCTTTGGAGCACAGAATTAAGTTTGGTCTGTTTTTAAGGAAGACACTTGGAAGATCATTGCTGAAGTGAAAAAGTGAACTTGAAAAAAGGTATAAAATTTTACATTTATTGTTATGAAAAATACAACAAAAATAACATTTTCAATTTCGTATTTACCAAAACACGTTTTACTCTAAAACTGTGAGAAAATCAAAGCCTAAACAAGCTGTGTTCCAAATTTGAGGTTGAGGTCTCAAAAAACTAGCTTTCAACGGACAGTATGGAATTTTTCGCCACTAGGGGTCGCTAACCTCTTTACAATAACAAAGGCGTAGTTTGATGACGCAACATTTGCTAAGAACTATGGATCTTGTCGTCAACGTCAAGCCGACCGATCTAATAATGCTTATGGATGAGTAAATACATCAATGCTTTTATCATGACTGTGATATGAAGCAGTTCGGGATTGCTAAGAGACAGCTATCAGCTCCACACGCGACGCGAGTCCCGCGGATATAAAAGGAATATGGACATTTCATTCTACCGAACTACACGCAAGTGCAGAATTACTACTCACAGGTCAGTTTATTAGACAAATTAAACTTGTGAGGTAACGCAGCGCTGTTTCACTTGGTCTAACATTACACTATCACACTAAACTGCATTTGAATGTGTTGAAATTGATGTGTTAGTTTGTCTGTATGAGACAAGCAGTAAGCTAGATCAACATTAGAATAACATACAGATCATATTCTAACATTTTATCATTGTTGAACTATATAACATTGATTAGTTTTATGTAAATGTGCTCACCTGTTTAATAAAGTACATGTAGGAGTGGTCGAAGTCTCGGATGTGGAGCTCTCGGCATCTCGAAAACGCCGCGCTGATATTGATTCTCGTTTTAGTTCTCCTTTTTTATCCAAAGTCTGCTTGCCATGGTCCATAATGTTTGAACGAAACAACAACAGCGTGCAAATAGACATTGCGAACTACACAGTTGTCTGCGTCTGTCGCTTTGGTTACTATCAGAGGGCTCGGGTTCATAGCTCTGGTTGCTATGGCAGTATTGACGGCGACAAAACGGAAATAAAGAAACGGGACGTGTCTTCGAATTAAATTACAAATTTCTCCTGGTTTGAAAGTTGTTGGAAACAGTCGGGATAATGTAAGTACACAACTGAAAAAAATATATAACATAGATATAGTGATTTTTGCTATTTTTAAAGCAAAAAAGTTAAATATTGTGCCTTTCAGTAAGAATTTGTTTGTGCCCAGTACCAAACGTTTCCACTAGATGAGGTTTGTCTCCCATTCGTTTCCAATGCGGTAATATTTGACTACGATCAAAGTGTGACTATTTTTTTTCAGGACCATTTAACCTTTTCGAATCATGTCCATGATTTTTGAGTGTGTGTGTTCACACAGCATAGTGCCAAAACCTTTTAAATAAATAAATAAATAAATAAACGTAAAATGTTCCAGTCAAAAACTACCCAACAGCACCGTTAAAGTGAATGTCTATTGTACGCAACAAATAAAATAAAAAATAAAAATACAGAGGAATTAATGGTCCAGATTTCTTTCCATTTCATAAAGATTGTCATAGTTATATTGAATAAATACTAAGTACTGTATCCCTTTTTGTTATTAATACTGAAAAAGGTTGAACATTTTTAATAAATTATGCAGATTACATGTAATTACATGCCTTTTAGTGCACTAGGGTCCAAAATTCTTGTAATTTTGTAACAATTGGAATAGTGACCTATAAAAAAAAAATTTTTTTATAAATCTTTACATCATTTTACATAAATTCTTCCTTCATTTTTAATTTTAAATGTATTAAATAAGAACAAATGTGGTATCAGACTCTCCAGTGAATAATGACAGAATTTTCCCTTTATGGCAGAACTACCCTTTTAAAAAATGTTGAGAACTAAAAAAAAAAAAAATGCAATCAAAATATCATCAAAGCAACCACTTAAAATGATTTGTAAGCAAAACACTGGCTAAAGCACACAGAGCTTTTGGGCTCCAATTGCACCGAAAATGAATTCATTATGAAGCAAACTTGACCTGTATAATTTCTAAAAGAAAATGGGAAAAAGGAACTTTCATATCAAGCAGCGGCTTGCGCAGAAAAAGCCAGAAGGCTGTGGGAGACTGCCACAAATTGAAAGTGAAATCATACCAGGCTCAAATAAAAAATGTTCCAAGTTAATTGAATGTAGCAGCAGGTATCAATACTTTCACAGATTACTAATGAAGTCTTACTGGAAAACTAGGGGGCAAGACAGAGTGAGTGAGGAAGAGTGACTGATTACATCTCCCCATCCACACTCTCTTTATTCCTTCTTTTTCTTGTCTCTGAGACGCATGGTCTCCATATGTCTTTAAGTATTTGTATTATAACTGGATCACAGACAAGAGACCAAGACAAGCAATGTGTGTTATTCCATTTCTAATGTGTTAAATATCCGGACAATCCACTGTAATGCATCTGCTTTGAGCTCTTTTGCTGGAAGTTGGATTTGACTGAAACAAATCAAATTGTACTCTGCTTTAGCTCTTAATGTGATGCCTTTTATCCTTTGCTGTGAGAAGAAAGTCTACAGAATCTGCTCATATCTTTACATTTGTAGTCATATTCTGTTTGGGATGTCATATTTAAACATGACACATGGAGATATTTAATGCATTGTTCCCAAGGTCATTGCATACTGTTGTTTGCTAAGAAAACTGCAGGTTCGGAAATGTTTTGTAAAACCTGTAAAAAAGTCCTGTGCCCTGTTTATTTAAGAAACGACTATGCAGAATTGTAATGTTGGTCTTAAATCTTGAGCAAGAAAATACAATAGTGGCCAAAAGTGATGTCCGGCCTAGGAAGTTCTTCACCCTTTATTCAAATATTATTAAAGGTTTTGTGAGCACATAGTGCTTTGAGTCAATTGTTTTATTTGTGATAACGCAATGAAACATGCCAAACTGTGCTGACAATATTTTTATGAACACATACAAAAACAAGACAGAACCAACAAAATAGTCAAGTCAATTGTCAATGTAAATTGTAGTCAATGTAAGCTTCTGAACTTTTTGTTTTTCTGTGCATTTTTGGTAACCCGTTATTTTACATTGTCCTTTTTTACACACGTTACATGTAGTTACAATAGTAATAACAACAAATTATGCATAATTACATGCAACTAACCCTGAACCAAACCCTATTCCTAACCCTGTTAGTAAATGTAGTTAAATATTAAAACTCAGTACATAAATGTATAATTGCACTGTAACAAGGACACCTTAAAATAAAATGTAACCCATTATAGTGTGTAGTAAAATGAAAACCTGTAGCTGAAGTAATTTTGTCAGATAAATACCTTAACCAAGTTCAGTGTTTTGTACTTGCATCATATTTAAAATGTTTTAGAAAATATAAAATATTTTCCTTCGTATTCAAATTTGTAGGGTCATCAAAAACAAATGTCCCCTTTGGAACATCACTTCTGTACTTTTGATTCAGTAGAACATTGTGTATAAGGTCGAGGAATGCAAAGAGAAATCATTTCTTTGAACTTTCATGGAAGTCTGTGAAAGGGTCATTGCTCTACAGAAGATTTACAGAAGTTTTTTTTTCTTCTAATATCAGCTTCCATTCATTGTAGATCCTCATGGTTATTTGCACTGCTTACACACATGCTTGAGGATATTGTTTCCCAGGAGATGCTCAATGCTACACAGAGGTCATGCCCTCAAACTGAGATTGTAACTGGCAAACAAATGCTACAAAACAGCTCACCTTGATAATCAGATAAGAAGAAATGTGATTCATGGATCTTTTAAAAATTGCATTTATTGTCAAATGTTTATATATATATATATATATATATATATATATATATATATACATACATATACAGTGGGGAGAGCAAGTATTTGATACACTGCCGATTTTGCAAGTTTTCCCACTTACAAAGCATGTAGAAGTCTGTCATTTTTATCATAGGTACTCTTCAACTGTGAGTGACGGAATCTAAAACAAAAATCCAGAAAATCACATTGTATGATTTTTAAATCATTAATTTGCATTTTATTGCATGACATAAGTATTTGATACATCAGAAAAGCAGAACTTAATGTTTGGTACAGAAACCTTTGTTTGCAATTACAGAGATCATACGTTTCCTGTAGATCTTGACCAGGTTTGCACACACTGCAGCAGGGATTTTGGCCCACTCCTCCATACAGACCTTCTCCAGATCCTTCTGTCACAGTGTCTGGTTAGTATATCCTCTAGAGGTCTCTCCCCATACCGTCACCACATCTTCATGAACTGCAATTCCCACAATCCTTTGTCGGCACTTATCACTATCATTGCACTCAGCTGTTCTCACTTACCTTGTCAGTATTTGTGTATTTATACCCTGCCTGTTGTATCATTCGTTCTGGTATCCTTGTATTGTGTCACCCGCTTCTCTGTGTTTCATACCTGTTTATTTTCTGTGTTTTGGACTGCTATATGGATTTCGACCCTTGGCTTGTTACTGGATTATGATACGGATTACCCTAAATAAAACTGCACTTGGACTATTGCCGTTTCGTGTGCGTGTCGTGACAGCAAAATGTATAGATCCAGCAGTACGGGTTTTCGTATCCGTTCCCCAACCACTGAGAAGGAGAGGAGGGGACGATTTAGTAATTTAATGGCTTTACGCCAGCAGGGCCAGTCGGTGGGTGGACTATCTCAATTTTTTTGGACTCTCTCAAGAGGTTTGGGGTACAATGATGCAGCACTAAAGGACCTTTTTAACAACTGCCTTGACAACCCTTTATCTCAATGTGAGATGATGGGGCTGGAGACTTTGGACTTTTGGGGGTTCACAAATTACTTGCAGAATCGTAGCCAGTGGATTACGTCAGACCCGTTGGTTTCTTCTAACAGGAAGGCTGAGTCCACATCGGCGTCTCTTGATGGGAGGACGGACCCTGCGCCTGTGTCCCTGGACAAGATGGCCACCGCCGAGCCAGTGTCTCCGTCGTCCACGGAATGTGGCCCACTGCAGATCGCACCATCAGCCAGCACAATCACTTCCATTGGAACCATCCGAGGGTGGAGTGAACTGATGTCCAAGCTGGCCGATCTGCCACTGAGATCTGTCCGAGCAGCCAACAGCCTGAGATTTTCACGAGTCTCAGCACTATCTATTCCCCAGACCGCCAGGCCAGAATCTCGCTTCGCTGAGACTGCTGATCCAGAGAGTGTTCACGTCACGTCTGCCGATCCAGAGAGTGTTCACGCCACGTCTGCCGATCCAGAGAGTGTTCACGTCACGTCTGCCGATCCAGAGACTGTTCACGTCACGTCTGCCGATCCAGAGACTGTTTACGTAACGTCTGCCGAGCCAGAGACTGTTCACATCACATCTGCCGAGCCAGTGTCTCCGGACAAGATGTCCGCCGCCGAGCCATTGTCTCCGGACAAGATGTCCGCCGCCGAGCCAGTGTCTCCGGACAAGATGTCCGCCGCCGAGTCAGTGTCTCTGAACAAGATGGCCGCCACAGAGCCTGTGTCTCCGGACAAGATGGCCGCCGCCGAGTCAGTGTCTCTGAACAAGATGGCCACCGCAGAGCTTGTGTCTGTTCCTGAGCTGGTGGTGTCTGTTCCATTTCCTGAGCCGGTGGTGTCTGCTCCTGAGCCGGTGGTGTCTGTTCCAGTTCCTGAGCCGGTGGTGTCTGTTCCAGTTCCTGAGCCGGTGGTGTCTGTTCCTGAGCCTATGGTGTCTGTTCCAGTTCCTGAGCCGGTGGTGTCTGTTCCATTTCCTGAGCCGGTGGTGTCTGTTCCAGTTCCTGAGCCGGTGGTGTCTGTTCCAGTTCCTGAGCCGGTGGTGTCTGTTCCTGTTCCTGAGCCAATGTCTGTTCCTGAGCCGGTGTCCGTTCCTGTTCCTGGGCAGGTGTCCGTTCCTGTTCCTGAGCCGGTGTCTGTTCCTGAGCCTGAACAGGTGTCCGTATCTGTTCCTGAGCCGGTTCCCGTTCCTGTTCCCTGGCCGCCCGAGGGGTCGTCTCCGCCCTGGCCGCCCGAGGGGTCGTCTCCGCCCTGGCCGCCCGAAGGGTCGTCTCCGCCCTGGCCGCCCGAAGGGTCATCTCCGCCCTGGCCGCCAGATGGACTATCTGCTCCGTCCTGGCCGCCTGAAGGGTCGTCTCCACCCTGGCTGCCCGATGGACTGTCTACTTCACCCTGCCCGCCGGCTAAGTCAGCACCCCCTGTCTCTGTTTCCCTCCATGGTCCTGGCCCTCCATCCCTCCCCCTGATCCTCCACCGTTCCACCTCCCTCCTGGACTCTTGTTTTGTTTGTTTTTTTGTGGGTCTTGGAGCGTCTGGAAGCCGCTCCGTAGAGGGGGGGTTATGTCACAGTGTCTGGTTAGTGTATCCTCTAGAGGTCTCTCCCCATACCGTCACCACATCTTCATGAACTGCAATTCCCACAATCCTTTGTCGGCACTTATCACTATCATTGCACTCAGCTGTTCTCACTTACCTTGTCAGTATTTGTGTATTTATACCCTGCCTGTTGTATCATTCGTTCTGGTATCCTTGTATTGTGTCACCCGCTTCTCTGTGTTTCATACCTGTTTATTTTCTGTGTTTTGGACTGCTATATGGATTTCGACCTTTGCTTGTTACTGGATTATGATACGGATTACCCTAAATAAAACTGCACTTGGACTATTGCCGTTTCGTGTGCGTGTCGTGACACCTTCAGGTTATATAATTTAAAATTTGGCCATCAGAGCTAGAAACATGTATTTTTGCTGAAATAATAATGCATATACTGTGCATTATTACTCACCAGTGCAGGCTTTACAAATGCATTGAATGTGGATTGTGTCCACACTCTTCACAGTCATACAATAATAGATCTGGAAAGCTCTAACTGTATAAAATGGACAACAAATGATAGCCATTGCACTCTTAAGTTAGTGTACTTGCTTATCAGACGTGATACAATTGAGGAAAAATCAAGATAAATGTCACAGATCATCTTTATTGTGCACCGCTTGTAAACAAGTCAAGTCACCTTTATTTATGTAGTGCTTTATTCAATAAAAATGGTTTCAAAGCAGCTTTACAGTGATAACAGGAAAGTAATGCATTCCGGTTGTTGTTCAGTTGAAGTCAGTTCAGTGTTGATGCAGTTCTGTTGTAAAGATCATCAATTACTTAAACTAGTTCATTTCATCTATAAAGCAGTTATGCAAAAAAAAATTCTCATACAATTCTCATACAACAGTGCAGTCAAGTCAATAATATTATTCAATATTAACTCTTTCCCCGCCATTAACGGAAATTTCCGGTTTTCCATGTTTTCACTGTTATACGTAATTAGGCATCTTCTGAAAGAGTACTGAATCTCCTGATCAAAACACAGGCGAAGAAGAAGCAGAAACAAGTGATATCATATGTAATCATATGCATATGTAAAATCTGGTCTGTTCTTTCTTTTGATAAATTGCATTTTCAGATATTCATACAACAAAATATTCTGGGGGCCATGAAACTTTTATGAAAATGATCAAAGAATGCTGGCAGTGGCTGGCAACCTTTTTCAAAGATGCTGGCGGGGAAAAAAGTCTATAAGAATATTAACAAGCTATTTAAACAAATAATGCAAAACGTATTCAATTATTTGTATTATTATTGTGTGTAGTATTTAGTATACTTAGAATGATAGTCTGGAAATAAGGACCTTTTCATTCCAAATCTAAACCACCACAGAACACTATTAAGCATAATCAAAATCTGGGATGTGGGGGAAATGACACTGGAACTGTATGTGAAAAGTTGTTTTAACCCTCTGGGGTCAGTAAAAACTTCCCTACTATATAGCCTAGTATGCGAAAAACAGTACACCAACATTGTATGTCCCAATATATAAGGTGACTCCAGATTTGCATACTAAAGCACAATTCTGGGACGGTTTGTAATATAAATATTGCGAGTAGTGTGTTCACACTGAAAATTCCAAATAGAAAAAGTGCACTTTGAAAACTCGGATGATGCACTTAATTAACCAAAATGAACTGTGGAATGTTGGACACTTCAGGCACTCGACTGTCGCAGCTTTAAGGGGCTATCAGACTCTGATGTTGAATGACAAAATAACCTTATAAAATTCGTAAACTACATGGTTGAGTACATGCATAAGTACATAGTGTATAAGTGCATAGATAGAGTATAGTGTGTCATTCGGGATACAACTATAGTATTCAAATACCATTCATACTATATAGAATGTACTTTTTAACAGTCGTGAAGTAAGTTTATATTTAAATGTAGTACCTACTCGGATGGTATGTTCAAAATTTGCTATTTTCAAAACGAATGGCAGGTTAAGGTTGCCGCATGTTTAGTCCCATGTTTCAAGAGTCAGTGTTAGGTCACCAGAGCTATGAAAGAGCAAACAATGAGCAATAAAATGCTCCTGTGGCAGTGTATCTGTGTGTGCGCTCCTATTTATCCCTGGAATTAAGCAAAATCAGGGTTTGAAACTAGATCACTTAGTACACAACAAGCAAAATGTGTCATCGTCTGCCCAGATACTAACATCAGATAATTAGCATGAGCAATATCATACTGACAATAAAGCACAATAAAGCTGCAAACAGACATCCCCACCGCTGCCTCTTCAACTCTCATCTGCATATTCTAATCTCTGGGTATTTTCATTCAAGTACGCTGCCACCTTATTGGCACCTAATGTGTTTTTAACACACAAAGTAATGATGCCGCCTGCTCTGCAATCTGTTTCCACGAGTGACTGGCCAAGACACAGTTTCTGTAAGCGCCTGTTCTTGTCCCTGCGCTGTTTAATGGAGACAGATGCATTTTTATTGCAGCTTTTGCAGCTTTGCTTTCCTGGGATGCGTCAGCTGGGCTGAGCAAAAGGGAAGAAAAAAAAAAAAAAAAAAAAAAGATGATTCTCTCCTTGAAGCGAGGAGGAGGAAAGGGGGAATTTGCTAATTGGATTAGGTCCTCCCTGACTCAGTGTAGTAAATAATAATCTGCTGTCTGGTACAAACCAATGCCCTTGAGCTGCATAAACACACACAGCCTCAAATGAGTGGAAAAACGAATTACTGTTCAGTGTTTGTGATACAGTGTGACCAGAAACGAGCCCAACGTGTGTTTTCCGCACAAACGCATGCACACGGCACACACACGTTGTAAGACGCAAAGGATTGTGTTTCATAATGCTCTGTTTAATATTTGCTCAAAAGAATATTGCATTAGTGCAACCCTGGTGCTTGCGTTTCAATTACAGTTAGCACACTCTTTCTTTTATCAGTAAGTCTTGATCTAGTGCTCCATTCTTACTTGATTTTTACGTAGAATAGTATAGAAAATAGTATTTAATAGAAAATCTGATGAGTTGTGCAGAGTGATGTCATCAAAATCATTGATCTATATTGGCAAAAGTGAGGGACTGTAATATATCTTTTAAATGCAAATTTTGGGTTACACTTTATTTTAAGGTGTGATTGTTACAGTGTAATTATATATTTAAGTACTGAGTAATATTAAGCAACTACATGTACTTACTGTTTAGGGTTTGGTTTAGGGTTAGTTGCATGTAATTATGCATAATAAATTACTGTTATTACATGTAACATATGTAACAAGGACACTGTAAAATAAAGTGTTACCAAATTTTGTAATTGTTTTGGAGCACACTAGCTTATAGATAATGTTACAGATCAGCCAGGCTCTCACACCAGCCAATC
This sequence comes from Squalius cephalus, assembly GCF_949319135.1. Classification (NCBI taxonomy): domain Eukaryota; kingdom Metazoa; phylum Chordata; class Actinopteri; order Cypriniformes; family Leuciscidae; genus Squalius; species Squalius cephalus. Next base: position 40,448,281 of record NC_137131.1, read on the forward strand.
ACAGCGCACTCCCTCACCTGATTTCTAATCACACACACCTGCACCTCATCATTACCATCATCACTTCCACTATAAAGCCACACTCTTCACCACTGTTCACTGTCTGGTCTAGTTCTTACGAAGAGGACTATTTACCCTGCTATCACAAACCTTTAAACTCCTATATTCTCCAACGACTAGTCTCCACTCCAGCATCCCATCTCCATTTTACTGACTCTCTTGTTCGATCTCGTTCATCAAAATGAACGAATCTCTTTTTGAGTCATTTCATTCATTTAAGGGGCTTCAAATGTTATACTTTTAACAGGCAAATTCCCCGAACTCATCCATCTACGCAATCTTGATCATATTCTGAATTAAGAAATCATTTTAATGCAGTCAAAAATAATTTACAGGGAACATAAATAATTACTTTACCTTCCGAGTCTTTCGTTCATTTGTCACGTGACAGACGCAATGAACGGATTGTTCATGAACGACTCATCACTGCGTCTCCGGTGTCTTCAGTGTTCCTCGTTCCAGTCATCCGTCTCGCCCACGATCAGTCTTCATACCTTTAAGAAGAACCTTTCCACTCATCGCTTGCACACCGCTCTCCAAAGTATCATTGTTCATATCACTTTCCTGCATTCTGTCTCCGCTCTGTGTTGTCAATAAACTCCTGTTAATTTCCATATCCATCTCTTGAGTCTGCTTCCGTAACGGATAACAGTAAGGCTAACATATTCCACACTAAAAGCCCAAAAACTTCAATTTTGATTTCATGGGGACTTTAACGATCGCAAAGTACATTCAAATTTCGGCCGCAGCGACAGTGCTTTTCTGTTCAACTCAGGTTCCTCATTTAATGTGAATCTGTGGAATTTTTGTCACAATAGCAATAGCACACCTCTATTTACAGGCGGCATGATTTAAGGAATCACTTGCTAATGGTGCGGGATGAATTACAAGTTGAAGTTTAAAACTTTTGGTTAAGGGTTTGTTTAAGTCCCTAAGAATGAGCAAGCATCGTTAATTATCAATTCAAATTCCTCATAATAACCTTTTACACACTAATGGACAGAGCATTTTCAGTGAGGCAAATAGCCTGATGCTCCACATGACATCAGGGCTTATTTCCAGCAAACTCTGTTACCTTTCCACGCACTTACCCAAAACCAGTGATCCCTGAACATTTCAAGTCAGGCGTATTGTGTCAAGATTAATTGCTGTGGGTATTAAAACATAATATCAGTTCTGAAACACCATGTCCTCTGAGAGAAGGTCACCCAAGTTTTTTCTCCTCAAAGTAAGTTTAGAAAAGACAAGGGAGTAATTTGACTCTATCACTGATCTCTCTGTCAGTCTCTCTCCATTAAGTCATGATAATACGACTCAAAGGTTCCCGGTGCAAAGAAACGAAAGGACTTCACTGATCCTAGAATCTTTTCAGTGTCCAGACACACTAAGACAACTAGAGTCTCGCTCAAGCGTTGAGATCATTTTTTTACGGTCTATGGTTACGACCCATAGGGATAGTCTTTAAAAGCAAGACTTTCCCTCTGACTTTGTCAAGTTGATACATGATTCTCAAAGCAGAAGTAAAGAAGTGACTAATTGATGTTCACATTCATTTTCAAAACGCAGCTTTTGATTTAATGCAGCCTGTGGTTTAGTTCACAATTATTAAGATTGCCATTTGGAGCTCTCCAAACTTGTTTTGCCAAAGTCCAATTAAGCTTTTACACTGTGTCTTAACCAAACATGATGGGACACGTTTCAAGCGGCAAGCAATTTGTCTGTCCATGCTAAATGTGAAATTTCTCTGTGCTGTGATACAGTCAGCCAATCAGATGTGGAGTGTTGTTTTAGACCAATGACATTTAACTGTGGGCGGGGCTACTGTCACCAAATCAACTAACAATGAGCATTTTTACAGCAATTATTATTTAGGATTTAGTGTTAATTTATACATATACTACCATTTAAACGTTTGAGGTCAGTAAGATTTTTTTTTTTTTAAGTCAAAAATACAGTAATATTATGAAATATTATTACATTTTTTAAATAAATGTTTTCTAATTGTGTAATTTATTGTGATGCAAATCTGAATTTTCAACATCATTACTTCAGTCTTCAGTGTCACATGATCCTTCAGAAATCATTCTAACATGCTGATTTTTGCACAAGAAAATCTCTTATCTATGTTGAAAACAGTTGTGCTGCTTCATATTTTTTTCAAGATTCTTTGATGAATAGAACGTTCAAAATACCAGCATTTATTTGAACATTCTAAATGTCTTTACTGTCACTTTTGATCAATTCAATGCAACTTGCTGAATAAAAGCATCCATTCAAATTTTACTAACCCAAAGTTGTGATAGACTTTTCTTCCTTTTTGTGACATATATCCAAGTGAAATGGCTTCTGGAACAAGAATAAATGTAGGGCGGGACTTGATTTTGTCTGTGAGGAATTGATTGGATGGTTGTGGTTTGCTATTGGTGACTCTCATGTGAGTGACAGGTTGCCCCGCCCTCGTGCCAGTAAACACGTCATCAGAGAAGAGAGGAGATGTTGCTGCAAAAGTGAGGGGAAGTTATCTGATTAAAGTTTATGAGGCCAAGTGAATTAACGTTATTGTTGTGAAACGAGTCCATAGTTAATGTGATTCTCAACACCTGAGGTTCCACTGCTAGTATTCCTGTGTGAACCTGAGGGGAAATTACTTTATACTGTACATCCACTCAAAATCACCAGTCAAAAGTAACCAGTCAAAAAATGACTCAGAAGATTAAGGACGTTTTCACACTTGAATGTCCGCACCAAGGTCCGAGCCAAAGTTCATGTTTTGATACATTTTATACATTCGGTAAATTTTGGTTTGGTTTCACATTGCAATTATGCGAGCGCACTAAAGAACTTTACATGACGTACTTGCATCCTGTCGTCATCATCTATGTGGGCTGCATCTTGACATTGATTGGTTTGTAAATGGACGTGTGTCTGACGTCAGCGTGTTGTCAATTCGGCGGGTAACTTTGACAAGAATGAATGAACAGACGTATATCGTTGCCACTATACTTTTATTATTATGGCATTACTCCCTGCAGCACCAACTATACTCGAGGCTAAGTCAAATTCGCCAAATGAACGTCCTCGTTGTGCGAACATTTTATCGTCGAAAAGTCCGAAAATCCAGACCAAACAAGGTAGGTGTGAAAGGGCCCTAAAGTTAGTTAGGAAAAGGTCCAGCTTCATTTGTTTGCAGATGACTCTTGGTTTGATATTTTCTGTTCAAGTGCTATGACATTCCAGCATTTTAAGTGTGGATTAAGTGTCCAAATACTTGTAGGGGCAAATGTATATCAAAGCTCAGTCTGATACATCACTGTGCCATCATAGCATCACAGTTTTTTTTTGTTTTTTGTTTTCATGAGGTTATTGCAGTCCATTCTCCTTTAGAGGAAAGAGGCACTCTGAGCTCCGTTACGGCATGCACAAAGTATTCACCCCATTTGCAGCTAAACCAGGATGCAGTCTTATATAAATCCTGCTCTAGGGCTCCGGGGTGGGGGTGGGGGTGGGGGGGTACATATTTGTCTACAAGATGAGGCACAACTCCATGTCACGACCTTCCCCGTTATCAACAAGCCATAAATATTTACAGGCATGTCCTCTCCAAGGTAGTCTGTAAAAGGTCACCGAAACTCGCAGTCAACATCCATTTATGCATTTTTACATAAGAGCTGAATATAACATGCAGTCAGTTTAACCTCTGAAGATGCTCTTGTTCAATTTCACATAAAAACCTTCCTTGGCGAGCAACGCTCCACTTTGCTTGAACCCCGGCGTGCCGCGGAGTCCACATGAGATGAAATAGCGGATGCCGAAGGAGACTGTGGAGGGAGAGGATCGTGTCTATCTCAGAAAACAGAGCAAAGCAGGAAACCGGTGAAGTGCGTCTTCACAAGAAAGAGCAAATATTACAAACTCCAGGAGTCCTAACAGCAGCCGTCAGAGCCAATGAGCGTTAATCAGTATTGAGCCTAAAACGCTGCAGCTGCGCTTGGGAACATTTCTCCATCGACGTGTGCTCGTAGGGGGACGCGCGCCTCATGGCCCGAGCCGCCAGCTCTTCATTTCCATCCGTCTGAAATGAGGCTGCAATTTATTTCCCAATCGAGAAAAGAACAGCCGTAGAAGAAAAAAAGACACAAACAGTACGCCGAGCATTTCTCTCTCACAATGATTTATGGAGCAACATTTGCCTATATTCCTTTGCCAATAATAAGAAAATACAGCAATAAATCTGAAAGTGTCAGGTAATTTTGTTATCACCTTGTCGAAAATCTGAATACATTATCTTTTGAAGAGACTGGCGATTGGGAGGGCTCCATTGGGGAAATATCGCCTGGGTCAGAGGTTAACGAAAAAAGAGGACACAGCGGTGGGGTGCAATCAGGATTGCAATTACCCTTTCGCAGCTGAACACGGGTGATAATCACTTTGAAATATGCAATTCTCTATTTGCGTTTTGTTTGGGCTCATATCATTCAACACATTTAATCTCCCACCAAATAGTGGCTTTTTTTTTTTCGTCTTCGTATTGTAACATTTGACAGTCTCTCAAAAGACACCGTATGCCAGAAAAAATGAGATTATGAGTGAACTTTGTGTGTGCTAGAACAAGAACAGTGTGGCAAAGATAGCAGGGACCACAACCTGGAGAAGAATGTCTCCACTTCCTCTGCTGTTGCTGAGTTTTGTTTTTCACATCGAAAGGTCAGAATGGTCAAGCTTTTGAATAGAGCTAAAGACCTCTGAGAGTTGGCTGTGACGATATGGCTCTGTTCCTACGTAATTCAAGCCAGAATTACACATTCTTTTATGGAGAAAGCAATCCCAGAATGAATTGCACAACTTCTTTGAAGAAATCTTTTCAAGATGGCTGAGAAAGTGAATAAACGTTGATAAAATAACAAGATAAAATTACTTGGTGTATAATTTTAAGATTGATCTAGTTACTTCTTATGATTTAAGTTTAAATATTTTTCCTGCCCAATTAGAAAACTTTGATTTGGTTGATTGTGTTAGATTGAGCCTTAAAACAAGAACAGTTTGCCAATGGTTTGAGAAAAATCAATACCTATGCAATTTTTGGTAACACTTTATTTCAAGGCGACGTAGTTACACATTACTACATGTACTTACTATAGTAATAACAGTAAATTATGCATAATTACAAGTAACTAAACCTAACCGTAACTTCATGGTAAGTACATGTGGTTAATTCAAGTCAGTACTTATTTGAGAAAGTATAATGTAACTGTCATCTTAAATTCCCCCACAAGTCAATCATTTTATCCCTTAAAGGAGTCATAACCTAGTATTACCTTGGATACCCACGCTCTATTATAGTCTTTCAGGCCCTTCTAAAAAAGAAAAGTTGAAAAAAAGTGGAAAAAAAATAAACACAGAGCTCCTCTGACCCTTATTTCTGAAGGCATTATTGTCTCGCGAGATCTGATGCGATATTTTGGCTGTCGTGGACGGTCATTGTAATAATGCAAATGAGGGGCGCGTTGATTGGTGAATCGGAACTCAGTAATGGCGGCGCTCGACTGAATATGAGGGGGAGAGGGGCAGGGCGGGCTTCCTGCAGCATAGGTCTGCGGTGTCCATATATGGTATATCCTGCGCCGACTTGACGTCAAGTTGGCGCAGAAATTAACATCACGTATTTGAGTGCGCGTGCACGTGGGCTGGTTGACGAACCCAGGGGTAAACAAACGCTTCACTTTTAAATATCGGCTTCCCGGCCAGTGTATAATCGTTAGGCAATCATAACATAATTTTTTTCTCATGGAAAAGAGAAAATTACAGGTCATGACTCCTTTAAAACTCGTCTTTGATCACCAAAATGGCATATTTAAATGTTTTTTTTCCTGTGATTTTTTTTTTTTTTTTTCATGTCTTAAATGTGTCAGTGTAAAAATGTTGTTATGCTGGTTGAAAGTCTCCTCATATCCTAATAGGAATCACTCTGTTAAGCGGTCTAAATGTATTTTTATAAATATATGTCGTCTGTAGAAGGTGTAGGACCAAAAAATGTTCGTTCAATGTTGCGTTCGGGCCGAACGGTCCAATAGCATGTGTTCCCTTGTCAATTAATGTGTGTTTGCATACCACCGCGCAGGCTGTTCACGCAGACATCATACGCCATCAGAGCGTTCACGTACGCTGTGCAGACAGAGCGAGAATGGCAGGCAAGCAGCAACAACCTAACTTTCCTTCTGAACCGACAACAAGTGGCACTGGCAAAGGATCTACGATCTATATATATCTATCGGAGCCAAGCAGACTCTCACTGTGGAAACCCTGTCATGCAAGAAATATTATTACACACTGACAAGTTTTGCTAGCTAAACAAAGCGAAAACTTGCTGCATCTAATTCTGTTTTTAAGAATTTGTTTACGTTTGGTATTGTAGTGTTACTAACTGTACTATAAAGCTTTCTCACCGGTGAATGACACATGATATTGGTATTGCAGTAACGTTGACTTCGGTCTTCTTGGCTGTGCGCGTTCACGCTTTCAGGAGGCGTGGCTTTGGACGGCGATTTGCAGGGAGGGTGAGCATTTTCCCAGATTTCCTACAGCACCTTTAAAATTGCTTGAATGTAACTCTACACCCTTGCTTCATTTAGTGTATGAAGAGCAGGAATATGCAAATTTGCCCCGCCTCCACTCACTCACACCAGCTCAGAGATCCATTCGGTCAATTTTGCTGCAGTAAACTCTGTCCAATTGCAAGTGGAAATACTGGTTTAATTCAGGATAACCTGGCTTTTCTTAAGACTCCCCCGCTTCAGATCATTTAATGATATATTAAAGCCCACCTCCTTGTGACGTGATTGGTTACAAGGTAGTTTGTGACATAAACACCAGCGATTTCAAACTGCGTTTTTGAGACTGTCTTTGGTTCACTGGAGTTTTAAGGAGAAAATACTCAGCAATTGTGTTGACTTATGACTTTGCACATGCAAAAAACATGCATTTTTAAAAAGACATTTTTAATGTTACAAAAGATTTTTATTTCAAATAAATCCATAATAATTTCTATTCTTCAAAGAATCCTGACATTTTAAAAAATATATCATGGTTTACTAAAAAAAAATTAACAGAATAATTGTTTTCAACATTGATAATAAATTATTATTATAAATATTATTTAATAATTATCTTGAACACCAAATCAGCATATTAGATGGATTTCTGAAGGACCTTTCAAAGACATTAAAAGATCTTATCGGCCCAACGCTTTCTAATGGTAGTGTATTTTTATGCTTATTAGAGCATCACACCATTATCTAATGTCAAACTCTGTTGAACTCTGTTTCTACTAATGTAGTGCATTCCAAATTGGTCATTATGACATTCCATTTGGGGTTTAACAATCTCACTTGTTTTTGGAACAGTGTGTGCTGGGACGAGGGAGACCGGCAGAACCGGAGAGAATTGCAGAGTAATTATTTCAGAAGTCACAGATGTTGAGGCAAACATCAGACTCCAAACTCCAAGCAGACTTTTACACACCTATCCTCTCTCCTCACCACAAAGGTCGTCTCTGTTTTTTTCTGAAAAACACCAACCTCTCTCATTCATGTTGTAAATGCTAAGAGGTTAGGGTTTGGCTGGTTATCACGGCCCGTTAGCCCTCGGGAATGCAAACGGAGAGCTTTCTCTAGGTGTTATAAAGCTCTGCTGATGCTATCGGATAGGAGTCTCGTGTGAAAGCCTGCAGCTCATTTGTCACTATCGGTGTGCGTCTCTCTCTCTCCGAGGGAGGTGTCTGTTTGAAGAATGTGCTGCAGTCATGATGGCCAAATTTGCATGATGAACTTAAATTTATTTGCTTATTAACCTCCCACGTTCCACATGAAACCCCATAGTATCTGAAAAGGCCATCAAATCCATCAGCCTCGAGCCAAGACATTTAAAGCCAGTGTATTTTTATTCCTCAGGTGTTTTTACCTGTAAATGTAAAAATGTTGAATGAATGAAAATGCTAGTCTATTATTTTATTATTTTAGCATCTGAGCAGAGCCAGCAAAATCTTTTTTCAACACTGATAATAATCAGAAATGTTTCTTGAGCAGCAAATCATCATATTAGAATGATTTGTTAAGGATCATGTGACACTGAAGACTGGAGTAATGATGCTGAAAATTCAGCTTTGATCACAGGAATAAATAGCATTTTACAATATATTCAAATAGGAAGCAGTTATTTTAAATTGTAGTAACACTTCACAATATTACTCTTTTTACTGTATTTTTGCTTAAATAAATGCAGGCTTGATGAGACTTTTCAAAAACATTGAATGGTAGTGTGCACAACATCCATTCATATTATTTAAATTAAACAAAACAGTTTGTCCTTGAGGAATGAGGTATGTACTGTTCAGTCAAATAAGAAAGAAATAAAAGCAGAAAATATTTCAGATAATGGCGCTCCTTGTGTCTGAGGGTCAATTTCCAATGCTATGTAAAGGGTTCAACATGACAGCTAATTATGACAGTGATTTGCATTTCATACAGAAAACTAGGGAGAGGCTAACATGTCATCTGGATGGCATATTCCAGACCTTTAAAGTCTTTAGTTTCCTTGACGGCCTCCTTGCAATCTCATCAAACTGGGCACATTTTACCAAAATGGTTCATTGTGAAACAAAGAAATGTTTAATAGCTTTCAGTGATCTTCGAAAAGGGTGTTTTAAGCTCTTCTGATTGAGACATTAGTCCTCATTTCCTAAAAATATTCTCAGACGGAACTGAGATCTATGTGTTCCATTAGACCCTGCATTATGGGCTGTGCACACGGTGTTTGTCATTCGCATTTCCCATTGGCTGAGCGAATAGAGCAAAATGTGCGTCGTTAATTAATGAAAATTAATGATGTGTCATTAACAGAGGAATAGGACTGTCAAACTGCAACTGTCAGACACCTCGATCCCCGAAAGCTCAAGCTCGCGGATGCGTTAGATGTCTGTTTGTTCTTCGTAAATGGGGGAAAAGTGCTCACATTTGACACCGTGTTATTTTGCCTGAACGTATGAATAAACGATAGAGGCTGAGCATTACATATCTGACGTTCAATTCCGGCCCTGTCGCAGGTTTGTGATGTGTTACGATGTTATCTCTCTCTTTCTCTCTCTTTCTCTCAGTTGTTCTTCTCCCCTTAACATCTTGTTATCTGGATTGGGCGAAACGATTCAAGCTGAACTCAGCTAAAAGATTAATTGGATACTTGGAAAAGTTAACATGCCTCCGGGGAATGTGTTTCACATCTATCAATAATTGAAATGCTTATATTTGTGGAATTCCCTTTGATAGCACCAATCAATAGACACTAGCAGGTCTATTATACTTGGAGAGAGCGAGCTGGCGTTTGCTCAGCAGCTGCGTGTACACGACCTGCATGATGCCATCTTTGCTCATGGACACTTTGAATTAATAATGCAAACACTTCATTAATAATCAGAACGCACAACTTTTCAATGCCCGTCGTCAATGGCTCGACCAAGACGAACCCTGACCCCTCGTTCACAGTTCATTCACAATTACTTTACAATAACCCACAGAAGATAAGTGTTTTTGTTTTGAAGTTGCACCCTGCGAATAACCTCAAAGTGCAAGCTTGAAACGACGGTGATGTTATTCATTTTGAACGTGTGCAAGAAATCACTTGTTTATCAGCTAGCCACGCTACGCTCAGAAATTCTCTTTCAAAATCCTTTTGTGTTTTTGAGACCAAGAAAATAAACCAAGATGATTTATTTTGTATGTGAAAACATCCCTCAATTTTTCAGAATAGCTTTATTGATCATAATACTAAAAAAAAAATCTCATTTTGAGCAACAACGCTTGAGCGTTTGAACTGTTAGCGCACTGGCCTTAAAGAGTTAACACACAAATCGCTATTTGTTTCAGAAACATTTCTAACATATAAAACTCCAAAACTTCACCACCAATGCAATGATGAAGTTCCTTGTAATACTTTAAAAAGTTTTAGTTTTTTTTTTTTGATGCACAAAAGATTCAGCACTTTCTCAAGAGCCCTCCAGATATTCAATAGATTTCTTTACGTTTTATGAAAGCACGTCGTGGATGTTCATCTCCGTCCTTTTCAATGTAAAGACCGTGACTTGATGTGAAAAGACACACAGAAAGAAAACCGTGTTTCATTTTGAAGGTGATGAGAGCGAGTGAAGACGGTGTCCACATGTTTGGCTGTGTGGAGATGATGGGAGAGAAGCTAAGGTGGATTTGTTGATGTAATCCCCATATTAGTGCCACTTCATTTGAGCCCTGTGCACTAAGCCCTGGTAGTAGTTACATTTAATGAATCTCTAGTGTCCCACCTTCCTAAGCAAACAGAAAGGGGGGAAGAGAGACAGACGGGAAGAGAGAGGTGTTGTATGTTTGTGTGTCAGTGTTACACTGCCATCTGCTGATTGTGGTTTAGTGGAAAATCAACCAAAGGACATGCATGCATCTGATCCGAAGCCTATACGCAATCATAGCAATAATACTGAAGTCATTTATTAAATCTCTGTGAGATTGTTTAGGTTTGTCTTGCTTGACAGTGTGACACAAACAACAGCAAGGTCGTGTGTTTGAGTCCTAGGAAACACTAAATCTTACTTCACGAGTTCACACGTACATGAAATCTAATGTAGTATTTATGCGTATTTGGCTTGCTGTCCAGGGGAGGGCTCCGAGCTCGGAATTTTGCCCGAACCCAGAGTACTCCCCCTTATACTGGGGTAGACCCAGCCGAGTGTGAGGTGATGGGGTGGTGGAGGGATGCTGAGAAACTTGTCGTGAGACAGAAGGTGAGGAAAAGCTTTATTTATACCGGCTTCCTCTTGAGCTGATTGGATGATTACCTGAACGTGCTCCTCCCGAACTTTGTTACATAAAACTTCATTCATTTAAATGCACAAAGCACTTTCCATGAATAGGATACAGTTTGGTGTCCCATGACTTCCCAAATTCCATGAACTTTTGTATTCCATCAAATTGTTCCTATCATAATGTATAAAACACATTGCGTTAATCAGCTTGGCCTTGAGGAATGAGGTATGTAGGCTACTGTACAGTCAAATCCAGACATAATGGTGATACAAACTAAAATGACACCCGAGAAGAGTCTTGTCCACTGTATTATGGGAATAAAATGAAATACTTTCTGCACATTTTCTTAATCTGTACACAAACTCGTGTGTCGACTGTGTCATGCTTAACCCTGTTGCCCAAGATGTTGTAAGAAAAAAAGGGTCAAATTAATATATGTATGGGAAATATTTAGTTTTAGTTCAGATTAGTCACCAAACTAGCTTCATTAAGGGTAAATCTGAAGTCCTGTTCTGGCGTATTTCCTTTTTTAAAAGAAATCTAAAATCAAATATTTAGTTTGACCACATGAGGTTGATTGTCAACATTTTATGAAAGTAAAATGTTTCGCTGACTCTTTTTCTAAGTTTTATTCTGAGTTTATTCTTTTTTTTATTTTACATTTTCAAGCCCTGTTTTTGTGTATTTTTATTGTATGAGGAAAAGATAAAAGTGTGTAAATGCATATGGTTAGATATAGTATCTATCTATCCATCTACCTATCTATCTATCTGTCCTTGTCTGTACATATGACCTCTTGATATATCTCTTAAAAATGCTTTCTAAATTAAATGAGAGCAAAACACTGCAATACCTTCTGTCACATGCTGTCCCATCTTTAGCACCGCTGGGTGCTGTTTGATCTTTTTAAAGCAGAGGTGGAGATTCTCGTGTTAGCATGTAAAGTGGTTTTGGGAAATAGCAACTGCGATATTAAATTAATATCGCTGCACCCTGGAGAACAGTATTTTCCCTACCAACAGTAGATGGATTTGAGGTATCAACATACATACAGTGGCTTGCGAAAGCCCTTCAATTTTTTACATTTTGTTATATTGCTACCTTATGTTAAACTAGCCTACTTTAAATAATTTTGTTTTCACATCAATCTATACTCAATACACCATAATGACAAATCAAAAAAACCGATCTGTGACAGCTTTGCACATTTATTAAAAAGGAAAAACTGAAATAAGTACATTGTGTAAGTATTCAAACCCTTAATTCAGTTCATAGTTAAAGCACATTTACAGCATCAAGTCTTGGGTATGATGTGACAAGCTTTGCACACCCATCTGCATTTGGCGATTTTTTTGCCATTCTTCTCCTCAAATCCTCTCAAGCTCTGTCAGGTTGGATGGGGCTCGTCGGTGGACAGACATTTTCAGGTTTCTCCAGAGATGTTCGATTGGGTTCAAGCCCAGGCTCTGGCTGGGCCACTAAAGGAGTTGTCCATAAACCACTCTTGCATTGTCTTAGCTGTGTGCGTAGGGTCATTGTCCTGTTGGAAGGTGAACCTTCTGCCCAGTCTGAGGTTCTGAATGCTCTGGACCAGGTTTTCATTAAGGCTAACTCTATTGTTTGCTGCATTGAGCTTTCCTTCTACCCTGACGAGTCCCTCAGTCTCTGCCGCTGAAAACACCCCCACATCATGATGCTGCTCCACCACACTTTACTGTTGGGATGGTATTGTGCAGGTGATGAGCAGAGCCTGGTGTCCTCCATACATGATGCTTGGAACTGAGGTTCATCAGACCAGAGAATATTGTTTCTCACAGTCTGAGAGAGTCCTTTAGGTGCTTTTTTGCTATAATTCCAAGTGGGTTTTCATGTGTCTCCATTGAGCAGAGGCTTGAGACTGTCCACTCATAAAGCCCAGATCGGTGGAGTGTTGCAGTAATGTTTGTCCTTATGAGCTCAACCAGAGTGACCATCATTTTCTTGGTCACCAAGGCCCTTCTCCACCGATTGCTCAGTTTGGCTCTAGGAAACCTGGTCCTGGTTGTTCCAAACTTCTTCCATTAAGGATTATGGAGGCTACATGCTTATGTGAACCTTCAATACAGCAGGTTTTTTGTTTTTGTTTTTTGTCTTCCCCCAGATCTGTGTCTTGTTACAATCCCGTCGCTGAGCTCTACAGACAGTTATTTTGACCTCATGGCTTGTTTTTTGTTCCGATGTGTATTTCAGCTCTTAGACATTTTATTGAAAGGTGTGTGCCTTTCCCAATTATACCCATTCAATTGAATTTGCCACAGGTTAACTCCACTCGAAGTAACATCTACAAGAGAAATTGAAATGCCCTTGAGCTTAATGTCAAGTGTCCCAGAAAAAGCATGAAAACTTATGCAATGTAATTTCAGGTTTTTTATTTTTAATACATTTGCAAAGTTATCACACACAAAAAAAATTGCTTTGTCATTATGGTGTATGGAGTGTAGATTAATGTGAAAAACGTAATTTAAAGTAGTTTAACATAAGGCAGAAATATAACAAAATGTGAGAAAATATGAAAGCAACTGTTTGTTTAACAATGATCTAATTTACTTATCTTCAAAGGTTTATCTATCTTACTTTTGTTGTTGTTGTTGTTGTTGTTGTTGTTGTTACATAAACTTTGTGTGCTCTTTGTGCATAAGTGCACACGTCTGCTCTTTTGACAGCAGCAAGGTCACGCAGAGATAATTGAGACTTAACGGCCACTTATTCACCAATGCTCTCTTACACATCGCCATGGCAATGCTGAAAAATGAGATGTTTGGACGTGAGGGAGAAAGAAACTCATTTTTCCATTCTTTTAATTCAATGTGCTATTTCTTACCGAAACGAGCTGAAAAACCTCACCATGAAACCTCTCTATGAGAAGATTCGCAGCACACACCACTGAATGCAGTGCTTGTAAATCACAACCAGTTTAACACACATTCAACATGGTTAACAGACAACCAAAAAATACTAATGCAGAGAGGAAAATCATTGGTCAGAATGTTTTGAAATCCAGACACAACAGTCAGAACAAGCATTACACACCAGCACGTTATCTGATATCAACAGCTTTCACTGCAGTCCTGAATAAAGGATCTGGATCTCTTCATAAAAACATAAAGAAACAATCAAACAATGCGGACTGATTGAACAGACTCGTCTCCAGCACGTTACAGTATCTAAATGTGATCTTGACGTTTGGATGGTGCCTTTGATCCAGTAGCGACTGTAGATTCAGTTCTTTTGCCGTACAAATAATGAGAAACCTAATTATGGAGATGACACCATCAGAGAAACAGTGGCCTTGGCTGTATCTTATTAAGAGGCCCAAATCCTTAGGGAAACACTGCAGGCTTTTTATTGCCAAGCAAGAGGGAGAGGACAAATTAAAGCAAATCATGTTGGGAGATAAAAAAAAAAGACAGGCAGCATTATAATGATGATGATCTAATGATGAACTAAAATACGTTCCAGGCCTTGCATAACTAGTACAGTTTAGAGCTATTGTTAATTACTATCAATCTGTAAGTGGAAAACCTTTAATAACATGTTTGAAATGGCATACTACCCTTTTTAGCAAAAATGCACTACCAAGTGTGCCCCAAAAGACAAATTATTACTTTGGGGGCATACAGAGACTATGGAGCCCCTAAAGCAGGGTTCACCAATCTCCGTCCTGGAGGGCCGCTGTCCTGCAGAGTTTAGCTCCAACCAGCTCCAACACACCTGTTTGAAAGTTTCTAGTATGCCTAGTGAGACCTTGATTAGCTGGTTCAGGTGTGTTTAATTGGGGTTGGAGCTAAACTCTGCAGGACAGCGGCCCTCCAGGACCGAGATTGGTGAACCCTGCCCTAAAGGGACATGGTGATGGGAAAAATATGAGATGGGAGGAAAAAAAGTTTCTTTTAAAACGCTTGCGTTCCCCTGAGACACTTTGCGTTAACTTCGCAACTTAAAAAACTTTCTTGGGTTCCACTAAGAAACTTTAGGTGTGTTCGATTTGAAGCATAGACCATCCAATTACCGAGAGAATGATTAGAGAGCAGACGGCTCCATTTGCTTTCGAATCGCTCTCACGGTACTTTGATGTCATACAGCGATCAGTCTGTGCAGCGCCGCTTCAAGTCGAACACAGCACTTGCATTCGCTTGCAAAACACGAAGATGATTAATATTATGTAGATGAAAGTATGCAGTACGTATGCTGTTATTAGCATGAGCCTCGAAGGATAGTGTGCTATCGAGGATGACACACAGACTCTTAACCTGCGGGGAAGGAAAAATTGTAGAGTTATCAATAGCCACAGAAAAGCAATCAGATTTTGTCAGAATAGATGTTGTGCCTACAAGGACTTCAGCTGTACAGCTATTAAGTTTTAGAAAATTAGCAAAAAAGCCCATCTTTAATTTCAGCTAAACAGCTGGACAGAGAAAGTGGAGGAAAGGAACCCGAGGGCTTGGAAGACAGATCGAGCTGGGTGTCATCCGCATAGCAATTAAAATGGATACCATATTTCCTAAAAATATAACGAGGTGGATGTAAGTAAATAATGAATAGAATAGGGCCCGAGACAGAACCCTGAGGAACACCAGGGGTGACTTGATCGAAAAACTCTCCGAGTGCGACCAGAGAGATATGATCTAAACCAAGACCGACCAAGTTCCAGTCATTTTAACGGAAGCTAACCTGTCAAGGAGTATTGAAAATCAAGAAGGACAAGTAGTCAGCTGCCAGCAAAAGGTCGTTGGGGATTTTAATAAGAGCAGTCTCTGTGATATGGTGGGGACGAAATCCAGATTAAAATTGTTTGAACAATTTATTGTCCAAGAGATGATAATGGACCTGAGTTGCAACACACTTTTCAACACACTTTTCCAAAATTTGAGTGTCAAAAGTCTTCAGTGTCACACGATCCTTCAGAAATCATTCTAATATACTGATTTGAACATTTCTTCTAATTATCAGTTGAAAACAATTATTCTGCTTAATATTTTTGTAGAAACCATTTGTTTTAGGGTTCTTTGATGAATAGGAAGTTCATAAGTATAGCAATTATTTGTAATTTTAAAAATCTTTTGTACTGTAACGTTATAAATGTCTTTACTGTCACATTTCACTATGGTTTAATGCATCCTTTCTTAATAAAATATTAATTTCCTTGAAAATTTTAACCTTTATTTCCAACCTCTGTACTACTTCACTTTTCTTTTTGCTTTTCTTAATCATACTTGATGCACTTATTTCCAATTTACACAAAGCCGTAAAATGAGAAAGACAGAGAGATATAAGGCACGTGTATTTGGTTGCCATGCTGAAGCTGTCCTCTTAATTGTAGGTCCAGGACAATCAGCAATAATTATGAGGTAGCCTGAGCAAGTAATTAGCAGTGTATTGTCTTATTTTAAGTCTTTTTTATTTTTCAAGCATCTTAATGAAAGAATACTGTTCTAACTGTGTGTGTGCGTGCGTGTGTGCATGTGTGTGTGTGCGTTTCAGGTAAACCCCACACTATTTTTATTTTTCTGAAAGAGTAACATGTGAGCAATACAATTTTCCTCTGGGTATTGTTGTGTTTAATGTTTTTTGAATGATTCAAATAATCATGCCCCTTGTTTGCCATGGTAATTATTGACTTCTGATTGCCTGTAACAGTGAACACAATGCATCCCCATTGCTGTCACCTCTCACAGACATTAATTCACATGTTCATTTAATATTTTTCATGGTAACACAGTATGCATTTCAGTGTCAAAGGACATGAAGCAGTGCTTACCCATTGTCTCGTAACCCTTCAGCGCAGTAAATGACTTCAGTTGTGTCTTTTTCAGGCAGAGTGCTCTTATTACAATACATGTTGCCATGGATGCAGCAACTCTGCCTTGAAAAGGTGAATGTCATCACCTTCCTAAAATAATTGTCTTCATCATTTTTCGACAAAAATGATTTTTTTTTGCATAAGTCATCTCCTCATGATGCTGGCCACCTCTGGTAAAATCGCCCACGTCCTCAGTTGAACAGATCATGCTACCCCTGTAATGGCCTATGTCAAGAGTGTGACTTAGGCCGTTTTATTTTGCCTAAGTCAAAAGACAATGAGACTTAGGCAATTTTACAAGCTTTTCAAGATGGCAGCTGCATCAAGAAGAATGAAAATCTACTCAACCTCTGAAGTTATTTTTCAGTTTTTTGTGTTTTCTGAGAAACCTGAAAAAATGACTAGGGCAATTATTTTAGGAAGGTGACGATATATAGTATACAGTGAGCAAACTGACTAGTGTGTAATGCTGCAGGCTGACTGTAGGGGGCCCTGTGAGCCACTTTAACAAACAGATAAAACAAAGATATTTTTCACACAGCTTAATTAAACTTTAGATATATATACTGTATATCAGTGGTGTCCTTTAACTCTAGAGGACAAATTATCCTTCAGAAGAAACATAACATCACCTAACAGTGAAGGAACAGCCTGCCTGCACCTTCTTTTTCTGGCCTTTGTTGTCCTTATTTTGGGATTTTCAGCCTTTTTTTTCGGTCACATCTGATGGCCTGCGATTATCTGTGATCATTGCACAGGGTGTGGAGGTAAAGGGCGAGTCATTACGCAGCCGCCCGAGCAGAAAATGAGGGCAGCAGGATGGCATCCTGCCATGCCTCCGCTGGTTGCACAGATGCATAGTGTGATTAATATTACCACACACACACGCGCACACACACACGCACACACACACTGTCCTTCTCCTCTCACTTCTCTTCAGGTAGCCCAAACATGCTAATCACTGACTGTTGATGTTAAGGAGTAGAGCAAGTTGCTGCGTCTGCCATATGGTGGCGAGTAAACACTCTTTTAACGGCTGGCGTGCCGAATGGGGGGTCTTCATCAGAATCCTGCCAGCTCAGGGGAAAAATGGAAAAAACTGACCAAAACAAAGTCACTCAAAGTGCTGAGCACACAAGAAGAACCCAAGCTCACCTTGAGTCTGTCCTCCATAAAGGCCAGGTGAGAACAAGAAGGGATTTGTAACTCAATTAACCTTCTTTCACCTTTTCAAAGTTCCCAAAACCCTTCCTAAAGTCACCTTTTTTAATTCTGTTATTTTTTTAAGTTAGCCCGAGTTGGGGATCATAACATATGCCTCCTATTTGGTGTCAGAGAACAAAGTGGCCCAAAAGGACATTTTAGTCACACTTAACTATTTCCCTGCCTATATAAGTTGCCAGCCAGCTCCTGCTTTTTTGATCATATTCACAAAGCTTTCATGCCCCCAAGAATATTTTGTTATATTAATATGTAAACTGTCAATATATCAAACAAGAAAATAAGTTACTTAACTTATAAACAAAAAAACAATTTGATCAAAAAGCGGAGAAAATCTAAATTTTGTTTAAGACTATGCCTGGATTGGATTCGAACAATGATCCAAACATGGAGTAGATCGAGTATCAACACCCTCAAAGATTCACAGTCCTATACAGTACCTCTTTGTGTGTTCGATATTTTTCTCTGTAACGTTAGGCAGTTTTGATTTATGTGCTGTTGAATGGGTGGTGATCATGTTAGCTTACTTGTGCATAAGCAACTTCTATCCGCTCCTTCTGGGCTGTGTCCAAAAGCGCCCCCTACACTGTATATCCTTAAAATATTTGAGGGGACAGCCTTTGTAGTGGTGTCCGAAACCATAGTGGACGTTATCAAGTGCACTCATTCAATTCCACAATGCACTGCAATAACGAGAATACCCAAAATGTACTTTGAGAGATGTGCGCCGAATAAATTCCCGCGTCTGACCTGAAGACGGCGCCTACAGCTGAATCATCCATCCATCCATTTTCCAAAGCGCTGGTCCAATGTGGCAACAGCATAATATCATACATGTATAAATTCCTTTTTTAATTGATTATTAAATTGTTTAATTAAGGGGATAGTTCTCCCAAAAATAAAAATCAGCCTATGATTTACTCCCCCTCAAGTCATCCTAGGTGTATATGACGTTCTCCTTTCAGACGAATACAATGTCCTGGCTCTTCCAAGCTTTATAATGGCAGTGAATGGCCGTTTCTGTTTTGAAGTCAATAAAAGTGCATCTATCCATCATGAACGAACTCCACACGGCTCCGGGGGGTTAATAAAGGCCTTCTGAAGTGAAGCCATGCATTTGTGTAAGAAAAATATTCATATTTAACACGTTACAAAGTAAAATTCTAGCTTCCGGCCCAACGAACATATGCAGTCTACTTACTCCTAAAGCGCAACTTGAAACTTATGACGTTGAAAGTAGCGTGGTGCGTCATGGCGTAGCGTAAATATCAGCAGTACGTCGCATTACTCGCATAAGTTGCGCTTTACAGCGTTTTAAGTCGAATCCATATGTTTGTTTGGCCAGAAGCTATAGTTATTTTACATTATAAAGTTTTAAATCTGGATATTTTTCTTACACGAACACATGGCTTCGCTTCAGAAGGCCTTTATTAACCCCCGGAGCAGTGTGGAGCACTTTAATCATGGATAGATGCACTTTTATGGACTTCAAAACAGATACAGCAATTCACTGCCAGCTTGGAAGAGACATTTTTAATATAACTCAGATGGTATTCGTCTGAAAGAAGAATGTCATATACACCTAGGATGACTTGAGGGTGAGTAAATCATGGACTAATGATTATTAAACAGCAAGTACAAACTATGCAAAAGCTGCAGCTCTTCCAGCGCACTCAGTGTCCGAATTCACTCACTCGTTTTCATCACTCCCTCAACTGAACTATATTAGTGGACTAATGTAGGGAACAGTAAATGAGGGTAGGGGGGCGATTTCGGACACTGCCCTGGTTTACACAGATCATCTTTTTCAATTGATTTTGGATACGGAGATGTTGTACTATTTCAGAATATCCGTAACAGCGCCTCCTACCATATATGAACTGTGTTTGAAAACATGGATTGCCAGAAAAACGTGTCAATGGCGGGGAAGTATTGTGTCATAAATGATAGAAAATATTATCAATGGCAAGGTAAGAGTTAATAATATAAGAATGTCAATCTATCTATCTACGCTTATTTAAATCAATTATTTTATTCAACAAGGATGCATTAAATTGACAAAAAGTAACAGTAAATACATTAGATCTATCTACCTGTTTGTCTATATCCATTCTCCATCCATCTATCCATCTATCCGTCTATCTATCTATCTGTCTGTCTGTCTGTCTGTCTGTCTATCTATGTGTCTATCTGTCTATCTATCTACATTTTAAATTTGATGTGCTTTGTCATGACAGAAATTGTCCACATCCATATTGAATGTGTAAACAAAAAGAGTAATCCCACAGAGCAAAATCGAAAATATGTACATTTTAGGACTTCCAACATCTCCAGCCACAGTTGAGTTTTAAACTGGCAACCTGAACGTTCAGTGAACCAAAACAAAGAGCATGCCTAATCTTCCATGTTAGCCCAGAGTCTCGTCCCCCTCATACGAGCGGTGTTCTCGCTGAAGCGTGTCTTGGCGTGGTCTGTGTGTAGTCCCTCTGCCTCACACACACAATGGCCTGTGCTTATCTGCCCACTGTGGCTCCACTGACTGCCTGAATCATCTCAGCATCCTGCACCACAGCGATACACACACGCTGGAGACGGACTGACCCACTGACTCGCTGACTCGCTTTCTTTTGCTCTATATTTTACTCTCCTCTGCCCAGTTGTTCTGCCCAAATTTCTTTTGTGCGCTGCCTCTTAGAATGAGTGTGTTATCGTCATTGTCCACCTGTTGTCTGAGCCTGTGACCTGAGCACTGAGCTTCCACCAGAGCCAAAATAAAGATAAAAAAGATGGAAAGGGATGAGAAAGGGTAAACTACAAACAGAATCATTTATGTAGAGCGTTATACAGCTAATATAATATAATACTACACAGTCTCACCCCAAAACGTGCTTAGTGAAGGCCAAGTGCAGAGGAATTTAATGGAATTTCCAATGTAACATCCACAAAAGGACAAGACTGGACAATGAACACAAGGGCTTACAGTATATAAACACAGCTTACAACAGACTAACAAGACACTACTGGGGACAATCAGGAAGCTAATCAAACAAGAAGACTGGAAAGGACTACAAAAATGTCTCACAGAACAGGGAACAGGAACAGAACCAGGGCTAATCCAAGCTAAAAGACTACATTTAAAAAACACAAGAAACACAAAATCAGGGAATACAAAACACATGTACTTCATATAAATGATAAACAGTTACTTTTGCGGAAATACATAGAGGGAACCGGCAACACAAAGACGCAGTGGCACAGTAAAACTAATAATGAGGTCACAGGTTTATGTTAGTATTTTACAATGGCTTCGAACGCAGCTCAACCAATCAGAATCAAGGAACGAAACTATCAGTTTCATTATAATAAAATAAACTAAAATACAATAAAATAAAATAAAATAAAATAATACATTTTCAGTTAATTTAGTGTGTTTTATTGTCATGACGACTTTTTGCCAGTTGTTGCAGCATAGCACTATTGTATGAAAATAGTGCAAAAAAATATTAAATATAAAATAATAAAACGATAGTGCAAAAGGAGTTAGGAAGTAGCAAATAAAATTTTATAAAAAATATAATACAATAAATAAAATAATTGAACGAATATTAAAATAACATAGCTCAGTATCAAATGATGATATACTTTATATAATACTTAACTCTGTTACTTTTTTTTATTTACTCTTTCAAGTATGCTTTATTACGTGACATTAATTGTACAACTGAATTGCCACATCATTTGCATATAAAATTAAATAAAGTACAAATGTGCTTTTTAAATAAAATAATTAAATAGGCCGAAATAAAAGAGCCAGAATGAATCCCTTCAGAAGTTGACTGTCCTGATAAACCCCTAAGAGAGCTGATGTGGAGAATCATAAGCCCTTGTGAGGTGACTGGATCTCCTCATTAAAGATCTTTCTTGTTTGTCATAAACTGCTGGTCTAATCCTTCTTTAGGCTTAAATCCTGTCACAGTGCTCATGGGCTTTAGCTCTACTCCTGTCTTATGAAGTAGAAGCTTCCTCTTCCACAACACTCAATACTTTGCCATTAGTGGGAGACTCCTGTGGGATGGGACCTTTGGCTCCCATTAGAGAAGTCAATAGAGCTAATACAGCGCATGGAGTGCACCTATATGCAAAGCCTGTGGGTGCACATGTGTAACTGTCTAGATCTTTGACCAGCCATCACACATGTACTCTTTTGGATGGGAGTTAAAGCCCAGTTTTAAGACCACTAGAATCAGCATTGTTTTCCTTTTAGTTTTGATTTGTTGTCTCATGTTTCTCTAAGCGGCTCTGACATTTGGCTCTCATGGGGTATTACTCTCTCATTGTGCCCATTAACAGTGGCAACAGTCAGGGATCCGATACAACCCACCTGCTCTCTGGCAAGCAGATTATTGAACATTGATTGGCTGTCAATATTCACCCTGTGCGCTATGTCTGTAGTACCGTGCACAGTGCAAATTATCAAACAAATTGTAACTTTTTTGTCTTTTTGTTTTATGAAGGTAACATTGAAACTGTCTTAGAATCTTAGAACTAAATGTTCACATTTACATTTTCTACTTTTAAAATGCCTTTTAGTTATACATTTTGTTTCATCCTTGTCCCAGGCTTAGATTTCAATCTTGAACTATAAAAAAATATATATATATTATTTATTTGTTTGTTTTATTTATTCGCCCCAAAATGATACCCTTTTAAAGCGATAGTTCAACCAAAAATTTAAATTCTGTCATTTACTCATTCTCATGTCGTTCAAAACCCCAAAGACTTTTGTTCATCTTCGAAACAAAGATAAAGATATTTTTAATAGAATCTGAGCTATTTTTGTCCCTCCATTGACAGCTAAGCAACTACCACTTTGACGCTTCAAAAAGTTCATAAAGAGATCGTGAAACTAATATATTTAATATTATAAATTATACTTTATATACTTTATATGATGAACAGATTTAATTTAAGCTTTTATTCACATATAAACATTAATTAATGAACAAATCAGATGTGGTAAATGGAAGCTCAATCATGTTTGCTTGACGTGTGAGAACCAATGAGGTTCATTCTTGTGTTACGCAGCACGTTTGAGCTTCCGCGAGAACCAATAAGGTTCATTCTCGTGTTACGCAGCACGTTTGAGCTTCAGCAAGAACCAATGAGGTTCATTCTCGTGTTTGCGCAGCACGTTTGAGCTTCCGCAAGAACCAATGAGGTTCATTCTCGTGTTGCGCAGCACGTTTGAGCTTCCGCAAGAACCAATGAGGTTCATTTTCATGTTTCGCAGCACGTTTGAGCTTCCGCAAGAACCAATAAGGTTCATTCTCGTGTTACGCAGCACGTTTGAGATTCTGCAAGAACCAATAAGGTTCATTCTCGTGTTACTCAGCACGTTTGAGCTTCAGCAAGAACCAATGAGGTTCATTCTCGTGTTGCGCAGCACGTTTGAGCTTCCGCAAGAACCAATGAGGTTCATTCTCGTGTTACGCAGCACGTTTGAGCTTCAGCAAGAACCAATGAGGATCATTCTCATGTTACGCAGCACATTTGAGATTCTGCAAGAACCAATGAGGTTCATTCTCGTGTTACGCAGCACGTTTGAGCTTTAGCAAGAACCAATGAGGTTCATTCTCGTGTTACGCAACACGTTTGAGCTTTAGCAAGAACCAATGAGGTTCATTCTCGTGTTACGCAGCACATTTGAGATTCTGCAAGAACCAATGAGGTTCATTCTCGTGTTACGCAGCACATTTGAGATTCTGCAAGAACCAATGAGGTTCATTCTCGTGTTACGCAGCACATTTGAGATTCTGCAAGAACCAATGAGGTTCATTCTCGTGTTACGCAGCACGTTTGAGCTTTAGCAAGAACCAATGAGGTTCATTCTCGTGTTACGCAACACGTTTGAGCTTTAGCAAGAACCAATGAGGTTCATTCTCGTGTTACGCAGCACTTTTGATCTTCAGCAAGAACCAATGAGGTTCATTCACGTGTTACGCAGCACATTTGAGCTTCCTCGAGAGGTTTGTTCTCACTCGTCAAAGTAGGCCTATTGTTCTTTTGAGTTTCAGTTTATGTATATTTATGTGAATAAAAGCCTAAATTCAATCTGTTCATCATTTAAAGTGATGTAGTCTCTTCAGAAAATTTGGACTGAGCTGCTCAATTCATACGGATTGGTTTTACGATCTCTTTATGAACTTTTTGAAGCTTCACAGTTTTGAACAACATGAGGGTGAGTAAATAATGACAGAATTTTCATTTTTGGGTGAACTTACCCTTTAATATAGTTTTTTTTTAGTTAGTGGCACTAGGATTAGGGTTTGTTTACCAGAAATAACAGTATCAGTGAAGTTTTACTTTTAAACTTTTCATTTCTAAGCAATCTGTAATTTGCCCAAATAACACAAACGTGTGAAAATATTATTTAATTGTTACTTAGAATACTATATTAAAATACTACACAGTGCATAAGAAATGACAAAAATGTCAAAATGTATCTATGATGCAAGTATATCCTTTGTTGGCTTTTATTAGTGGAATTAATTAAACAAGCTAGTGAGATTGTGAGCTTAAATTCACCTGAAGTTTATGTAAGAATGGCCAAATAGCGATCAAATAATCGGCCTTGCTCATCATCACTTTCAATATGTCACCACTAGGGGGAGGCAAATATCACTGGGAAAAAATCTCTACCAATAAATAAATCAATATTAAAAGCTAGACTGCACAATAAACATTAGTGATATTTATTATATGAGTGATATAATTATAACCGCTGTTCTCACTTGTTCCTGTTTTTCCATCATTCAAATGCTTGAGTGCTATTGTATTCTGCTCTTTATTTGCCAGAGTACATGCATAATGTGAGAGTGTGGACAAAAACACATGACAGAATCTGAGCAGTAGAGGGCAGCATCTCTCCTCGAAAGAGCTTGACCAGGCCTTCCAACTCCATAAAAACGACTTTCATCCTGAGTTATTTCTCTGTTGGCATTGCGTAAGTGTTGCAGGAATTAAATCTATCAGTAGTGTGGCGCTGCTTCAATGGGGATGTTAAAATGTGGGTTTGAAATAAACATTTTGGGTTGAGGAGCTCATTTCATGTCATTTTCAGCCTCTGGAGGATCTTTATCTATTTGCATACATGCACAACAAAGTCTGTAGATGTTCTGTACTCGTCTGGTTTGATGCAAAACATGCACGACTTTGACTTTCATGAGAAGAACCATGCAGGTGTGTGTAGCGTGCATGGTGTGATACCTGCAAAAGCAGATTGAATGCACATATAAATGCTCAGACACATCTTTGGTTGCAGTAAATGCTGAGGACACCTCCCCGGAGACCATGCACACAATTTTGACACACTGCAGGCCGCGTTTAGAACCACAGCGAGCGCAGAAGTAGACAAATACGGCCCTCTCACAAGCACACGCTGGGGAGCGTCGAAAAGCCCAAAATCAGCCATATAAACATATAAATAATTAAGGTAAATGGGGGTGGGATTTGGCCTGGGCTGGTCCAGTGAGTTGATTTTAAATGTCACTGATGGACAGGATCATTTCTAATGAAGATCCATTGGTGTGGGTCGCTGTAAAAGTCTCTCCCTCCTAAACTGGGCCCTCTTCTCGTTTGAGTTTTACTTCAGGGACTCCATATGTCTCTGTATGTGGGTTTTAGGCTTAAAGACACCGCAGTGTTTCTTCTTTTCATCTCTCTTATACCGGCGGTGTCTTCACAACAGCTCTCAGGGTATTCTGTAACTGCTTTACGTCGTATTTGATGGGTTTTTTTTGTAAGTCTTGTCGCTGCTGGAGTGGATCACAGTCGCAGGCATCCAGCGAGGATGCTTCGGTTCTGCTGACACACAGGGCTATTTTAGGGTCGAAAGCTTTTTTACTCTGTGTGGCAGTCGGACCTTGGAAGGGCTTGGGTTTCCGTGAAGGTCACTCTGTCCTTGCGGGTATCAGGCCTGTTACAAACCTTGCTGCATGGCATTTGTTCATGAAAGCAGTACCATATCGGCCTATTTAAAGGGATAGTCAATTCTGAAATGAAAATGAAGTCATCATTTACTCACCCTGGTGTTGTTCTAATGCCATATGCCCTTCTTTCTTTTATGGACCACAAGGAGAATTTTTCAAAAAATGTCCCGCTCGTCCATATAATGCCAATAAATAGCGACCAGCATCAAGTTTTTTTAAAAAAAGATGCAAAAGTATCACAGAATGATCCTGTGCGACACATGCCGTATATTCCGAGTGCTCTGGGTGTACGATAGGGGTTTGTGAAAAACAAGCTGAAATTTAATGTGTTGCATTAAATTGCGCAGCACGACATGTGCGCTCATGAGACACTATTAGCATTGCAGTTCACTCCAAATCACCAAGAAAAAGCACACAAGTTGTGAGAAATCAAGAAAAACACAACACAGTATTTGTGTCCTTTCTTCACTGAGTTGAACTCTTCACTTTACCGGAACTCTGTTTGTCTGATGACAGGTGACAGATGTGAACACAATAACTTCTTGTTACGACAAACACAACAGATATATTCACCTTATAAGAAGGTGGGTTGTATTTCATGTCGCGGTTTTGTTCATCTTGATTTCTTGTGTGCTTTTTCTGGGTGCGTGAACTGGGGAGTGAACTTATAGAGTCTCACGAACGGGCAGTCGAGCACAGATGACCAATGGCCAAGGTCAAGATTTTCGTTAAATAATATATTACTTTTTTTTTCACCAAACCCTAATGTATACCCTCAGAAGACTTGGGGTATAAGGCACAGGATCATTCTGTGATACTTTTGCGTCTTTTTAAAAAAGCTCGATGCTGGTCGCTATTCATTGCCATTATGTGCAAATTCTTCTTCTTTTTTATTCACCTTTTGTGGTCCATTAAAGAACGAAGGATATACGGCTTTAGAACAACACCAGGATGAGTAAATTATGACTTCATTTTTGTTTGTTTTTTAGAGTAAACTATCCCTTTAAATCCAAAATCAACATGTAATAACGTTAAGCAGTTCTTGGTGTTGGTGGATTTTTACTGTTGTTGACCAAGTTTCTCACAATGAATCAAATATACAGTAAAAACAGTAATATTGTCAAATATTATTGCAATTTAAAATAACTGGTTTCTATTTGAATATATTAGAAAACGTCATTTATTCCTGTGATCAAAGCTGAATTTTCAGCATCATTACTCCAGTCTTCAGTGTCACATGACCCTTCAGAAATCATTCTAAAACACGTTTTGGTAAATCATAATTATGACATAAATGTCATTATAGGAGATTTTTAAAAAAGCCGAAATTATTAGAAAAAGCTTTCATAAAAAATAAATTGTCATGGTTATGACAATTATTTGTAGGTAGACTTAGAAATAAAGATGGAATAGATTAAATTGAGTGTTGCTGGTGGAGACACTGAAATAGCCTGTGTGTACAACTGGATCTGTAAGAGAAGCAGCATTAAATGTTGTTCAGAGTGGCATCTAGCGTGCCAAGCTGTGGGCCTACGGCTGGTGAAGCCCGTGTGCAGCTGATAGCGCTGATAGCCGGTGGCCCTTCACCTTGTTCAGGAGAAATGCGGCCCGGCGAGACCCCCGTCATCTCCCCCTCACACTCTGACAGGCCTGGGTTAATCAGTCTCAGTGGGAATACTGCTGTTCTCTCTCTGCGCTGTGAAGACAACTTGTGTTCTGTAATGCGCGAATCACAGCTTCCCAAACACAGACAGTCGCCTCAAGACACATTCTCTCTCTGTAACACTGAGTTTTCTGTGACTTTGCATGCCCATGTGGATCACTAAGTGTCCCTGCTCTTTCTGATGCACATCTAGTGAACCTTAAACCCTATAATACACAATGTAATGCACATTTATATGGCTTTTGCAACATTCATCACCTGGTTTTAGAGAGGTCTTGGGCAATGTTTTACATTGAAGTTGGTTGAAAGCCATGTGCGTGTCATCTAGTGCTATATGCGTGGGCAGAAAACGCCGAAGGACGTGACAAAACGGCCTTATATGACGCCCTGAGATGAGAAAGGGTCACAATGTCCACAAAAAATATGAAGCAGCACAACTGTTTTTAACATTGATAATAATAAGTAATGTTTCTTGCAGCAAATCATCATATTAGAATGATTTCTGAAGGATCATGTGACACTGAAGACTGGAGTAATGATGCTGAAAATTCAGCTTTGATCACAGGAATAAATTTAAATATTTGAATATATTCAAATAGAAAACAGTTATTTTAAACTCTTATCTATATCTATACTTTTATCAAATAAGAGACTTAAAAACCTTAAACCTTTGAATTGTTGTATATTGATATAAATTAATATATCACAACTTCTTCTTCCAGAAGTCCAATTTTATGTATTTTTTTGTTTTTGTTTATTGACTGTGGTGGTTAATGCAAAAAGAAGACTATTTTCCTTTCAGTAATTTTTTTTTTTTTAATCCCCAAACCAGTCTAAAATGTTTTTTTGCTGGTCTTATCTGGTCTGAAATTAGTCTTATATTGGTTTAGATTGACTTATATCTTAAACCAGCAAAACAGACCAGTCTAACCGGCTTGTTCTGACTAGTACTCTTTCTACTTTTAGAAGTAGAATAAATACAATAACAATGGTATTCAGATAAAAACTATAGTTATGCAGAAAACTTCTGGCTCCTACACAAGCCAAAACACATGTGAACGCGCACGCACACACACACCAATTACACCAACTCACATGGTCAACAAGTGTGACAGCATGCTCAGACATTTATGTGACTGCAAGGAGCTCAAACTGTCACAGCGGTCGAGAGAGACACAGGCATGGCACACTTTACCCCATAACCACTGACCCTCTGGACAAGCTGAGCGCCCCTGTGCCGGGACTGAGGGGATGTCCTCCCTCTCTTTCCTCATTTCCTCTGTCTTTATGGTGTTTGATTGGCAGTCTGTATGCAGTCTGTATACTCTGAGCGCTCACGCTTGTCTCTTGGCTGTATTAATCATACTATTGACAGACACACAGACTGACAGGGTCCAATAAGAGTGGATGCCATCTTTATGAGTGTCCCACAGCCCTCCAGCTCTCAGAAACACAGAGAGAGAGAGAGAGAGAGAGAGAGAGAGAGAGAGAGAGAGAGAGAGAGAGAGAGAGGTGCCCGTCAGGCCTGTAATCACAGCTAATTCACAGAAGGCTGCACTGGTCCAGTCCCTGGTGTCACTCTCTCTCTCCTGTACATGCAGTGCTGAGAAGTAACTAGTCTTATGTACACTTTTGACTTGCACCATAAAGTCTGGTCTACTTAGACAGACCGTCTGACTGACGTAAAGTGACCAACCACAGTTTTTGTTTTAATGTGCCATTTAGGGACGGGTTTATATAAATTTGACAATGCAAATACCACAATAACAGACGAGCATGCAAAAAATAATACTGATTTCAAAGATGGTGGGACAGTCTCCATTTGCACAGACAACGCTGAACAAATCACAGGAAAGGTGTGTAGACTTCTGTGATTAAAATGTATCTGAAAAAAAAAATCTGAATCTAATATTTAGAATCTCAAATAGTTCTGATTCCGTTTTAGTGATTTGGTTCGTCTGGATGGTTGATTTTAATGAACTGATTCAAACTCCATGTGCTCCATATAGCCAAATGTTTCATTTGTAGCAATGTTTTCAGTTCATTTAAATGTATTAGGATGTTGTTTATTTTTATTAGTTAAGAATTTAGTGTACGTTTATGCGTTTTAATATACTGCATTAAAAAAAAATCAATTTCATCAATTAAATTAAATAATCCTTACATATTTTAATTGAATAATTGAACAATCCTTAATCAATTATTCAATTAAAATATGTAACTAATTATTCAATTTGATGACATTTTAATTTTAATCTATTAATTGAAATGTGTAAATCTTAAAAAAAAGGCTTAAATATTTTTGGAGTGTGTGTTTGATGAAGTGTTATTTTGGAATGAGTGATATATTTTTTGTTAATATTTTGAATTCGATTTTTTTTTTTTTTTTCTGTTTTCCCTTTAATTTTGAAGTTTTAGTAATTTTGGTGTGTCATTTTTATTGGCTTTTTAATGTCTGTAGTTATTATTAATTTTATTTATTAGTTTGATGTGGTTACAAGGGCTGCACTATACAGTATATCAAAATAGAATTGATATTGCAATTTGGCTGTGATGTAATTAACGTTTGAAAATTAAGAAATTAAGACATCAATCATGGTATTGTAATTTTACTTTATTTATTTATTTATTATTTATTTAAATAATAATCACAATAAAATCATATTATCTAATAGTCATATTGAATGGGTAAAAAAATGTGGGCAACGAAAAATCTTTTTCAAGTTTTTCCCAAAACCGGTCAGCCCTAAGAGAATGTCACACACAAAAAAAGGATTTTTTCAGTTTTCCAAATTATTTTTATTTTCTATGCAGATGCACTCCCCATCACGCCAACTATTCTAGAGTGATTAATTATTTTTAAATATAGCTATTTAATCATCTTGTAGAAATTCCTTTTTTTAATTTTATTTTCATTTCGCAGTATATAGCACACAAAACAGAAATTGCAATGTCAGTTGTTGTTTTCTCCAATATCGTGCAGGCACAGCCATAAGTTACCCTGAATGGTATCATTTTTGCTTATGTACCAGATACATACTGCACTTTTTAACTGAATCATATCATTCTTATAGTTAGATCATTTAAAGCTCTAGCTTGCTTCAATGTATTTAGCCTTTGTTTCAAAGCTATTGCTTCCCTAACACTGACATACACATATAAACACACACTGATCGGCCCCTCATAAATCTTTCATGGCATGGTGCAGTCAAGGACTTCTGAAAGCACAGAACATTTCTGATTGGAGGTCCTGTGTGTTTTGTCTTTCTTTACGATAGATATATATATATATATATATATATATATATATATACACACACAACACATGAACGCACTCCCCGGACCATCTCTGAGAAAAATGTCCTCAGAGGAGTGTGACAAAGGTCACAGGTCACAGGCGGACAATTGTTAGATGTGTTCAGTGAAATTTAGCAGCCATGCTAGCTGCATGAGCTTCAATACTGCTGGTGTCTTAGATCCCAGAGGACAGAAACAAATCAAATACACTGATACAGCTCAGAGGCCGCTAAACAGCATGACGGACGGGGGAACTGAAGCTTTCCTTGTGTCCAAGTGAGAGTATTGGCAGTGTAATTTTATTGAAGACAGGGACAGGGCTTGTCACACTTGAAGTGTGCGTTTGCTTGTTGCGTACAGCATACATGTTGTGTTGTGTACAGCATGTTGTTCTCGCTCTAATGATGGCAGATGATGTATCTTTGATCACAGGTACAGGAACGGCCTTTACCAGGCGTTCAATTGCCAAGAGCTTCAGTTTTAGATTTGATGGACAACTGACTCATCTGTCTCCGTATTCACTTGACAGTTTGTTGTCCAGTTTTATAACTCTCTGAGATGAGTCTCCATGCTGTGTTTACCACTTTGGGGAAAGTTCTCTCTTTACTGGTTGGATATAGAACAATAACTAGGTTCATTGAGAATGAGTCTACATACTAAACACACAGCCCCACAGATCTGTCACAGTGTAATTCTGGCTTTACAAAGAAGATATTGAAGGATGGGACAGCAACAAAATAGTGCATATATGGTGTGTTTAAATCATCCTATAGGAAGTTCATATTTATCTGTTGGGAAGTCTTAATTACGACGTTCACTCTCAGAAAAAAAAGGTACAAAAGCTGTCACTGTGGCGGTACCTTTTCAAAAGGTACACCTTTGTACCTAAAGAGTGCATTTAAGTTCCTCAAAGGTACATATTGGTACCAAACATGTACATATTGGTACCAAACGTGTACATATTAGTTCCTAACTGGTACATATTAGGACCCTTTTGAAGGGTACTGTCCCAGTGACAGCTTTTGTACCTTTTTTTCTGAGAGTGTAGGTGCGTTCAAATTACTTCGGTAAGACCGTGTAACTCTTCCACAAAAAATACAGCAACGTTTCATTAGGTTTTCACTCTATACTTCTACAAAATAATGAATAAAGCATCAGGTGTGCATTTTCTTAATCGTAATTGTACAATACTATCATATTTTGGACATGCAACTTAGCTAGTTTTATTGTAAATTGAAAGAACAGTCATTTCATAAATTTCAGTTGAGATGCTGCATCCGTTGCATTTGCCATGTTTCCTAACTGACAACTGTTTCAGGCTCATCATTATGTGTGTTTACTCCATTCATGTGCGTTCAGCTCGTAAACTTGATCTTTCTAATGTGACTTGAACGCACCATTTGATTGATGATGTCACTGATGACATCACAGAACACTCCAACGGGTGCCGGCGTGTCCCCAGGTGAAGAGAGCAAAGCCATTGCTCTGCTGTTGTCTGTGAACCTTATTCATCAAATGAACTTGCACCATTTCAGATCAATAAATTTTACTTTAATAAAACAATAATCATTTATCAACTCGAATGGCCTTGTCTTTTGTTGGGAGAAGCTGGGGGAATATGCAGGTTGTTATGAATGATCTGAAAGTACGCGCGTTTCTGAAGAACCACTTTACGGTATCATTTGTTCAGGTATTTTTGGGTGGCGTCACACGTCTATCTGTTATATATTACACAGGCTTTAATCTTTCCATTAGGGGCAACATTTGTGCCCTGAAACTGATTAATTGCAGAGATAAATTTGTACCGGCGAGAAGACCCCAGACTATGAGATTACAGTTAACTCATAATTCAATAATTGATAACGTCTCTGATTGTGATTGCTCTGCTATGAAAAAGAGTCTCTTTAAAAGTTTATGGAAGAATTATTAGCTAATGGTCGTTCAAAGTTGTTCAGAGTGCACGAGTCCATTTCCTGTGTCTTATTCTGGCACGTCCCATATAAAATCATTTATATTTACAATACCTTGCGTGTCTTAGCTGAGTTTCATTTCTTGCCTCATGCTTTTCTTTTCAAGACTTCTAGATGTAGATGATAAAAAACATTTCAGGATTTTACGGTAAATATTGGGTTAAAATGTACATACAGCATGTACTAATTAATGCTAATTGATCCAGGTCATAGTGGCAACTGATAGTGAGTATGTTGATGTAGAACACAGACACATTGAACTGTTAGAACTTTTGTTTTTCTTTTTTTATTAAAAGAGGCTTGTCACTTTTCATTTGACTTGTGTCCATTCTGATTCGCAGAATCATGCTTCTGCTTAATTGAACCATTTCTTTAGCTAAAATCATGAGGCAGAGGGCCTGTCTCAATACCCACACTTGTGGTCTTTGCACTTGACCACTTGTCTACTTACATGACACATTTCTTGTATTTGGTCTAAGTGTTCAATAGACAAGACCGCAAGTGTGCATAGAACTTTTATTTATCCGATGAGGCATACTTACAAGTTACATAGTGAAAATGCATGTTTTTACAGACCTTTGTTTACACATATTCAATTGCGCTTTAAAATAAACTTCAAAATGTCTGTGCAGTAGTGCCTATGTAACATTTGACACTATTGATTTTTTTACAATTACAAAAATTCCATATTGTACAAATAAAATGTGAAAGACTTTAAATTTTACTACCAAATTGTGTGTAAT